>NC_085842.1:29590542-29902417 GCF_035594765.1 Anolis carolinensis | reverse complement strand
GCCCAACCGGATTCCCCCAGGCAGGAAGCAGCCAGGCTTTGAAGCTGCAAGACTAATCAAGCTGGCCAATTGTAACATTCACATTTGCCTCAAACAGAAAAGAGTTCTATGTGTTGTCGTAGGCTTTCATGGCCGGGATCACAGGGTTGTTGTATGTCTTTCGGGCTGTGTGGTCATGTTCCAGAAGTTTTCTCTCCTGACGTTTCGCCCACATCTATGGCAGGCATCCTCAGAGGTTGTGAGGTATGGATAAACTAGGCAAGGAAAGGAAAGAAAAGAGTTCTTTCGCCCACCCTGGACATTCCACAGATATATAAACCCATTTGTCTAGTTTCCAACAGACCTCACATCTTCTGAGGATGCTTGCCATAGATGTGGATAAAACGTCAGGACAGAATGCTTCTGAAACATGGCTATACAGCCCGGAAAACTTACAGCAACCCAGTGATTCATAAAAGCCTTCGGCAACAAAAAAAAAGTATGTTCTTGCACTGCAATTGTACACGTTGCCACTAGATGTCTCTTAGAGCTCACTGGTCAGTTAAAGATGATGCAGTATTACTGATCAAGGATGCATTGCTGTTATACTCCAGAACCCTTGGTTTTGTGGCTGCCACAAACTGTGTTGAATTGGTGGAGACTGGATGAGATATTCATTGAAAAACTATAGCAAAATGTGCTGTAGGATGTCCCGCAAAAACAAAGTATTTGCAGTTTAATAAATTTTTAATAACATAATCAATTAGGAAATTACATTTATATCCCAGGAACAAAAATTGTGTTACATTGTGTTATGTTTGCTAATGCAAAAGGCAGTAGGGAAAGAATCATAGAATCAAAGATTTAGAAGAAACCTCATGGGCAATCCAGTCCAACCCCAACCAAGAAGGAGGAAAATTGCATTCAAAGCACCGCCGACAGATGGCCATCCGGCCTCTGCTTAAAAGCCTCTAAAGAAGGAGCCTCCACCACACTTCGGGGAAGAAAGTTTCACTGTTGTTCCTAATGTTCAGGTGGAATCTGCTCTCGTGTAGTTTGAAGCCATTGTTTCATGTCCAAGTCTCCAGGGTATCAGAAAACAAGCTTGCTACCTCCTCCTAATGACTTCCCTTCACATTTGTATACATGCAGGAAGACCACACTCCAGATGGATACATTCAGTCAAAGAATATGCAAGAGCTGAACAGGGCTGGTCAAGAAAAGAGGTCTTTGATGTCTCTCATTCATAAGTTGGATATCCGTCAACAAGCCAACACCTTAAATCAAGAAATAGCTTCCTAAGATCTATAGTGACACTCGCAGGAACACCTCAGCAAGCAAGAGTCCAAAAGTGGCAGGCTAAAACCCAGAGGGCCAAAGTTTACCCATGCCTAGTATATAGGCTTCACAGCAGCATATTTTTTTTTCAGAGACGTAGAGCTGAAGTCCCCGATGGTGCAGTGGGTGAAACAGCTGAGCTGCTGAACTTGCTGACCAAAAGGTAACAGGTTCAAATCTGGGGAGCGGGGTGAGCTCCCACTGTTAGCCCCAACTTCTGACAACCTAGCAGTTCGAAAACATGCAAATGTGAGTAGATCAATAGCGGGAAGGGAACGGTGCTCCATGAAATCATGCTAGCCACATGACCTTGGAGGTGTCTATGGACAACTCTGGCTCTTTGGCCTAGAAATGGAGATGAGCACCAACCCCCAGGATTTACAGTTGTAAGAACAATAGCTGAAATTATCAGCCTGAGAAGTGTAGTATTGTAAAAAGTTGTTTGGCTCAATGGCATATTTTGTTTGCCAGCAGTAGTAGTTCTTGGTTTAGGAAGCATATTATATTGCCTTTGGCCCTTCTCCCATCTCCTTTGGAGGTGAGCATTTGCGAAATCCAATGAGAATAAATAATGGATTCGGTTTGAGAATAAATCACAGCCGTAGGGAGTTGCCACATGTTTCTTTGGGGCGTGTGTTCATGTGCAAGCAACTTTGGACACACCATGGATTTCCAAAACCTTTGCAACTCCATGTAAACAGATGGGTGGGTTTAATTGTCCAATTTGCAACCGGGAAAAGGAGTTTCTCTCCATTCCAAATGTGCCTTACCCCAAGGCTCGCTTCTCCCATTTCAGGCCCCATCTATACTGCTATATAATATTTTATCTGCTTTGAACTGGATTATATGGCAGTGTAGATCCAGCCTCTGTTGTAGGGCCCTTTCCACACAGCCATATAACCCAGGATATCAAGGTAGAAAACCCCACAATATCTGCGTTATCTGAGTCCCCACTGGCATATATTCCAGTTCAAAGCAGATAATGTGGGATTTTATACAGCTGTGTGGATGGGGTTTAAGAAGGCTTGGTCCTGATTGGGACTTGATGGGACCTGGATGGGAAACCGCCAATGAATACCAGGTGCAATCAGCTATACTTCAGAGGAAGTAGCTGGCAAAACCAATGGAGCATGTCTTGCCTTAAAAAACCCTGTGAAATTCACAGTATTTCCATAAGTCAACCGTGACTTAAAGGCATATACACATATATAGATTCTTAAGGAAAAGATGTGAAGTCCTTGGCCATTTTAATGGAATGGAAGAAATTGCTATCCATTCATTCACTCTAAAATACTGCCTACTCAAAACTAAGCTCCATTCTGTCCATCAGGACTTATTCCCAGGAAACCTGGTATTCACATATGTGAGAGCACAGCTTGGGAAATTTACTATCCAAACTGTAGAATTTATGCAGTTTTGTGCCATTTTAATTGCGATGGGACTCAATGCTATGTAATCCTGGGAGCTGTAATTGTAGAACAGTGGTTCTCAGCCTGTGGGACCCCAGGTATTTTGGCCTACAATTTCCAGAAATCCCAGCCAGTTTACCAGCTGTTAGGATTTCTGGGAGTTGAAGGCCAAAACATCTGGGCACCCATAGATTGAGAACCACTGTTCTAGAAGGTCTTTAGCCTCCTTTGCCATAGAGAGCTGGTGCCTCACCAAACTACAAATATAATGATTACATAGCATGGAGTCATGGCAGTTAAAGTGGGGTCAAACAGCATTAATTTTACAGTATAGCTGCACCCTTTGTCAGAGGTGGTGTTAGCTGAGGAATGGTGACTGGAATGTGGTAGTTGTTTTTAAAACACATTTTCTCTTGTCCTTCAAACAGGGCTTGTCCAAAAGTAAATATTTCTGTGGCCAAGCAACATAAATGATGCCTCCTTCCATCGAAAACAAATCTGTCAAGATTGCCAAATTGTGCAGATTATGTTCATAGTATTTGTAGTGCCTAGAATGGGGAATTGTAGAGATTTGTGGAGATGGAGAATGAGGTCAATTACGTTCCATCTGCCATAATGAGAGGTGGTTAGAGAATACTGAAAGATTCTCTAGGATAACTTTTTCTGAACTCTGCTCAAAGCAAATTTGAGCTCACAATTTATTTCACTACTCTGATGAATCTGAATTCTAGTAATAACTGAATAATAATAATAATATAACAATAATAATAATAATAATAATAAGTTTATTTATATCCTGCCTCCATCTCCCCCGAAGGGAACTCGGGGCGGCTTACAGCAAAATCAGGTACAAAACAGTAACAAAATACGAAACATCAAAATACAATAACAAAAACCCATAATAATATAAACACAATAACCGAAAAAAAACAGAAACGCAGTATTTAAACATCGAATTAAAAACAATGAGGTTGTAATAGTGGATAAGCAAAGTGCACATTATGAGTTGCAAATTCAGAGATAGATATGATTCTGCAAGATTGAAGTTGGCCTATCTTACCCAGTGTGAATGGGTATGTGCATCCTCAGCATCATAGTGATGGTTTTTATCTATTTATGAAGCTCAGTTCTTCTTCTGTATTATACTTGTTTAACATGCAATTCCTTGCTTGCAGGCTCACAGTCTAAAATTAGACAGGAAATAATAAATTCACTACTCAAACTTGCGTTGATTTGGAATTGAGTCCTATTGTGTCAATTATTTTAGGCCTCAGGTAAACGTGCACAGGAAGTGTAGCTATGAAAAAAATAAGCATAATTGCTTTGCTAGGACAGGCCAAAGCTTGGGGCTTGTTTCCTGTAATCTCTTTTATCAGCAGCTGGATGCTCCTGGGTGTTTGAAAACAGCATAAATAGCTAAAATGTAGGGTGTGGAGGAAATATGCCTTCCTGACTGTTAGGTCTGATTATAGTGTTTCTCTAGAACATTTAGGATTGCCAGATCTCAAGGCATGGCTTTGGGTCTCCAGTTTTCATAGTATCTCCAGGCTGGATATGGGGGCACATATTCTCCCATTAAGGCATGAGAAAAAGGATATGTGCAAAAGTCTTTGGCTGACCTAATAGGCTAGCAGTTTACTACTGATTGCAATGCTAAAATGATTTCTTGCCATAACTTGCAAAGCTTATCCAGGGAGTCTATAGATTTACTTGTACTTTAATTTCTTCCTCTTCTCCATGTTGTTATAGTACCTCTGGTCTGCTTCCAACTTTGGGTTAGAAGCAAGGAGGCTAGATTAAAATGTCCCTTCTCCCATCTTCCTAAGTGATAGACTCTCAGTTAACTGGCACCTATGGGGATTGGTAGATGCCAGAGATACATTTAGTTTCTGCATGCTTGAGAGTGACTATTAAAAACAGGTCTGATACTATACCATTCCATACTATACCATCCCATAAACTCTGTATTGACTTGATACTGTTTTTGAAATACAATAATTAAACACAAATAAAAACAAATAAAATTTTTTTAACTTAATGTAACAGTTTTACTGTATTATAAAATGAGCAGTATTATTTCTTGGATTCTGGTTACCTGGTAGTCTATTGCATCCACATTTAATTTTGATCAGATACTTGCATATCAGTATATTACATTAGTGCACCCCTGTTTAATAAAAAAAATACATTTATCTGCATGCATGATTGGGGGACAAAAGTGAAATTTCCAAAGCCACATGGCCAAAAATAACACAAAAGATTGGGAATGTAAACTGCCACCTAACGTTTAGTTGAATTTGACATGAGGAAATGTGTGGCCGGTTATAGCGATCTCAGTATGACATGTGTTTTGTGTGTGGCATCAATGGGATCACTGCAGGGCTAATGTGGACTGGAAAAATGTGGTGCCAAACAGTTATTTTTCATCAGCGTAGATAAGCCCTAGGTTTTCTCTTCTAATTTCGAAACGAGAAAATATACTCACTCATTCTTTGTGTTTCAGTAACAAGCTGTGAGCCACCATGGGTTGTACCTAATGCATCTTGGGGTAACACGGGATTTGGCTCCAGTGAAGTCAAGGCTACTCCTATAATACCCCAAATTTGGGGCAGGCTGTGGAGTTGCTATTCCAACCTTAATTAATTGTTCAAATACAGCTGACTTCATGGAGAAGATCATTGTGATTTTTTATTGTCAACTAAACTAAGAGAAAATAAAGAACATCACTCAGAAAACAGAGGAATTCCAGACATGAAACAATCAGGGCCTGCTAACGCCTCCCAACAAATGGTTCCCCAGGCAGGAAGCAGCTAGGCTTTGAAGCCGCAAGGCCATTCAAGGTTAATCAAGCTGGCCAATTGCAACATTCACACTTGCCTCAAACAGACAAGAGTTATTTCTCCCACCCTGGACATTATTCCACAGATCTATAAACCCCACTTGCCTAGTTTCCAACAGACCTCACAACCTGTGAGGATGCCTGCCACAGAGGTGGGCAAAACGTCAGGAGAGAATGTTTCTGGAACATGGCCATACAGCCCGGAAAACTAACAGCAACTCAGTGATTTTGGCCATAAAAGCCTTTGACAACACAGTAAACTATCAAGTATTTTTCCTGACAAAGTAACACATACAATTTAAATTGAATATGATACATTTACCAGACACTGTTACAATATTTTTGTTGTTGTGTGCCTACCTACAAGTCAGTTCTGATTTATGATGACACTAATGCAAACCTCTCACAGGGTTTTCTTGGCAGAATTTATTCAGAGGGGGTTTACTATGGCTTTCCTCTCAAGCTGAGAGTGTGTGACTTGCTCACAGTTTCCTAAACAGGGTTCAGTTAGGATTGTGTGGAAAAATATTTGATTCACTTTTATGGATAGGATGGCAGCTTCAGTTTCCTTTTTAAAAGTCAGCCTGGCAGTTTTAGGTAGCGGAAGGGCATAGAGGAGAAAATGGTCTTGTTGGACAATGAAGAAAAAGTTTCAGTACTATTCTACGCAAATTCACCCATTACGTGTTTGCAAAGATCTCCACCAAAGATGTTCTGCAGCTTAACATGCATTTTGACAAGCCATTTTTTCAGCCATACTTATGTGGGGCAGAGAGAGGTTGGCCCCTGTTGCACTTTTGTGAAGGAGCATTTTTGCAGTCTTACTCATTAGAATAGAAGACAGATGATAGTCTGTGTCCTTGTGCCCAAAGTCATGTCGATATTGATATTCCAGGCTCATTTAAGCACAAACTCATTTTACTATCATGTATGGAAACACCTTCTGGCACTTGTGCTGTTTGCGGATTATTTTTGGCAAGAAAAAAAAAGTCCTTCGAGCCGGAGTCGAACCAGCGACCTAAGGATTACTTTAGTAGCACTACTACAGTCCTCCGCTCTACCAACTGAGCTATCGAAGGGATACACCTGAGGCATGGTGTCACACCTTTTAAGTTTGGGTGTGGCACCAGTTAAGTGTGAAGCTAAATGACTCTGCCTATAAAACTTAGGGTTACCAGAATACTTCCTTCACATCAAGTAAATGGAAGTGACAAAGGTTGGCTCCTTTGAGATACATGTCACTCTCAAAATATCCCTCTCCAAAGGTCCCTTGGAAAAGTTTAGTGGCCACAGGGTAAGTTGGCAGGCTCTTTTATGGAATGGCAATTAAAGCTATGAATAAGCAGACTGTCGTTCATGTTTTCTCTTGGAAGTTGAAGAGCTGGAAGAGAGCACAAGGACTATCCAATCTAACCCCTTTTAAATGCAGGAGCACACACTCAGAGCACTCAAAACAGATGACCATCCAGTCTGTGCATAAAAATCTCCAGGGAAGGAGGCTCTGCCACACTCTGAGGCAGCATATTCCACTATAGAACACTGCTATTACGAAGTTCCCAATAATGTTTATTATTAACGTTATAATGGAGAAAGGTAGGGAGTTTCAGAAAAACACCTACTGTATTTCTGTTTTATTAACTATTCTACAGCCTTTGACTGTGTGGATCATTATAAATTGTGGCATGTTCTTGGTGGTATGGGGATACTAAAGTCACCTTGTCTGTCTCCTGAGGAATCTGTATAACGACCAAGTAGCCACAATTAGAACAGACCACGGAACAACAGACTGGTTCAAGATCGGGAAAGGAGTGCGGCAGAGCTGCATACTCTCTCCCTCCCTATTCAACTTGTATGTAGAGCACATCATGCAACATGCAGGGCTTGATGAATCCAAGGCTGGAGTTAACATTGCTGGAAGAAACATTAACAACCTTAGGTATGCAGATGACACCACTTTGATGGCTGAAAGTGAGGAGGAGCTGAGGAGCCTTATCACCAAAGTGAAAGAAGAAAGTGCAAAAGCTGGGTTGCAGTTAAACATCAAGAAAAGATTATGGCAACTAGACTGATTGTCAACTTGCATATAGAGGGAGAAAACGTGGAGGCAGTGACAGACTTTGTATTTCTGTGCACAAAGATCACTGCAGATGCAGACTGCAGCCAGAAAACAGAAGACGTTTACTTCTTGGGAGGAGAGCAATGGCCAATCTCCATAAAATAGTGAAGCGTAGAGACATTACACTGGCAACCAAGGTCCACATAGTGAAAGCGATGGTATTCCCCGTAGTAACCTATGGATGTGAGAGCTGGACCATAAAGAAGGCTGAGCAAAGGAAGATAGACACTTTTGAACTCTGGTGCTGGAGGAAAATCCTGAGAGCGCCTTGGACCACAAGAAGATCAAACCAGCCCATCCTCCAGGAAATAATGCCCGGCTGCTCACTGGAGGGAAGGATATTGGTGGCAAAGATGAAGTACTTTGACACCATAATTTGAAGACAAGAAAGCTTGGAGAAGATAATGATGCTGGAGAAAATGGAAGGAAAAAGGAAGAGGGGCCGACCAAGGGCAAGATGGATGGATGATATCCTTGAAGGAACTGGTTTGACCTTGAAGGAGCTGGGGGTGGCCATGGCCGACAGGGAGCTCTGGTGTGGGCTGATCCATGAAGTCACAAAGAGTCCGAAGTGACTGAACGAATAAACAACAACAAAATAATGTTTGGGTGGGATTTCTTTTCCTGCAGCTTGAATCCATATCTCCATGTCCTAGTTTTCAAAGGAGCAGCAGCAAACACCCCCCATCCCACCCCCAAAAACCCACCAATATCTTGCTACTATGTATGACATCCTTTCAAATAGTTGAAGTCATTAGCTACATGAGACTAGATATATTCTTCAATATCACTTTGGATTTTTTTGCTTATAGTGGGGACAATGTAGTGGTTTGATGGCAGACTAGAAGGGGGCACATTTGGGACTCGTTGAAGTCAGTTCCTACAAAATAGAGCCTTCTTGGTATACGTACTTTTATGGTCATATGGTATGTCTTCTCTATGTATTTTAACTGTGTTGGCCACACCTTGAGGAGAGGCAAGTAACAAACAACAACTGGTAGAAGCCCCTTGACTATGGAAGTTCCTTCCAACAGAGGCTAAAATTACCACACCTTGCTGGGAATGGAAACTGAAAACAGGAAAACTGTGGTCTTATTATTGAGAATGCAAAACATGGTGGATTTAATTAAATTTCTACCTCCATAGCCTACAGGTAAACAGCTATCTATTTCTAAAAGGAAGCTTCATCCAAATCGAAAAGATACAAGGCAAAATTGGACTTGTTTCTTTAATAGCTCAGTTGGTAGAGCAGCATAGAATAGGATGTTGCTAGTGATTTACACGTTGCTGGTTTGATTCCAGACTGAAGAACAAAGTCATTTTTCTTGTCAAAACATCTTTCTCAAATAAAATCACATATTTTGGTTTCTTTCAGTAAAGTGCAAATGATCTGGAGGAAGTCATCATAAATTTTTCAAGAAGCCAGATACAAATATGGCTTTGAGATAAGTGAGTTTCAGCTCCTGTTTCATTTGGCTGTTTGTGAACTGAATGCTCTAAAAAAAAATGTAAAAAGAAAGGTGTTTTGTTCATTTTTGTTGTCACAAAACTGATGTGAAAGCTGTCTATTGCATTTGTGCAAGTATACAATCCTCCCTCCACATTTGCAAGTTTTGACACTTGTGGGTTTGATTATTCACAGATTTGATTAAAATAACTCCCTATTCTGCCGTGGTCAGAACACACCTGGAATACTGTATCCAATTCTCTTCACTGCAATTTATTTGCTATGTTTATATCCCGCTTTTCTCGACCCCGAAGGGGACTCAAAGTGGCTTACAGATAAGCAAAAATTCAATGCCTTAAAAACAATATACAATTAAAATAAACATTTAAAATTAAAATTAAGATAAAATTTGAAATACATTAAAACATTTAAGGGAGAGGTTGACAAGCTGGAATGTGTCCAGAGGAGGGCAAGCCCCATGAGAAGCGGCTTAAAGAACTGGGGATGTTTAGCCTGCAGAAGAGAAGGCTGAGAAGAGACATGATAGCCATGTAGATTGCAATAAATGATTGCTTCAGTGCAACCCTTTGTTCAGAATATTCTTTCAGGGCTGAGGGTGTCTACTTTGGAGTGAATATCAAGAAGAGAAGGCTGAGAGGAGACATGATAATGGTAAAGGTTTCCCCTTATCCAGTCTACTTTTACAATCTCTCAGTTTTAATCCATGTTTTTATTAATTCTTGTTTTTTATTGGCTAATGTTTAATTTTTTTTATTGTGCATGTTTTTGTCTATTGCTATGTTTTATACTGCTACTGTTTTTATTTGGGCTTGGCCCCATGTAAGCCGCCCTGAGTCCCCTCCGGGGAGATAGAGGCGGGGTATAAAAATAAAGTTATTATTATTATTATTATTTCCCCTGACGTTAAGTCCAGTCATGTCTGACTCTGGGGGTTGGTGCTCATCTACATTTTTAAGCCAAAAAGCCGGTGTTGTCCGTAGACATCTCCAAGGTCATGTGGCTGGCATGACTGCATGGAGCGCCGTTACCTTCCCGCTGGAGCGGTACCTATTAATCTATTCAAATTGGCATTCTTTCGAACTGCTAGGTTGGCAGAAGCTGGAGCTAACAACGGGCGCTCACTCACCTTTTGGTCTGCAAGTTCAGCAGCTCAGTGCTTTAACACACTTCGCCACCGGGGCTCCATAGATATGATAGCCATGTACAAATATGTGAGGGGAAGTCTTAGGGAGGAGGGAGCAAGCTGTTTTATGCTGCCCTGGAGACTAGGATGCGGAACAATGACTTCAAAATACAGAAAAAGAGATTCCACCTGAACATTAGGAAAAACTTCCTAACTGTGAGAGCTGTTCAGCAGTGGAACTCTCTGCCCCGGAGTGTGGTAGAGACTCCTTCTTTGGAGGCTTTTAAACAGAACCTGGATGATCATCTGTTGTGGGTGCCTTGAATGTGATTTTCCAGCTTCTTGGCAGGGGTTTTATTGAATGGTCCATGAGGGCTCTTCCAATTCTATCATTCTATCATTCTAGCAATCTCTAGGTTCTCCAGTTTAACTCCATGAAGCTCTAGGTCCTCCAATGTGATTCCGTGATCAGCTTCCAGCAGAAGATGGAGAGGTATCCTCTCAGGTAAAACAATAGTTTCTTTAGTTTTTCACTTTCATGGGAACCCTGTGCTGTTAATCCTGGCAACCCCCTCGATGGATTATCACCTTGTCATGGTGAGGGGCTTGCGTGTTCCAATGAACCTGTGGGCATAACCATCGGAGTCATGTACTCCCAGGAGGGGCCACAGGGGAGGTTCCAGACCAAGCACAAGACCTGAAGACTTCAATGGCAGAGTAGGCAGAAGATAACATAATACATGTTACAATGGCTGTGAAGACAGGAGAAGGCTGCAACAAATTGAGAAGCCACCATCATCATGTTAACCATGTCACTGGTTGGGACTTTCACTCTGTGAAGACTGTGTTGATCGGCTGTGCACCTACCTCCACACATTAAAAAAAACTCACACACAGGCATCTTCCAAGAAAATAAAACCTCTGGAAGGCCATCATATTTGGACAACGAGGGATTGCCTAATGTAAGTAATACAGTGGAGTCTCACTTATCCAACATAAACGGGCCAGCAGAATGTTGGATAAGCGAATATGTTGGATAATAAGGAGGGATTAAGGAAAAGCCTATTAAACATCAAATTAGGTTATGATTTTACAAATGAAGCACCCAAACATCATGTTATACAACAAATTTGGCAGAAAATGTAGTTCAATACGCAGTAATGTTATGTTGTAATTACTGTATTTACGAATTTAGCGCCAAAATATCATGATATATTGAAAACATTGACTACAAAAATGTGTTGGATAATCCAGAATGTTGGATAAGTGAGTGTTGGATAAGTGAGACTCTACTGTACTGGCAAATGTGGAGGGGTGACTGTATTCTATTCATAGCTTGAAGTTGGAACAGACACTCTGGATTGAGTTAAAAGAGATCTGTTGATATGGTCAATTGAATGTGTGCGGAATAGAACATTCTCAAAGCAATTGCTGCTGCGGGAAAACTAACAGCATTCTGTACAACAGATGTGTCAGAGAGATACACTGATTGCACAAGGAAAGTCTGGAAAGCTGCTGAGAAAAAAGGAGCAGGACAAGCAGACTTTGGTCAACTGGCAGAAGTCATTTCCGAA
Source organism: Anolis carolinensis (assembly GCF_035594765.1). Lineage (NCBI taxonomy): Eukaryota > Metazoa > Chordata > Lepidosauria > Squamata > Anolidae > Anolis > Anolis carolinensis. Next base: position 29,890,571 of record NC_085842.1, on the reverse strand, counting down.
TCAAGGCAATCATCCTTGAGCACTCCTGGAGAACAGGAGCCTGGAGAGGGGGAAGGGGGGAAAGAGGACCCAGTTACCTCCCAGTCAACCTGACATCAATACCAGGAAGGATTCTGGGGAGAACATTCAACAGACAGTTTGTAGGCGCTTGGAAAGTAATACCATACACACAAGAAGTCATGCCAGACAAACCTTTTTTATAGAGTTACAAGCTTGGTAGATGAAATGAATGCTGTGGATGTCACATATCTCGATTTCAGTAAGGCCTTTGACAAATTTCCCAATGATATTCTCACAAATAAACTAGTAAAATGTGGGCTAGAAAATGCTACTGTTAAATGGATTAGGAACTGGTTGACTGGCCAAACCCAAAGGGTTCTCATCAACGGCTCCTCCTTTTTCATCCTGGAGAGAAGTGCCACAGGGGTCTGTCCTGGTCCCAGTGTTATTCAACATCTTTATCAATGACTTGAATGGTGGCACAGTGTGTTAAAGCGCTGAGCTGCTGAACTTGCGGACCAAAAGGTCCCAGGTTCAAATCCCGGGAGTGGAATGAGCGGCCGCTGTTCGCCCCAGCTCCTGCCAACCTAGCAGTTTGAAAACATGCAAACGTGAGTAGATCAATAGGTACCGCTCCGGCGGGAAGGTAACGGCACTCCATGCAGTCATGCCGGCCACATGACCTTGGAGGTGTCTATGGACAACACCGGCTCTTCGGCTTAGAAATGGAGATGAGCACCAACCCGCAGAGTCAGTCACAACTGGACAACGTCAGGGGAAACCTTTACCTTTACTGAATGATGGGATAGAAGGCATGCTTATCAAATTTGCAAATGACAACAAATTGAGAGGGATAGTTAATACCTTAGAAGACAGAATAAGAATTCCAAATGACTTTATCAGTTTAGAGACCTGGGCCAAAACTAACAAACTGAATTTCAACAAGGAGAAATGTATGATACTACACTTAGGCAATGAAAATGAAATGCACAGATACAAACACTCCAAAGAAGCCACCTGCAATTCAGTGATGTCCAGTCAACCCATTCATGAGTCCTATTGATCTGAGGGTCCAATTACATCATGGAGATGGTATTTGAGAACACAGAGAACTAGTCTGTTCTGCCCTGCAGTCCTTCTACATGGAGGAGAAATGAACACATTGGGTTGTTGTGTGTTTTCCAGGCTGCATGGCCATACCTCTGAAGATGCCTGCCACAGATGAGGGCAAAACGTCAGAAGAGAATGCTTCTGGAACATGGCCATACAGCCCGGAAAACACACAACAACCCTGCTATTTCGGCCATGAAAGCCTTTGACAACACAATGAACACATTACTCTCCTAACAGGAAGTCCACCCCCCAAAATAGAATTTTCCTCCAGTTTCCAAAATTTCAGAACTGCAAAGAGTGAGATGCTGAAAATTGTTCCTTCCTAGGGCTCTTTTATTTGTTGTATTTGCATTTCTTTGAAATGGTTTAATGCTCCTTTTCTTTGGATGTCTTGGCTGCATTACGTGATGCTTGGCTGAAGCTTTCAGTTAGGGCAATGCTGGAAACTTGAGGACTGAAAAAATTAATTGGGAGAGGCAGAATTTTTATTTGGGGGGCAATGACCTCAAGTTACCCTTATAGGTATACTTCTGGTTATGGCGTAGTGCATGCACAGGGTATATACAACACATAGTGGAGTGTGCCAATAGCTGACAGCATTGTTTGGCTCAAAGCACATTGGCAGGTTAGGGCTGTGTTGGAGCAAATAGCAGAATATGGGGCCCTTCTCCTCCAGGGCAAAGCTGGCTCTGATTTCGAGCCAGGTGCACAGAGCAGAAAGGAACTGGTTAAATCGGGCATGGCTCCCTCTTCCTTTGCCCCATACAACCATCTTAGCTGAACAAGTTTTGTTGTATATCTTTTCCCTCATAAGCTGAGCCAACTGGCATTGCTCAATTACTATTTTTCCACTGCAGGGCAAAAGTATCAAAAACAAATGATAAAACCAGGTGGGCCAGATAGTGTGCAGATGAACAATCTGATATGTAGTTAACTATGCAAATAACTGACATGACCTCCAGTATATTTACTTCTCTGATGATGATTTCACCACTTTCTTTAATACTAAAATTGAAACTATCAGCTCTGATCTTGCTGCTCCTAAAGTTTCCTTATTACCAACATGCCAAATGTTGATTTCTCTTATATTTTTACTCTTCCCCCCCCCCAATCTTGTTGATGAATGATCTAAAATGTTTAAATCTTGAATCCTTCTACCTTTTATCTTGATCCTATTCCTTAATAATAAGAATAATAATAATAAACTTTATTTATATCCCGCCACCATCTCCCCAACGGGGACTCAGGGCGGCTTACATGGGGCCATGCCCAGAACAATACAATATAACAAAATATAATAGAACAACAAATCATAGCACATTAAATAACACAATAACAGAAAATATACACTACATTAAACAAGATCAAAAGAACAATAAAACCAAGGACGGGCCACATGAACACTAGATTAAAACTCGAGGTGAGAAAGGAAGTAGGAGTAAAAACCACAGAGGACAGGGTCATAAAGTGGCGGTGCAATCTGGAGGACAAATATTGAAGGAGAGCAGCAAAAGGGATGTATGTAGTGATTACTCTCCAAAGGCACAACGGAAGAGCCATGTTTTCAGGTCTTTCTTAAAGGCTGCTAGTGTGGGGGCTTGCCTAATCTCACCGGGCAGTGAGTTCCACAATCGGGGGGCCACAGCAGAGAAGGCCCTCTCCCTTGTTCCCACAAGGCGGGCCTGAGATATTGGCAGTGGCAACAGGAGAGCCTCCCTTGACGATCGAAGGGATCGGGCAGGTTTATGATAGGAGATACGGTCACGAAGGTAGGTGGGTCCCAAACCGTTTAGGGCTTTATAGGTGATGGTCTGCACCTTGAATTGGGACCGGAAAATAAACGGCAGCCAATGGAGCTCCTTGAACAAGGGAGTGGATCTCTCCCTGTAATTCTTCCTTCTCACTTCTGAATTACTATTGCCGCTGCCCTTTCTTCTCCACATTATTAATCTGTCCTATTTATTTCCTTCTGAGATTATTATTATTATTATTATTATTATTATTATTATTATTAAACTTATATACCGCTACTCCCGGTTTGGCTCGGAGCGGTTTACAAAAATAGATTAAAACAATACACTTGGCTTTAAAATAACAATAAAAACAATAAAAGCAACAATAAAAGCAACAATAAAAACAGACATAGCCCCAAGTCTTTCACCCATTGAACGCTTGTCGGAAGAGCAAGGTTTTGCAGGCTTTCCGAAAGGCAAGTAAGTCTCGGGTGGTTCGAGTTTCCACTGGCAAGGCATTCCATAATTGAGGGGCTACAATCGAGAAGGCTCTCTGCCTAGTGGAAGACAAATGATAAGTCCGTATGTTAGGGACTTCAAGCAAATTTTGGTCTTCGGACCGAAGCAATCTCTGGGGTTGGTAGGGTGATAAGCGGGCCCTCAGGTACGCTGGCCCCAGACCATGTAAGGCCTTGAAAGTTAGTACCAGTATCTTGAAAGTAATCCGGTACTCAATCGGTAGCCAGTGCAGCTGTTGAAGAATTGGGGTGATACGCCACCTCGCCGGCACCCCGGCGAGAAGACGAGCTTAAACATTTTCCAGTTCTAAAGAAACCTTCACTTGATCCATTTCCTCTTTCTAATTATGGCTATGTTTCATTATTGACTTGCATATTTGTGACTAATAGGTCACAGCATACAGGAGCCTGCAGAATTCATGGCAGGAGTGGGAATCACACAACCCTCCAGTTGTTATTGGACTGCAGCTCCCAGCATTCCTCATCATTGGTTGCATCAGTAGAGGCTTCTGGGAAATTTATTTATTTATTTATTTTCAGCATTTATACCCCACCCTTCTCACCCGGGGGGACTCAGGGCGGCTTACAACAGTTGGCAGCATTTAATGCCAAGAACATAATAATAAAACAAAAACAGTAGATATCATCAATTAAAACTATAAAAATACATCATTAAAATACATTATAACATTTAACACATATGTAAATTAGATCAATTTGTCGAAAAACCTCATGCCACAGGAGCAATAGGACATCATCATCTCCACCCCTAATCTAGGATATGACAGAAGCCTAGCATTAGAAAGGACAGTGGAGAAGCTACGGTCCACACACAGTTGGCCCTCTACGTTTGCAGTTTTGACTTTTGTGGGTTGATTTTTCATGGATTTTGTGGATTTGATTGAATTTCTAAAGAGAACACTGTTATCGACCGCGTTTCTAGGGGATCGGGCCCCTTAAGGAGAGAGCCGATCCGGTCCTGAGAGAACGGACCTTGGCGGAGCCGATAAGAGAATATGAGCCGCAATACAACCTGGAGCCGAAATGAAGAAGGTCCGCCAAAGATGAAGGAAAATCCGCCAAGGAGTCTTTATTGAGCGATTCAGCTGAAAAGGACACTAGTACCGATCATTCAGTCTACTAGCGTACCATATGTTTCAAATAAAGCCATATTTATACAATGTTTTGGTCTGACAGCCCTTTGAATTTCCCGCCCCGCTCCCCCGCCCATCTGATCGCGGATAGGCTAGAAGGTTGAATGAGGCGGGCTTTCGTTTCCCGCCTTGCTCTGCTGTCCCAATGGGGAGCCGTTTTTTTGTCCCCACTCGGGCCAATCAGAGAGGGGAAGGCGGGAGCTATTGAGACAATGAAGTGACTAAGCAGGAAGGACCGGATTAGTCCTTGCCCGGCCGATTTCTAAAGGGATTAATGACAGTCATCAGGGGTTCCTGTCATGTACACTGATTTCAGATATGTCAAGGGGGAAGTAAGGATGGGTGGCAATGGGCGCAGCAGGGCGTCTTCCTGAGACGTCCTGGTTTTCCCTTTGGAGGAGATATGACAATGTTTGCCCTGGGGGGGCTGAATCACCTTTAGGACTATACTCCGAATTTGGTGACTCTAGCCTTATATTGTCCATGCAATCTGAATTAGATTGGGTTAAGCTGTGGCAGATTATCCTTTTGTTTTTGGGAAGGGAAGCCTGGGTCATAGGGGCCGGGGTTCATATTGGGGTCAAAATATTTCCCATCTGATTTCATGATTTGCCAATTATGTGAAATAAAATGAAAAATAAAATAAAGTTGGAGCGTAAACCCAGCTGGGAAAAACACATATTTTCCGGGGATCCCAAAGAGTACAAATACATATAGGCAGATAGATAGATTTCAAGGAAGTAAGGGAGAATCCATAAAGGTGGGTTACATTGCATAAAGGGGAATCATGAATGATATAAACAATTGAAAACATTTGATAAGAACGAAGTTCACAACATCTGGGGAACCCAATATGGGAAGTCATAGGAGTGGAGTTCTAGCAGCATGATTTCACAATTCATGAAGTTAGCCCAACGATTAGAAATTCATACAACAGTGAGTCATGAGGGTGTCCAGGTACATAGAATATGAAAATTCACGGGTACATGAGGAAAAAGAGTTCATCTGTGATGGAAGGAATTCATAGAGATGGCATGGGGAAGGGGCACATGTGGATTGCAGTCTTTGGAAGTATAGGATTTCATAAGTCCAGGGATAGGTCTGGGGAAGAGTGTTCTTCTCCTTCATAAAATTATGAAGGTATGAATGAAACGTGGAGGGCGCCCGTCCAGGCACCCCCTGGCAGCTGTAGAGAGGGTGAGGGTCCTTGGAGAACTATGTCTCCCCAGCGAGAGAGCGATCCCCCCATCCCCAGTTCACAAAAAGGGGCTAGGGATCTCTTAAAACCATTCCGCGGGTCGCGGGGAGAGGAAAGTCCGGGATAAGGCAGCAGTTTGGCTTGAAAGGAGCAGTCGGTCCCGTTTGACAGTCAGCTGTTGAGGTGCCGAGAACTGGACCGATTTCGGTTCCGCTGGTGGTCCTTGAGTCAGGAGCCTTAGAAAGGATTAGGACTAAAAGAAGAGCATGCTAGGGGTAGTTTTGATAAAGATATTAGCCAATTTGTACCGCCCGCCGTATTAATCTATAGCGGAGAAACCTCCGCCAGGGTTTAAAGATCAGACGGGTTAGTGAGAGAGAGAGAGAAATTGCATGCAAAGGAAGGAGTCAGAGAATGACACAAAATAACCAGATAGAGAGTGTTACTATTAAAATAAATGCTACTTTTATTGGGGGATTTGTTACATGGTTCAGGGAAGGGGAAAGTGAAGAAAAAAAAAAGATCTTTTAATAATAGTCTGCTGCGGTCCCGCTCCGTTCCTTTGGTGAGTGATCTGTGGAACTCTCCGCTGCGCTTTTAAATTAATTTAAAAGCCGGGGTTTCGGTCATCAACACCTCTCTATGCATCTTTAGGTACTCCAATATGATTCTGTGGTCACTGGGTTGTTGTGAGTCTTCCGGGCTGTATGGCGAAACGTCAGGAGAGAATGCTTCTGGAACATGGCCATACAACTCAGGAGACTCACAACAATCCAGTGATTCCGGCCTTTAAAGCCTTTGACAACACATTTTGCGGTCAGTTTCCAGTTACTCTTTTGGGTTACAGCTTCCAAAATCTCTGTGCCAACATGCTGGCAGAGGAATTCTTGGTCCTTTGGTCCAAAAGAGTAATTTTTCCAAGTTCAGGGCTGAAGCATCAACAGGTGGCGGGAGGGGATATCTGATCTCAATTAACTGAACTCAGAAATCCTGACAAAGACCTCTTCCACACAGCTGTGTATAATCCACAATGAACTGGATTATATTAGAGCGTGGACTCAGATGACCCAGTTCAAAGTATATATTGTGGATTACCTGCCTTGATATTCTGTCTTATATGGCTGTTTGGAAGGGCCCAAAGAAAGATTTGTAGGAAAATTTTGTGCTGCAAGCCTAGCATTTCATCAGCCAGCACCTCAGAACTCATGTATTTGTGTGGAACTCCTTGAGAGCAATTACTTAAAAAGCCTGGGGAAAAGATTTGCCCATTTGTTTATTTTCAACTCTGCTTTGGAAAAAAGAGCTGGTGCACCTGTACAAATATGAGCATGGGACCTGACTCATTAACAGCTAGATGTTTCAACTGAAACCACAAATTTTCTACTCGACAGATACAACTGTGTGAATTGATGTATTACTTGGAGATGGGGAAAGAATACAGGATGTGTATACTCCTAGTTTTGAAAAATTGTAATGCTGTTATGCTGGAGGGTCCTGTGAACAACCCATTAAAAAACTTCACAGCCACTCCTGAAGGCTTCCATCGTTGCTTTAACTGCTGTGGCTGCATACTGTGAAACCCTGGAGTTTGTAGACTGGAAAGGCACTAAAGCTTTCGCGCGGAGAATTCAAAATGCCCTTTCATAAATTGCCAAAAATACAGGGATTCTGTAAGAAGTTGCCATGGCTATTAAGTGGGAGCAAAGTGCTGGAACTGTGTAGTGTAAAAGGGTCTATTGTGTAGTGTGAAATGGACTAGGTTGTGGCGCAGCTGGTTAGTAGCTGGTCAGTAAATCACTACTGACCGAGAGGTTATGAGTTCAAAGCCAACTCGGGTTGGTGTGAGTTCCCGACCATTAATAGTCTAGCCCGCTGTTGACCTATGCAGCTCAAGGGACAGTTGTATCTGTCAAGTAGTAGATGTGAGGAGGCTAATTTAACTAATTTACAACACCATAAAACCTTTCAGCAGCTTGCAGTAGAATGAGGAAGTATTCCATCAAGGACTCGGTGTTGCAAGTGGACAGTGAAGCAGCAGCTCCCCCTGTGGCTGGAATCGAGCATACCCTCATGAAGCCAGAAGCTGGAAAACATTAAATTGCCTCTGTGTCTGTCCATATATGTCATATGTCTAATGGCATTGAATGTTTGCCATATGCATTGTGATCCATCCTGTGTCCCCTTCGGGGTGAGAAGGGCGGAATATAAATACTGGAAATAAATAAATACTTTCTTGCCTTCTGTACTTAGTCGTTGAGACTGATGGAGCCTAACTGAAGATCTCAAATTCGATACAGGCTGATATGAGAAGAAATGCTCTTTCAGATACTCTGTCCTCAAACTATGAGATGGACATCAGCACTTTGAAGTTTTCTCAGAAGCAAACAGGAAGCTAGTGCAGTTGATCCTATTGATAATCCGCAAGATGTTTACACTCAAAGAATTGAAGGGAAGTTTTGTAGGTCATTAGATACAACCTAGAGTGCCTTCTGTTTGGTCAGTTCACTATTGATAAGTACCTCCTTATTCTTTCTAAGCTATTTTCCCAGTAGAAGGGTTAGCACTGTGACTGTCATTTCCACAGGGCTTTCTTTTGGGCATCCTCAGGTCTCAGGCTGGTAGCACACATGTCTTTGTTGATGATGTCCATACATCTTTTATTTGGCCGTCCATGTGGTTGTCGTCCTGCAATCTCCAAATTTTGACAAGTCCACCATACTTCCAGAAGTGCATTCTCTTGCAGATATGGGCCTAGATGCATATTCCATCGAATCCGCACACATTCATATGAATCCTATTGGCAGTCACGACAAAAGCAGACCTATTGAAATAAATTGTTTAATGGTAAGTAAACATGCAAATCCTATGAATTCAGTGTGTGTAGTGTCTTTGAGATTGTTTCAGGCTATTTATTCCCAATGTAGAATGGATGTAGAATCTAGAAATCCTTATTCTTGGGGAACTGGAGCAGACTGATCCCTTTCTTGCTTGTAGGCTGTCATTTTTTTAGATCCATGTTTAGTGGGAAAATCCTGTTTTGGAAAAGAAAGGCATAATCTGCTGGTTCCGTGCTCTCAAATAACCTGTCTCTGCTTGCATCTGCCAGATAGAAAATGACTTGGAGAGCTCAGACATGATCCATGTGTTTGAAAAATAGATACCTTCCCCTCAAGGTGCAGAGTGTTCCTGCCATATTTTTATTATAGGTGGATGATTCTTAGTGAGTAAATCATCTTGTGGCATCTATTTACTTCTCGTTCTTTTTTTGTATATAATTACATCAGTTTCTGAGACTAAGTACTAAATTTGTTAGTATCTGAAAGACACAGACCTGTCTCTGTTCTGTATAGTACAACGTCTGGTTCTGAAGAAATATATTCCTGAACTTACGGGGGAAACAGGAAACTGGATAATAGCAAACCCTATTGAAATGAACAGCTTTTGCTGGAAGTTACCATAGAGTGATGTTGGAGGGCCTAGAAAATTTTTAGAGGACATATATTATTCGATTTGGATTGATGAAGCCACAGGTATCAGTCCTATGAGTTTGAGGATTGTACTGAATGACTTTAAATGGTTCCTTCTTTGTAATGTATTGTAAGACAATTACCTTCAAAGGGTCCTGGCTCAGGAGGGAAATCAGGCAGAAAAACTCAGTCTCGTGAGAGATGCAAAAAGCAAAGTTTATTTTCACCACAGCTGTGAGAAGGCAAACAGCTGTACATACCTCAGAGGGCTGTAACCATGCAAATTGCTGCCGCAATATGTGCGTAGCAAACAAAGAATTTATACCTTTGGCTTATCTAAAATTGACCAATGGCTGAGGGTCTTCCTCACCTTCCACACCCACTTGGCATAAGTGATACCTGTGACCTCACTTATTGATTTCAAGCTAACTTTTGGTCTTGGAACTTTCTGGAGAAAGGCACCAGCTCACAGGAAGGGAGGGGCATATGCAGAGGCAAAGCCACATAGACAAAAGTTTACTATTTTCTGGCTTATGGTCCCTTTAGTATGGCACAATCTTTATGTCAGGGTGCTTTGATTGTGCTTTTCTTGCATAGCAGGGGGTTGGACTAGTTGGCTCATGTGGTCCCTTCTGACTCTATTATTCTATGATTCTGAGTCCCCTCAAGAAGAAAGGATGGACTACAAATAAATTATTATTATTATTATTATTATTATTATTATTATTATTATTAGTCATGTGATTGTGACTTGTTTTGTGTCCATCACAGTTTCAAGTTATCTTGGAACCACATTCAATGCTTAGTCTAATAATTGTAATAATAATAATAATAATAATAACAATAATAATAATAATAATAATAATAATAATAATAATAATAATAATAATTTATTTGTAGACCACCCTATCTCCCCGAAGGGCAGTTTCCCACACATATGGCAAATAGTCAATGCCAGCAAAAAGACATGCTGCTGCTGCTCAGTCGTTTAGTCGTCTCCGACTCTTTGTGACCTCATAGACCAGTCCACGCCAGAGCTCCCTGTCGGCCGTCACCGCCTCCAGTTCTTTCAAGGACAACCCAGTCACTTCAAGGATACCGTCCATCCATCTTGCCCTTGGTCGGCCTCTCTTCCTTTTTCCTTCCATTTTCCCCAGCATCGTGATCTTTTCCAAGCTTTCCTGTCTCCTCATGATGTGGCCAAAATACTTCATCTTTGCCTCTCATATCCTTCCCTCCAGTGAGCAGCTGGGCATTATTTCCTGCAGGATGGACTGGTTGCATCATTTTGCGGTCCAAGGCACTCTCAGGATTTTCTTCCAGCACCAGAGTTCAAAAGCGTCTATCTTCCTTCGCTCAGCCTTCCTTATGGTCCAGCTCTCGCATCCATAGGTTACTATGGGGAATACCATTGCAAAAAGACATATTAACACATTATTTCAAAACAATACGCATCAAAGAAAATACATTACTATAAACTTAATACCGAATAAAATAAACAAAGAATAGAACTCGACAGCCCTAACAGAGATATTCACATAAAATGAGTTTAAAGAGGGTAAAATATATAGCAATTAAAACCATATTAGAAGGTAAAATGGTTCTCAACAACTAACAGGGTGAGATAGTGTTCCAGGGTCTAGATAAGATTTAATATACCCAGATGATGTTATATATCGAGACATCTTAGTCATCCTCTTCTCCATACACCCAAGTGCATAAATATGTTTTTAGCCGCTTTTTAAAGGCAGGGAGAGAGGGGGCAGTTCTTAATTCTTTTGGGAAAGCAGCCAGTGTTGCTACCACAGCATGGTAGTCGTCTTCTCACAATACGGCACTCCAGTTAGATGAGCCCCAAATAAAGGTGAGCCCACAAAGTAGAATCGGATACATTTCAGAAAGCTAGAGTGGTGCAATTCATAAAGCCTTCAGATACATGGAAGCAAACATGCCCTTTGAGTTTTAAAAAAATTGTTCACTGCTATACTTTCATTTTACCAAAAAAGTAAAGGAATGGTCCCAATGTCATCTTTAGAATGTGCTGTTATGGGTAAAGCATAAAGGATAACGTTAGAGCTGGGGTGAAATTGCATGTATTTACAGTCATTTACAGTTTACTTTTACTCGAAGATGCCAAGACCTGTGCAGCACTGATGATCAGAGCAGCTGAAGATCTCATTCATAGAATCAATGAGTTAGAAAATCCTATAAAGGCCATCCAGCCCAACTCCATTCTGTCATGCAGGAATGGAAGCAGGTTATGGAAACAGACTTGCAGAAAGAACTGCCAACAGATGACCATCTAGACCCGTGGTTCTCAACCTGTGAGTCCCAGATGTTTTGGCCTTCAACTCCTAGAAATCCTAACAGCTGGTAAACTGGCTTGAATTTCTGGGAGTTGTAGGCCAAAACACCTGGGGACCCACAGGTTGAGAATCACTGATCTAGACTCTTTCAAAACTTCCATAGAAAGAGACTTTACCACCTTCCCAGGCAGCATATTCCCCTGTTGAACAACTAAGGTGGTTTCCAGGAAGCCAAAGCCAACAAATAATATTCAAAGAATTTCTTAAGAGCTAAGGACAAACAACATTGTATTATATGATCCTGAGCAATCACTTAGACTTATCATCATTTATTTAGATAGTGCCACCTCTGTACATGGTGCTTAACAAGTAAAAGAAAAACAGTTCTCTGCCCTCAGGCTTACAATCCAATTATATGAGACAAATTGATATTCCAAGAGAACTGGTATTCCCTGCTCTGTATGAACAAATATCCTTCACAAAAATTCCATCAACAAGGAAACGCTACTAGTCACTTGAAATTCAAGGGTAGTTCATTGGTTGCCTGTGCCTTTAGTTTATTCTGTAAACATACCAAAGACATTCTTTGCCTAACCTCAGAAAACTCCCTAAAGATGGGACATGAGTAGCCCTACCGATTTTGAACTGGATTTAATGACATTATAAGAGTTGTTGTCTGACAACATCTGAGCAACCATGTGTTCTTCACCCCAACATGAAAGAATACTCCTTACCTTGTGATCATCCTATCATCAGTCTCTTAAAATGGTTGTCAAGTCCTTCATACAATATCATATGTTAACTAATTGTAGACTGAAACTGGCGGAGCTTCGTGCATTTATAATGACATAATATGCAAGTACAGACAGCTCTCCACATTTACTGAAGTAAAAGGCTCAGGACCCCCACAAAGGTGGGAAAAGTATGAATTAAAAATATTCCTTAAGAGAACATCTTTCTGTACATTTTTGGTCCTCCAGTGCAAATCTGTTATTTATTTATTTATTATTTACTCTATTTATACCCCGCCTTTCTCTACACCGAAGGGGGCTTCAAGGCGGCTTGCATGTGGCAATTATTCAATGCCTTAACACAAACAACATTAAGCTTAAAATAGATTGAATTAAAAGTAATACATATTAACATTTAAAAACATTACCTTCAATATTAAAATCACGCTATACAGAAATCGTACTCTGAGGGCGTTCAACAGTCATTCCACATGTGCCGACTTCGACTGAAATTTGACCATAAAGTTGTAGTGGAGGACCTAGTTTTTGTTTTGATTTTTCTATAGGGATTAGAAGAGGCTTGAAACTCTGGGTAGAGAAAGTTCAAGGAACAGGTTGAGTACACTTCCAAACCAGCACCTGGAAAGGCCTTTTGAATTATCATCTTTATTGACTATCAGTTAAATTACCATCTTTATTGATCATCACTTAAAGGATGACACCTCCATCACACAGACATGAAAGGGAAAGCTTCCTTTGCTGAAATTTAAAATGCATGCTACCTGAAATACACAATATACAACTCAGAGTTTATTTTGTTTTTCCTCACAATTGCAATGAAGGGCAAAATACAGAACCAGAACAGGCCAGAAATAGAAGCTTAAACTTCATCTAGTCTTAAATTCATTCAAAGCCTCAATTCAGCCTCTCTTAGGTCCCTTCTACAATGCCACATAATCCAAATTATCAAAGCAGATAATCGACATTATCTGCTTTAAAGTTGACTATTTGAGTCTACACTGCCATATAATTCAGTTCAAAGCAGATAATCTGGATTTTATATGGCAGTTCTTCCATCTTGCTTTAGTCTCTGGGTGAGCATTAATATTCGAAATGGTTTTGAGGGAAAGATTTAGGTCTCTCCTATGCCTATGTATGGGATGGTGTGTGTTGTGACTCAGTAGCCTGAACCTCAAATTGACTCTGAAGGTTCCCAGTATCCCTGAAAGGCCTGAAAGGCCTTTAGTGTTAGAGGATGAGGAACAGAAAGTGCAGTTTCAGGTTCCCACAGGAAAGGCTGGAGTAGATAACCCTGACGCCAGCCAGGTGCATACCAACATGGGAATGGGAGAAGGGAGGACGGAAGATTCTCAGCTGAATGATGAGTCTCAGAGAATTAACGAGCAAGCTGACCTTGATGAGTTAGGTTCCTTAGATAGGGCTGACCATTTGGAATTCAGAGTTCGGCGAAGTGTGAGAATCGCAAATAGAAGGGAGGTGAGGGGGCAGAGAAATGCCTTCATGTTTTGCAAAGAGTATTAAAAGGGGTGCGTTGGAAGGAAACCTTTGTCAAAGCAACTCTCTTTCACCGGAGAATCAAGTCCCAGTTTTCCTGCCGTGTCTTGGATTTTGTTTATGCCTCGTGAGTTCCTGACTTATATCTGTGGATTGTATTTTATAACTGACTTTTGGTGCTTTACTTTTGCTTTTTAAGAACTTTTAATTCTTTATCTTCAATAAACCTTAAAGACTTAAACCTGGTGTGCAGTTTGTGTCTTAGAGCAAGATGTATTCCAGCCTGAGGTGCGACAGTGTGTTTAATCCATATTGGTAGCCTGCACATGTTAAAGCCTAAGGAGCCAGTGTGATATAGCAGTTTGCGCCTTGGACCATGACTCTAGAGACCAGGGTTTGAATCCTCATTGGTCATGATACCCACTGGGTGACCTTGGGCAAGTCGTACTCTTTCAGCCTTAGGGGAAGGCCATGGCAAACCTCATCCAAATACATCTTGTCAACAACAACTACAACAACAACAATAATGTTTTGTTTATTACCCGCCCCTGCTTACAGCACGAGGCAGGGCACAATATAGTTGAAATACATCATAATACTAAAATGCACTCCACAAACAGCACACATTAAAACATATTTCTTTAAAATACACATATCAAAATACATGGGACGACAATTAAAACAGAATAAACATAGAAATCCTTGCGATAGAGTCACCAAAGGTAGGAAATGACTTGAAGGCACACAACAATGTGCTTAAGTGTACATTTAATAAATAAATAAATTTGTGATGCGTATTACACATTTATCATTGACTGCCTCACCAAGGAATGAAGTTCCTAGGAATCTAGTATTCCAAGAACATTATGACCTTAACCAAGTACTCTTTCAACAGAAGCGCACAGAATCATCTGCCTGAGTGGACTGACTGCTCCAGAGGTTCATTTATAAACCATAATGGATTGTTAATTAGCTCTAGCAAACCTCAGGTAAGGGCAAAGGAAGACACAAGGGAGTGGCTACGCAGGTTGCTCCAGGGAAATGAACACCCTTAATTATATTGCACTAATTACTCATCCTCACATAGCAGCCAGGTGTACCCTTCACAAGGCTTCAGCCTTATTAGCACACCATATCAGAAATCAAACAGGCGCGGGGAAGCTGTCACTAGGTTAAGGAATGCTTGCAGCCTTTCGATTGCATTGCGTGATTATGTAATTGCATTCCAAAAGGGTGACTTTTCTGGTTCTTCCAGAATGGCCCAGACGAAATGCACCTCCACCTATGCAAGATCCTGTGACAGTGTCTCAACCACCGGACAGAAAGGCCAATATTAAGAGGGTGTCTATGGTGGAGTTATTTCTTTAATTTGCATCCTGTCTTTCTCCCAGACTGGGAAAGGCAGCATGGATGAAAACAAGCACAACTACAACACAATGATTATAAATTTTTAATTGAACTACACAATAATTTGTTTAAAAGCAGTAATTTAAAACAGTTTACTAAAATTTAAAATATAATTGAGAATAAAAGTACAATCAGCTTTCCACATTCACTGGGGTTATGGGCACAAGACCCTTATGCCTATAACCCAATGTTGAATCTCAGCCAGAATTCACCTTGCATTCAACACCAACCAGGAATCCGAAAGTAGTAATGAAACAGTTTATTAAGAAAAGCACATATAAAAAGGAAACGTCACCTAAGAAATAAGAAAGGCGAAATCTCTAACAGGTAATGGGAAAAATAGTCAACAAGTAATAAGCCAAACCAAACTAGCATTAGGAAAAAAAAAACACTCCAAAGGCAATAATCCAAACAGTCAAACTCTGCTCCATAAAACATAAAGGAAAAACCAGGTTCAAAATATGAGCGTAAATACAGGAAAACAAGAATCAAAACTTGAATATGAATCCAAAACCTCTTGGATTCAAAAACCTATAGGAAGGAACTTCTTAAAGCATGAATCCAAGCTCCCAAGATCTTAGACTAAAATATGAACTTAAAACAAGACTCAAGATCTTCACTGTTATGCAGCATTGCCTGATCTGAAGGAAAGAATTCTCTGATTTAAGGTCCACAAGTCATGAAGTCATGTCTGTGACCTTGACTCCTCTGGCTATGAGATTCTCACACTGTTGTTTCTAACGGAGTCTCTGTGACCTTCTTAATTTGCTAGCTTTTTCCCTAAGATGAAGCCTGAGATTTCTGTTGACCGCAGTGTGTTTTCAGGTGAACTTTCTTGCCCATCCAACTCCTTATCTGGGGTACTATGAGATGAAAAGTCTTCGCCAGTCACTAAATCTCCCTCTCTGCTGGGCTCCAAGGCAGTTTCACTTTCAAGCCCATTCTCACAGACAGGATCTAATCTCCCCTCATTTCACTCATTGAAAAAACCATCCACTCTCCCAGGCTCTGGAATAACAATCCCCTCATCTTCATCAGCTGGCTGGACCACAACACTCAAGAGGAAAAAATCTATTATTTTAACCAAGATAATAATTTTCTAGGAATTTCTAGATCCTTCAGCATGACTCTATGATTAACTCTGCTGGAAGCTGACCATAGAATCACACTGTATGGCCAAGAGTTATTCTCCTTAGAAATCTCTATGTCTCCCAGCACTATTCTGGAAAAGATTGTGCACAGGAGGACTGGGAGATTCATAGAAAAGTGCTCTCCCCAGAAATTTCTGGGTCTTCCAACATATCTGGAAGAAGTTGACCATTAGAGGACCTAAAGATTATTGGCAATAACATGTTAATCAAATCCGTGAATAATCAAACCCGTAAAAGTAAAACCTGGAAAAGTGGAGGACCAACTATGTAGGGCACACAATCTATAAAAAGTCTCTTCTACTACAACCAGTTAATTGGCAAAATCCAATCTAAATTGAAAGGTCTTCTCAAAACAACAACAACAACAACAACACACTTTATTTGTATTCCACCGAAGTGTTACACCGTGAGCAACAACGACATACAATACACAGACAAAAGTAAAGGCCTCCCCTTTTTCATCTCTGGCGTCTGGAGGTGATGCTCAATTCTGCCATGAGAAGGTGCTCTTGTTTTATTTTTCCATGCTGAGAAGTCTGCTGTCCATAGATATCTCCGACTGTGTTGACGGCATGTCTGTATGGGGCACCCTTTTACCTTCCCAATGAAGAGGTGCCTATTGATCTACTAGAATTGCATGATTTCAAATGCTAGGTTGGCAGAAGCTAGGGCTAACAGCGGGAGATCACCCCAATTCACTGGTTCGAACTACCAACTCTCCGGTCAGCAAATTTCCTGCAGCTAGCGGTTTAACCTGCTGCACTACCGCAGCCCCATCTGTCCTCCATAACTGTGCTCCATATCCACGGATTCAACCAAAGTATAAAAGGTAAAAGGGTAAAGGTTTTCCCCTGACGTTAAGTCCAGTCATGTCTGACTCTGGGGGTTGATGCTCATCTCCATTTCTAAGCCGAAGGGCTGGCGTTGTCCGTAGACACCTCCAAGGTCATGTGGCCGGCATGACTGCATGGAGCGCTGTTACCTTCCTGCCGGAACGGTACCTATTGATCTACTCACATTTGCATGTTTTTGAACTGCTAGGTTGGCAGAAACTGGAGCTAACAGCGGGTGCTCACTCCGCTCCCGGGATTTGAACCTGCGACCTTTCGGTCTGCAAGTTCAGCAGCTCAGTGCTTTAACACACTTCACCAAAGTATACCCCCCTCCAAATCTAAAAAGCAATTTTTTGCCATTTTATATAATATACACCTTTTTGCTACCCTAGGGCTTGAGCATCCATGGGTTTTGGTATCCATGGGGAGTCCTGGAATCAAACTCTACCAGAAACCAAAGGTCCATTCTAAAAAAAAAAAGGCAGGAATTAAAGGATTCTGGAGTCAAAAGTAAAGAACAAATATAAACCACCTCCCACTTACCAGGAAAGTAATTGCTGTGTCCCACCTTAAACAGGAAGCCATTATAGCTTTTAGTGCTCAAGGGATAGGATGATCAACCTTTCAAGATGCAAGCCCAAAGGTTCAACCTAGCAAGCGGAGTCCTATAGCAAAACTTCTCCCTGGGACATCACACCAGTAGTTGCACTTTTTCCACACTTGTATATGGAGGTAATCAGTGTCTCCTTTTGCAAGTAATCCTCATTTAGTCACAGTGAAGCAAGTGAATGTGAAAGTCAATCCAGGCATAAGAGACTAGCCAGAATGGATTAGCCTAGGAGTGGCCAACAAAACATTGCCCAGAACCAGCTGTTGTGAAATGATGTCCTGATGAGCCATGGTGCACTGGTTTGAGTTTTGGTTTGAGTTTTGAATCTGGGAAACCAGGGTTCAAATTCCTGCTCAGTTATGGAAACCCGCTGGGTGGCCTTGATCAAGTTACACTCAACCTTAGAGGAAGGCAATGGCAAACCCTCACTGAACAAAACTTGCGAAGAATCCCCATGATTTGGATGCTTTAGGATTGCCATAAATTGGAAATGACATGACAACAGTAAGGATTCTGTAAGAGAGTTTAAGAGAGCTGATTTAATCCAATTTCTGAATCCAGGTTATCTGCTTTGAACTGGATTAAAGCACAGTGTCGACTCATATAATCCAGTTCAAAGCAGATAATCTGGATGCAGAAACTGGATTATATGGCAGTGTATATCCAGCCTGTTCCTGCCTCAAGGCTTTTGAGGCACTGAAATGGTCTTACTCTAAATTAGTGCCATCCAGATGTGTCAGACCCCAATTTCCATCATCCCTAGGGATTTATTTCTTTGTAAATAAAAGGGTTTCTATAATTAGGAATACTGTCAATTCCCTTGGCATATCTCATTTGACCCTTTCAGTTGTAAGCCAGAGGACAGGCACCTGCTGTTTTCATTTAATGAAACCTTCACCTGTGCAGTTGCTCCAGAAGTAATAAATAACAACAATACAAAACCAGTGAAGGAGGAGAACGAACAGATACATGCCTGCATTGGTTTCGCTCCACCCTGAGTGAAAACAACTGAATGCCTTGTGGCATGTGAAGGTCTCACGAGTTTTGTTTATTTTATTGAACCAAATCCAAGAGGTTTACAGTCTACGAAAGTGCATGTCAGGTAAAACGGGTTAGTTCTACAGTATCACAAAAGCTTTGCTGCAATAGTCTAAGAGCTCTTTCATGTTCACATTGCAACCCACCTTTGTGAGTTTAATTTTTATGGATTTGACGTGGGTAATATTTTGTCTCTTTGGATAATTAGAACAATTGGACTCTACGACCAGTTTCTTCCAGAAACTTACCATGGAGTCACTCTGGAAGACTAAGGGTGCATCCATACCAGTGGTTCCCAACCTTTTTTGACCAGGAACCACTTGACCAGGGATCACTTTGACCAGGGACCACTCTCCAACATCAGTACCAAAAGGGTTATGAATCAGTTTTTGATCAACTTTATATTTGGTTTGTTTATTTGGGGTGCTGATTCAGAAAATTGCATCGGATAGACCACAACAGCTCTATTTTCTGATATAGAACATATTCCATCCAGTAGTCACTATCTGCTTGCCCAGAGAAAACCTAGAGCTGATGTGGTCTATCCAATGAAATTTTCTGAATCAGCACCCCAAACAACCCCAGGAACAGGCTTAAAACAAGACACCAAGGCGCCCCTGCTTCCAGGCACCACATGGAACGGCTCTGCTCAGGGGGAGGGAGGGGGAGGAGAAGCAGCAGTCAGGAGACTTGTTGTCATGTCTTTCGTGCGTAGTCAACCTCTCCCCTCCCGTCACTCCCGTTGCCTTGGCACCATAAGAGGGTTTTGCAAGAGCAGTCGCTCCCGTTGCAACCGTGTAGTAACGATGAGGCTGCGGACCATATTTTAGTTCTTGTGGACCATTGGTGGTCCACAGACCACAGGTTGGGAACCACTGATCTATACTGTAGAATCAATGAAACTTGACACCACTTTAACTACCATGGACCAATGGCTATGGAATCATGGGAGTTGTAGTTTGACAAGGTCTTTTACTTTCTCTGCCAAAGAGTGCTAGTGCCTCACCAAACTACAACTCTCTGGATGTTCAGCTTCTTGCAAAAGATGACCATAGAGTCATGCTGGAAGATCTAAAAAGTGTTCTATCGAGTAAAAAAAAATTCAGCACTTTATTGATTTGCAGTTTTTCACTTTCATGTGGATCCTGTGACTCCTGTCTAGGAATAATTGTACATTGTAATTTGTAGAACCAGCCTAGAGATTCCTAGAGAAAGCACCTCCCTAGGAATCTCTTAAGTTCTCCAGTGTGAAGGTATTATCTACTTTCAGTGGATGTTGACTATAGAACAGGCATGGGCAAACTTTGTCCCTGCAGGTGTTTTGGACTTCAAGGAGTTGAAATCCAAAACACCTGCAGGGCAGAAATTTGCTCAGGCCTGCTATAGAATCACACTGGAGGATCTAGAGATTCCTAGATATGTGTTCTCTTGAAAATTTTATTTATTTGTTGCTTCCATTTCTTGGGCAGACATCTACCATTCTGGTCTGGTTGCTTCAGAGCATCAGTATTCCTCCCCCATTTGAAAAGGACATGATCCTAATGTCTGACCAGAGCAGTTTAACTAATTTATTGGTATGCATGATGAGGCAGACATAGCTCCAGGGCATTATGATTGCTGTCTCTCAAAGGAAGTAAAATCCAAGGGACTGATCCCTTTTGTGGTATTCCAGGGATATGATACACAAGAGAAACATTTCCGTCTCAGAAGGAAGTAACAACCGCAACCAAGTTCAAAACCACCTCTCAGGTTGCTTTGAAAACTATGAGCTACACAAAGTGCTTTGTTATTGTTATGAACTAATCCAATGCCTGTTATTATGAGATTGAGCAATAGTTCTGAAGCAGAGAGAAAGCAGGGCCCCTTCCACACAGCTGAATAAAATCCCACATTTTCTGCTTTGAACTGGAATATATGGCAGTGTGGATTCAGCTAACCCAGTTCAAAGCAGATATTATGGGGTTTTCTGCCTTGATATTCTGGGTTATATGCCTGTGTGGAAGGGCCCTAGGTCTATTTTAGACATCTACATACAGAGACATATTCTTCCCCTCACCTTTTCTATTTGTCAGCTGTGTCACACATTGCAACTCATAGGAAGTGATGCTAAGATTCATATAAATATTATTATTAATTGACTCTTCTAATATTAATTCAAAATGATCCATATTTATGGAGTAGAACTAAAATGTATCACTTGGGGTTTACCTACATTGTTAATGAATGAAGTTTGGCATCACTTTAACCACCATGGCTCAATGCTATAGAACAGAGGTCCCCAAACTTTTAAAGCAGAGGGCCGGTCCACAATCCTTCAGATTGTTGAGGGGCCGAATTATCATTTGGAAAAAAACAAAAACGAACAAATTCCTATGCACACTGCACATGTCTTATTTGTAGTACAAAACAACAACAATGAAAGAACAATACAATATTTAAAAATGAAAACCACTTTAACCAACATAAGCCTATCAGGATTTCAATGGGAAGTGTGGGCCTGCTTCTGGCCAATGACACAGTCAAGTGAATTAGGATTGTTGTTGTTGTGTGCCTTCAAGTCATTTCAGTCTTTGGGCGAGGCTAAGTCTAAAATTAAGTATTTATTTATTGCATTTATTTACTACATTTATATCCCACCTTTTTCACCCTGAAGGGGACTCAGAGCAGCTGTATGTACATACAGTAGAGTCTCACTTATCCAACATTCTGGATTATCCAACGCATTTTTGTAGTCAATGTTTTCAATATATCGTGATTTTGGGGTGCTAAATTCATAAATACAGTAATTACTACGTAGCATTACTGCGTATTGAACTACTTTTTCTGTCAAATTTGTTGTCTACCATGATGTTTTGGTGCTTAATTTGTAAAATCATAACCTAATTTGATGTTTAATAGGCTTCTCCTTCATCTCTTCTTATTATCCAAAATATTTGCTTATCCAACGTTCTGCCGGCCCGTTTATGTTGGATAAGTGAAACTCTACTGTACAATATTTTATATTATTAGCATAGCACAATATTAGCATTATATTTTACTATAATGAACTATACCACTATATTGTAATATTATATATAACATACAATTAATATTATTATATGGTATTATTATTAGTATTATACTGTATAACATTATAATATTATCAATATTATATGTATATACAATATATTATATTATTAAAACTGATATTAAAATATCATATTATAAAACTGAGGGCGGGGGCCAGGTCAATGGCCTTGGAGGGCCGCATCCGGCCCCCGGGCCTTAGTTTGGGGACCCCTGCTATAGAATAATGGGAGTTGTAGTTTTACAAGTTATTTAGCCTTCTTGGCCAAACATTGCTGGTGCCTTAGGTAAAGGTAAAGGTTTCCCCTGATGTTAAGTCCAGTCGTTTCCGATTCTGGGGGTTGGTGCTCATCTCCATTTCTAAGCCGAAGAGCCAGCGTTGTCCATAGACACCTCCAAGGTCATGTGGCTGGCATGACCGCATGGAGTGCCGTTCCCCTCCTTCAGGAGCAGTACCTATTTATCTACTCACATTTGCATGTTTTTGAACTGCTAGGTTGGCAGGAGCTGGGGCTAACAGCGGGCGCTCATCCTGCTCCCGGGATTTGAACCTGGGATCTTTCGGTCTGCAACTTCAGCAACTCAGCGCTTTAACACACTGCGCCACCAGACTGGTGCTGGTGCCTTACCAGACTTCAAATCCCAAGATTCCATGTCACTGGTCCATGGTAATTAAAGTTGTGTCAAACTGCATTAATTCTACTGTGTAAATTCACCCTCACACACCACTGGGAAGTATCAGCAAACTTGGGGCAATCTTAAGGTCTGGAATACATAATAGGCCACGTATTATGTGAAGGAGCCATTCCAGGACCCTTCACATAA
The DNA here is from genome assembly GCF_035594765.1 of Anolis carolinensis. Lineage (NCBI taxonomy): Eukaryota > Metazoa > Chordata > Lepidosauria > Squamata > Anolidae > Anolis > Anolis carolinensis. The sequence goes on along the minus strand of NC_085842.1, from coordinate 29,867,906 downwards.
GATGATTTTTGCATTATCCCGAATCCTAGTTTCCTGATATGAAGTCTTGAACTTGTGGCTGAAGCATTCCATGAAATTGCTCTGGAGGACCTGGAAAATGCCTAGAAAAAATGTTCTCTCTAGACCTCCTGTGAGATGTTATAGTGAACATCTGGTGGAACTTCTGGAGAATGTTGACCATAGAACCACACTGGAGGCTAGAGAGAACGCTCCTCTTAGCATTTCTAGGTCCACAAGAGCGATTCTGTGGTATTGCAAGTTCTTTGTGTATAAATGAAGATGTTTCCACAAGCTCACAGAATAAGTGGGTTTCCTATAATCTTAACAACCTTCAAAACTAAAAGAGGGAGAGAACAAGAAAAGATAAGTTGGAGGAAGAAGCTAAATAACCATAAAATATTACAAAGTATAAAAATATTACCTCCCTAAACAATCATAGTAAAACATTTTGAGATGTTCTTGGATTATAGTTATCACCATGTTCCTCACCAACTTGGCTATATTAGCGAAACCTGATGGGAGTTGCAATCCAAGGTCCAATGTGCCATGGACTTCACGTAACCTTCTCAACTGGGTTCAATTGAAGACTTCGCACATGGGTCAAGGCTTGGTTTGTTTAATTGACATGTCAGCGTACTTAGTACCAGGATATGTGAAGAGGTGAATTGAGGTCAGATGTGCTTGCCCACTTAGTACAGAAGAGGAGGAGAATGGCAGAAGAAAGAATGATTGGAAAGTGACATGTGGATTGGGCTGAAATCTAAAGCTCCTTCTACACTGCCATATAATCCAGATTATCTAAACAGATAATCCACATTATCTGCTTTGAACTGGATTTTATGAGCCTACACTGCCATCTAATCCAGTTCAAAGCAGCTAATCTGGATTTTCTATGGCAGTGTAGAAGGGGCCTCGGTCAAACTTTGCCTTTTTTTGTTGATAGGGTGGTGCAATGGGTTAAACTCTTGTGCTGGCTGAACTGCTGAACTGAAGGTTGGGTTGCTGACCTGAATGTTGCCGGTTCGAATCCATGAGATAGGGTGAGCTCCCATCTGTCAGCTCTAGCTTGTGGGGACATGAAAAAAGCCTCCCAGCAGGATGGTAACACATCCGGGCATTCCCTGGGCAATATCTCTGTAGACAGACAATTCTCTCACACCAGAAGCGACTTGCAGTATGTTCTCAAATAGTTTCTGACATGATTTAAAAAACACTTGATTTCCTAGCTCTTTGTGAAGATATGCAAGTACATACAGTAGGCCCAGTTACAGTTGGGAAAGAGGATCAACTATTAACTCAAAGAGTTTGTGGAAAAGAGGGGAGGTCTTTGAAGAAGGGAGACGTGGCTTAACACACAGTTCTAGACACAAGAAAAAGAAAATGGTTGCAGACATAAAAGAGCTCCGTGGGAAGCTAATGATGGGTTTTTGTGATATTAAAAATGCAGAAAGGTGAATTTTAAAGAAGGGGTGGGTGGGAAAGTCATGGGCAAGGCCACTGCAAGCAAAATGATAAAGTAGCAAAGTGTGGAGCGCTTGGAATGCACAACTAAAAGGTTTTGTTAGATATGAAAGAGTTTGAGAAGTGAGATCCTCACTCGACCTAACTCCTCCTTCTCTCTGATATTTTCTTTTGGATTTTTCTCTCATTTTCAAAAAGGGAAGTCTGTAAAACTGAATTTCTCTTCCACGCTTTCACTGCTCCTCCTCCTTCCTCCTCTTTCTCTCATTCTGCAAAGGTAAAGGTTTTCCCCTGACATTAAGTCTAATCATGTCTGATTCTGGGGATTGGTGCTCATCTCCATTTCTAAGCCGAAGAGCCAGCGTTGTCTGTAGATGTCTCCAAGGTCGTGTGGCCAGCATGACTGCATGTAGCGCCATTACCTTCCTGCTGGGGCGGTACCTATTGATCTACTCACATTTGCATGTTTTCGAACTGCTAGGTTGGCAGAAGCTGGGGCTAACAGTGGGAGCTCACCCCGCTCACAATTCAAACCACCGACCTTTCAGTCAGCAAGTTCAGCAGCTCAGCAGTTAAATCCACTGCACCATCGGGGGCTCCTTGTATACTAGTGAGTAATATTGCTGTTTCTTTTGCTATTCAAACTTTCAAGTACTGTACAATCACTAACCTTAAGTTGCTACATCTTGTCACAATCACCTTAGTAGAACCCTTAAAATTCACCCATTTTTCTCTTGATTCAAACTAGGTTTTATAAGTAAAACATTTCCCACAGATGCTCTTGTTAACTTGAAAAAATCAGACTGATCCATTTTTAACTGCAGAAGTTTCCACTTGCAGATCCCCTTTGGCACTTCTACTTTTGCCCTTTGATTGTATGCCAGGGGCAGGGCTAAAGTGCTATTTACACATTTATTAAAGCTTCTAGCTTTTTTTTTTTAATGATGCGCTAGAAATAATATTTACAAGATGCAATACAAAGCCAGTGAAATGTGAACAGGACATTCATATAAATGTCTATATTTGCTTGGTCCTGCCCTGGATTACCTTTAATAGACAAGACAGTGTGACAGATGGAATGGCTTTGATAACTATTGTATTGACCATTATTATGATGGCAAAATAGCCATAATTATGATGGATGAGATCTGTGTGGAAGGAAGGAGATTGCAGGTACATACATGACTTATATTCAGTGATACTCTAAGGCCCCTTCCACATTGCCCCTATATCCCAAGATCTGATCCCAGATGATCTACTTATTCAGGATTATCTGGCAGTGGAGACTCATATCATCCAGTTTCAAGCAGACAACCTGGGGTCAATCCTGGGATATAGGGCAGTGTGGAAAAGCCCTAAGTCTCATCTTGGGATTGCAAAAAGCTTTCTTATTTTCCTGATAATATTTATTGTTGTGTGCCTTCAAGTTGGGTTGCTGTAAGTTTTCCAGGCTGTATAGCCATATTCCAGAAGCATTCTCTCCTGACATTTCATACACATCTATGGCAGGCATCCTCAGAGGTTGTGAGGCGCTGGAAACAAACTAGGCAAGTGGAGTTTATATATCTGTGGAAAGTCCAGGATGGGAGAAAGAACGCTTGTCTGCCTGAGGCAAGCGTGAATGTAGCAACTGGCCAGCTGGATTAGCATTAAATAGCCTTGCAGCTTCAAAGCCTGGCTGTTTCCTGCCTGGGAGAATCCTTTGTTGGGAGGTGTTAGCGGGCCCTGATTGTTTCTTGTCTGGAATTCCCCTGTCTTCTGAGCGTTGTTCTTTATTTACTGTCCTGATTTTAGACTTTCCTAAACACTGGTAACCAGATTTTGTTCACTTTCATGGTTTTTTCCTTTCTGTTGAAAGTGTCCACATGCTTGTGGATTTCAATGGGAATTCCAGACAAGAAACAATCAGGGCCAGTTAACACCTCCCAACAAAGGATTCCCCCAGGCAGGAAACAGCCAGGCTGTGAAGCTGCCAGGCTATTCAGTGCCAATCAAGCTGGCCATTTGCAACACTCACACGTGCCTCAGGCAGACAAGAGTTCTTTCTCTCAGTCTGGTAACCATAAGGTGAACCTACCTAAAGGTTTTCTTGGCTAGAATTCTGGTCCTATTTCTAACATAAATAAAATATATGTCTTTGTGCTGACAGTTTTCTTTTAAATCTGAGAATTGTAAAAGCAAGTGATAACCCACTAATTAAAATAGGTTGGCCCACTTGTGGCCAACCAGCTGTGGATGGACTGCCACTCCTAATGTACCCAGCGGAGAAGAATGATGGAAAATGTTGTAATCCAACCATATTTGGAGTAGAATAAGGAAAAACAAAACTCCCAAAATGTAATCAGCATAGCTATGTTGGCTGAGGAATTCTGGGAGGTGTAGTCCAAACGGTAACTTTTCCAAGCTCTGCCCTAAATGCCACAACTGGTCCATTCTTCCCTTAAAACTGCAAGGCTCATGCTTATCTTCTCTTGCTGCTATACTTCTTTATTACTCCCTGGAAAAAATGTTGAAACTTTTTCTCCTCCAAAGCAGGAAAACATTTGTCCTTCGAGCCGGAGTCGAACCAGCGACCTAAGGATGACTTTGTTAGCACACTACAGTCCTCCGCTCTACCAGCTGAGCTATCGAAGGGCTGGGAGTGTTGTTGTGAGTCATTCCTTTTCACTACAAAGTTGTGGTTTGCCTGATGCTGACAGCTCATCTTGTTATTTCAGCCTCCTTAGCTCATTTCCTATGATTTAGCAGCCTGCGTTAAAAGCAAGTGACATCACCAAGAAATAAAAGATGCGCTCCCGTGGGCAGCATGCTTTAAAATGAAATTGAAGGTTTCCCCACCAGCATCACAATGCAGTATCAGATTTGAGTGGCGATGGAAGCTTTAAAACCAGAAGCATGTTTCCATTTCATAGGTGGGTGTTACCCAGCACTGTCCTATGCAACACTTTGAGAAATGACCTTTTCACATTACCTGCTCCAAGCTTTGACCCTGCATTATCAATGAGTGCATTTTTTTCAAGGATACCTAAGGAAATGACACTGAAAACTCTCTCAACTTAATGTCGAAGGTTTTCATGGCCGGAATCACTGGGTTGTATGGCCATGTTCCAGAAGCATTCTTTCCTGACGTTTCACCCTCATCTATGGCAAGCATAGATGTGTGAGTTCTATTGGAGTGAGTTTGTAAGGTCTATTGGAAACTAGGCAAGTGGGCTTTCATAGAATCATAGAGTTGAAAGAGCAGGAAAGTCACATTCAAAGCACCCCTGACAGATGGCCATCCAGCCTCTGCTTAAAAGTTTCCAAAAAAAGAGCCTCCATCACACACTGGGGCAGAGAGTTCCACTGCTGAACAGCTTTCTTTATATATCTGTGGAATGTCCAGGGTGGGAGAAAGAACTCTTTTCTGCTTGAGGCAAGTGTGAATGTTGCATTGAATGGCCTTGCAGCTTCAAAGCCTGGCTGCTTCCTGCCTGGTGGAATCCTATGTTGGGAGGCATTAGCTGGCCACAGAAATATAAACCTCACGTGCCTAGTTTCCAACAGACCTCACAACCTCTGAGGATGCCTGCCATAGATGTGGGCGAAATGTCAGGAGAGCATGCTTCTGGAACATGGCCATACAGCCCGGAAAACTCACAACAACCCTCTCTCAACTTAATTTCTGGGCAACTTCCAAGGAACTGAGCTGGAATGGGAGGTTCCTCGCCCTTTTTGAAATGATGCAAAGGTTCCAAGGAATGAAGTTTCTTCCTTCTCTCCAAGTATTTGTAGGACATGAGTGGGGAAAGATTTCTCCCAGCCATTAAACCTTGATCTGCTTCCATGTATTGTAATTTTAACATCTTCAGTCCAAGTCCCAAGACAATACACATCTTTTGAAGTGCAGATTCCAACCCCTCTAACCATTTGGCATCAGAAGAAACCACACAATGTGCGTCATATGCAAAGCAAGCTAATATCATTAATGTATCAAAATACAACAAAATCCAAAGTATAAAAACTGTGATACCTTTATTGGCCAGCCAAAATGCACAAAATGCAACATGCAAGTTTTCAAAGCTTCAGTAGCTTCTATACCTGGCAAAGATATTTAAAATCATACAGGAGAAGAAAAGTGATGATGGAAAAGTAACAGGACTGCATTTTGTATGATATTTTTTTTCTGTTGTAGTTTGGTTGTTTTGGAAGAATCTCAATGCAGGGAAAAGTCTCTCAATTTATTCCCCATTTGAGAACTAGGGACAAAGGGCAATAATAACATTTTTACTCAATTAGCAACATAAAAGTAACATCACTTGAAATCCAGTTGTTCCTGTTTTGTGCAGAACTACCTGCCCCTTTCTTCGTCAAAGAACATTTAATTTTTCAGACATTTTCTGTAATGTTACATCTAGAAAAAACATTTAGGTGCTGCATAAATAAGACTTATCCTTAACATCATGAACATGTGTAGGTTTGTACCCAACTTTGAGCCTTAAGAAAGGGGAGTTAAAAATGTTAGTACAAACCTGGTCCTCTGTCTTTCAGCACTTTCAAATTAACACTGAGAGCCAAGATTGGGACAAATTGTGCCTTTGGGATAGGGTGGGCTATATAAAACACACATAATGACAACAATTTGCTAATAACCAAGCAAAGTGTTTAATTGCTCTTGCAATGCTTTCTGCTAATTCACTGGAAAGGGCAATTTTCTAGAATTACACACATTTGAACAAGACGGTGTTTGCTTCCCATAGTGAGCCCAAGAGAAAAGTGTAATTATGGAAGTCTTTATGGGGTAAGCAAAATTGCTGTTAATTCTTTGAGCAAATAAGGAAGCTCTCAAATACAGGTTGAATATTATCTGAAATGTCTTGTATTTCAGATCCCCCCTTTCTGGATTTTGCAATATCTGTACTTTCACACATGTATATAAAGAGATATCTTAGAGATGGGACCCAAGTCTAAACACAGAATTCATTTATGTTTCACATATGAACTTTATACACATAGCCCAAAGGCAAATTTATGCAATATTTGTAATAAAGTTGTGCATGAAACAAAGTTTCTGTATACTGAAGAACCAGAAAGGAAAGGTGTCACTATTTCAGATTTTGGAGTACTTATCCCTCCATGTTTGCTGGTGTTTGGGGCAAAACATCCCTCCATAAAAGTGAAAGAAATGCAAATACAATAAACTTTTTTTTTACCTGAGTACACTCTAGGAATCCATAGAACCTCCAGTGAGACTCTAAGGTTAACTGCTACCCATGAAATTGTGCTGGAAGACCTACAGTGTCCTAAAGATGTTTTCTCTTTAGGAATCCCAAGGTTTTCCAGCACTACTTTGTGATCAACTTCTGGCAGATTTCCGTAGAGTCACACTAGAGAACCTAGAGATTCTTCGAGAGAACATATTAATCAAATCAGTGAGTAATTAAATCTGAAATGGAAAATTTGCAAATGTGAAGGGCTGACTGTATTTTGGAATTCTGGATAAGAGATGTTCAAATCTGTATTTCCAGTGCTTGGGTAGGTTACGTTTGGAACAACATTCCAGAACTCCCTCTCTAGGCAGCATATGGAGGAGAAAACCAGGCTCCTTTGCATGATAATAAGCCTTTTCTCTCTCTTTCCCTCCTTTTCTTGATTGCAGGCTTCTGGTTCACAGAATAAAAGAGCATTTGGCGCAATTGTTTCCCCTGATTTTTCTGTTTTCCTTTTTCATAACTGATACTAAGGTTTGCATTCATCTGATTTGTCCCTACCGTGTTTCTCCAAAAATAAGACATCCCCTGAAAATAAGACCTAGTAGAGGTTTTGCTGAATTGCCAGTATAAGACATCCCCCGAAGGTAAGACCTAGGAGGAGGGAACCGCTGCAGCCGAGGAAGGTGCGTGCGGTGCGAAGGAGAAGGAGGGAAAGGTGTGTGCCTTTCCTGCCTCCTCACTCGCCCTGCACGCGCCTTTCCTGCCTCTTTACTCCTAGACATGAGCGCAAAAAGAAAGAGCAATTCCGTCAAGTACAAGAAAGGAATCGTGGAAGACTCTCGCGGCAAAAATCTTACTGCTTTCTGCAAAGAGAAGATGTTGGATATCCGATTGGTCTGAAAATGGCAAGCAGATTACAGTAAATAAATGTTGTTGTTTTTTTGTTCAACAATAAATGTGAACTCTTCTTCATGAAAAAATAAGACATCCTCTGAAAATAAGACCTAGCACATCTTTGGGAGCAAACATTACAATAAGATACTGTCTTATTTTCAGGGAAACATGGTTCTTAAGTACAATAGACCACTGAATTGTTTCATGATGAAGTAATACTTATGTAATCCTGTTCCTTCAATGGGTTTACTCTTGTTGGGTCTAACAAATTATAATTTAGGCTCACGTCTGACTCTTGACCACAGAAACTTCACAGAATTATGAAGTCATGGAAATGCAGATTTGGGTGAGGCCACAAGGGCCATTCAGCCCAACCCCGGTCTGCCATGCAGGAATATACAATCAAAACACTACCGGTATATGGCCATTCAGCCTTTGTTTTAAAACCCTCCAAAACTACTGACCTGTAATTCGCCAGAAGTCTGTGTGGGCTGATTTCTGTAGAAAGGCTGCAATCCCATTGACTGGTGTAACACTGCTTGCGTAGATATGGTGATGCAGAGAAGTGAGGTAAAAGTGCCTGGATGCTGCAATGCCAAGGGCACGGCAAGTTGGGAACCAGGGCATGACAACTTTCTTTGGTGACAGTGACACACTTCTCAAAGAAATGTCTTAGACTGGCACAATGGAGCACAATACAAGTGTCAGGCAAGACCAAGGTAGCCTACTCATATTTGTACATACATAATATGCAAGTGGTACATTAGCCCTTCCACCTGGATGGTTGTTTTGTGCCATGTATAGGCAAACTCCAGTTCAGAAAACAAAAGTTCACAAAGGTCATATTTAAGAAATTAGAGTTGCTCTCAGCATGCACCAGTGGGTAGGACTGAAGGATGAAAAGTTATATCACACAGGCCAAGACACATTTTGGTGCCTCCAATGTTACACTTGTTTCTGGGTATATTTAACCTGCTGATTCCAAAAATGGCACCAATTTCCCCTCCTAGCTGTAGGTTTTGAGATACAGTAACCTATGTCATATACAAGCTGCCAATCTGCTCACCATAGAAAAACATGATAACCATACCTAAGAAACTAGCAGTATATCCAAATGCAATTTTCTGAATCAGCGCCCTAAACAAACCCAGGAACAGGTCTAAAAACCAATATACCAAGATTGGTGGGTGGGGGTAGGCTGTGTAATACATTTAGAAGTAAAGCAATTCAATTTTTATTCTGGCTTTCACCCCATTTGTCAATTAGGAAAAACATTCCTGCTTTACATGGGCTTTTTGCTCCATTGATCTATTAATCAAAACATCCCAGGAGTTATCCCTCCTCTCTCTTTATACCAATTCTTTCATGAAAATGGTCTTCAAGCTTCTGGTTGCTATATAATTCCTCTGCAGCTGGTCATAAATCTGTCAAGCAAAGATAAACACTTCCAAGATAATGAGAGAAGGAGGCATATCCATCAGCCCCAATAAGCACGCAAATACAAGCATGATTAAAAGCATGATAAGATCTATCATCCAATGTACACATATGCATAACCAATCTTAAAACAAAAATAAAACATGGCAGGACTCTTACTCTGACACCTAAGAGAGTTAACAATAGTAAATTTCAAATTAATAAAATGCAATTAAAGTATTTGTTTGTAATTAACCTCCTTGTCCTCGATTGCTGTTTTTGGAGGGGAGAAATGCGGATGGGTAATGAACCAATTAATGAATGAATGAACCTCCTATGGATCCAAACATTGGTAACTCCTTTCCTAGGCTTATGTATTTGTCTCCACAGGCCATCTGTTAATGAATCTGAGTATCAGTAGCATTTTAAAAAATTAAATATGTCTTTCAAAGTTTACCAGATTGGAAGATGTCAGAGTGACAGTTCCACATTCCCTGCTATGGGAAAGATTCACTCCCAGTCCCCAGAAGAGTCATGAAGGGCATGTAAGAAGCTATGCTTCTTTCATGTTACAAGTGTGTAATACTCACCATGTAGGAATGCTTAACGAGATTCCCCCAGAACTACAACTGTGTCTCATTCTGTCCAAGGCTTCTGGCCAAACTCCCATGCAAATCTTTTGTCAGCCTCAGTATACCCATGTAGGGCAATGCCATGATCTTCTGAAAAATCATGCCCTAGAGCCTGGTGGGTGATGTCACTTTTGGACTACAAACCTCACTAGCCTTTCGTGGCTGATGATTCGGGCAATCATCATCCAAAAAGGCCATTTTAAAATATCCGAAAGGATGTGATATTGAGGAGGAAGCAAGCTTGCTTGATGCTGCTCGAGAGACTAGAGCTTTATCACACAAAACCAACTGTTCCACAGAAGTCATGTTAGTGTAGAGCAGTGGTTCCCAACCTTTTTGACTTGTGGAGCTATTTTTAGAATCTTTTTTAATGTGTTCAACAAGCCGAGCTCTCGCCCAGCTTCATCGTCTGTCTATCTCGTGCTAAAATAATTTTGGAGCTAGTGGCAGCAATATGACCAAGTTTTCTGTGCTAGAGGAGGTGCAAAATTCAAAATGGCAAATTTTCATTTTTATTTATTCCACTTTTTTATTTCATTTTATTTTAATTTAATTTATTTTCCAGGAGCAGTTATGGAGCCCCTGGGAAGTATACACAGAGCCCTACATGGACACAGGCTGGGAACCACTGGTGTAGAGAATGGATATTTACTTACCATTTTGAGCATCTTCAGCATTGTGCCTCTCTTCATTAGTGCAATTCCTCTGGCGCAACAATCTTTGGCCCTGTAATTGGTCTTCTGCACACCCTCCGTAACATATCCTCCTGCACTTTTTCCTACCCAGTATGCCTTGAGCTTCATCTATTTTCATTTCTTGTGCAATTTTAGCATTAAAAAAGCCAAGAGGGGCAAATATATATCTCTATCTATCTATCTATCTATCTATCTATCTATCTATCTATCTATCTATCTATCTATCCATCCATCCATCCATCCATCCATCCACATAATAAAAGTGAAAAATGTGTATATGTGTATGTGGCAGAGGTGTCCACTTGGACAGCCTCCCGCCTCCATAAACAACTATAGTTCCAAGAGCTGAGAAGCCTCCAAAGGCACTCCCTTCACTGACATTGCAGCGAGTTCCATGAATATGTAGACCAAAGGCTGCCAATGTCTTCTCCAAACACTACGACCCACCACCCAAGGAATGCTTTCATTTGGGAACAATTTCATCCTAGATGTGACGTGTTTCCTCCACCACAGGCCAGCATTCCAGGGTTCCTTTCTCTTTCCATTGGTGTGGAGTTTGCATGACTCTGCCCACTACCTCTCCCTTAACCCTTTCCTATCGCACACAGCAAACAAAGAGGGATTGATCAGCAACTGCACAGACTGGAGGGGTTTGGGGGACTGACTCAACAGGATGGAAGTTGTAGTTCACCCTGCATCAAGGCAGATCACTGTGACCCCCTTTAATAATGGACTTGGACCACATTTGGCACGCAGAACCCTCATGACCAGGTTAGGGGGAATTGACCTTGATTTATAGGAGTTGTAGTTCATCTACATCCAAAGAGCACTATGAACCCAACCAACGATGGAGGAAAACTGTGACCCCCCCCCCCAACCTACAATGGACCAGAACTAAACTTGCCACAGAGAAGCCCCATGCCCAACTGAACATACTGCAGGGGTTTGTGGGAATTGCCTTGATTTGGGGAGTTATAGTTCACCTGCATCCAGAAAGCACTGAATCCAGCCAATGTCGGATTGGGATCAAACAGACCCAACATGGCCAACTGTAAACGCTGGCAAGGTTTGGGGGTGACTGCCCTTGGCATATGGGAGTTGTAGTTCACCCCTTATCCAGAGAGCACTGAACCCAGCCAACAACGGATCTGTACTACACTTGACACACAGACTCAACATGGCCAGCTGTGCATACAGGCCTGGTTTAGGGAAGATTGACCCATGATTCTGGGAATTATAGTTCACCCACATCGTTATCTATTTTCTAATGGGAGCATTCATAAAAAATCAAAACAAAGGTTGGCTTTTTCTGATAAATAGTGTTACTAATTAACTAAACGATATTACCTAACACCCCAAATCAAACCATGATTTTTTTCAAATAAACTGGGCACATGAGTGCTGGCACAGAAGTGGAAGGGACCCATTACACTAAGGTAGGTAGTGGGCATGTGTGAATGTGGCATCAGAGAAGGGTTTAGTGATGTCCCTGTAGCCAGGTGAGGACAAATAACAATATGTATTTGGAACCCTCTGAAGGTCTGGCAGATGACATACCGGTAATAGTTCTGCATCTGGCGAATGGTCAGGAAGACTAGAAGTTTTGGGTAAATCAACATCTGGAGGAAAGAAGCTGGGGAACCACAACCATGGAGAGAAATAAGGAATGGGAGAGCCAAAAGCAAAGAGGTTCAGAATGTGAGCAAATGAAGCATAATTGCAAGTACAGCTGAGTTAATGAGATTCTTTTTACAGTCATCCGCACTCTTGTTTCCCTCTCAGTCCTCTAGTAACATTTTCTCTACTTTGTTATCTAGTTTTCTTAATAATAGGGATATCTTACCCTAGTCATCTAACCAAAATCTTATTTTGTGGTTGAATTTGCTGTTCCTCAGGCACATGTAGCTAATAAATGGTTTCCATGTGGCCTAAAACAAATTCTCTTTTACATCTCCTCTAGCTAATTTCACTTTAAATGTCAGTTTCTCATATGGAGCTGTGACTTATATCCTGTTTATCCAATTCTGTATTGATAAATTTTCTAATTTTTCCATCCTTGCAATGCAAAGAGTGGTAGGGTTTGGTAAGGTCTTATTTTTATCCTTAAATAAAGAGGTGCATTTCTTCTTCCTTCTTTATTTTTATCCTCAAATGAGGAGAGAAGAAGTAATGCACCTCTATAACTGACTTTTTCTCCTGTTATATGGCCTGGATAAGCAACTCAGTTAATGAAGTTGATGGGTTCCTTTGATAGTTACATAGTAGATTGAAGTGGTGTAATCCTGGCCTAGGTTCCTTGCTGTTAGTCAACTTCACCCCTGGCTTTATGTTTATCTTTACTACATTGAGTCCTACTCTGGCCCATACTGCTATCTTGTCCGATCTAGATATTATACCCATTGGTTGTAGAATCACCCAATGAAGCAATTTGCAATTGCTTTTATTAAAGTTTTTACATTGTTTTTTTTAAATGTTGGAATTTTAATTATGTTTAAGTTATTTGTTGTTATATTGATTTGTTGTATCTTGTATGATGTATGTGTATTGAATGTTTTACTATGTGTAAACTGCTCTGAGTCTCCATGGGAGATAGAGCGGTATATAAATAAAGTTTGTTGTTGTTGTTGTTGTTGTTGTTGTTGTTGTTGTTGTTGTTGTTGTTGTTGTTCCTAGGCATTACTTCTTTAACAGAGAATTTGGTACTAAAGTGAAAGATAAAATAGAAAGAATGGGGATACAATTGTCCAATCACATTTTATGGTTAAGCACACATAGATTTGATTATTCATGGATTACTGTATTTCTCTGAAAGTTTTTAAGAAGTTGGATGACCACCTGTTGGGGGTGCTTTGATTGTGTGTTCCTGGATGGCAGAAGGTTGTTGGACTGGATGGTCCTCTTGGCCTCTTCCAAGATTATGATTCCATGATTCTATATTGTCATCACAGATGTGACCATTACAATTTGTAATGGGGTCCTGCAAGGTTCTATTTTGTCCCCCATGCTTTTCAACATCTACATGAAACCCCTGGGAGAGGTCATCCGGAGTTTTGGAGTGCGGTGCCATCTCTACGCGGATGACACCCAACTCTACTACTCTTTTCCACCTAAATCCAAGGAAGCCCCTCGGATTCTGGACCAGTGTCTGGCCGCTGTGTTGGCCTGGATGAGGGTGAACAAACTGAGACTTAATCCCGACAAGACAGAGGTCCTCCAGGTCAGTCGTACGTCTGATCAGGGTATTGGGTGGCAACCTGTGCTTGACGGGGTCGCACTCCCCCTGAAGGCGCAGGTCCGCAGCTTGGGGGTCCTCCTGGATTCGGGGCTGACGCTTGAGGCCCAGGTGTCGGCCGTGGCCGGGAGGGCCTTTGCACAATTAAAACTTGTGCGCCAGCTGCGACCATACCTTGAGAAGTCTGATCTGACCATGGTGGTCCATGCCTTAGTTACCTCTAGACTGGACTATTGCAATGCGCTCTACGTGGGGCTGCCTTTGAAGATGGCCCGGAAATTACAACTAGTACAGCGTTCGGTAGCCAGGCTTCTAACTGGAGCGAATTACAGGGCGCGTTCTACGCCTCTGTTTAAGGAGCTTCACTGGCTGCCGTTTATTTTCCGGGCCCAATTCAAGGTGCAGGTTATCACCTACAAAGCCCTAAACGGTTTGGGACCCACCTACCTTCGAGACTGCATCTCCCCCTATGAACCCACACGTTCTCTTCGCTCGTTGGGGGAGGCCCTTCTTTCGCTCCCACCACCCTCACAGTCACAGTTGGTGGGGACGAGAGAGAGGGCCTTCTCCGTCGTGCCCCCCCCCCCCCCGGCTTTGGAACTCGCTCCCTAGAGAGATCAGGCAGGCCCCTACCCTCCTCTCCTTCCGTAGGAGCTTAAAAACCTGGCTCTTTCAAAAGGCCTTTGGCAATTAATTTGTTGTCGGACTGATCTATCTGCCCATTTTATAATAGCCCCATTCTCAAGGTGTTGCCAATGTTATATTGCATTTTGTCCATTTCTACTGTGAAATTACCTTCCCCATTTTGGCCCATTTCGGCACATTCTGCACTTTGCCTGGGTTCAATGAATTAGTCTCCTGTGTTAATATTGTGTGTTTTATGTCGATTTTAACGATTGTTTTTACTGTAATTGATGTTTTTATTGGATAATTGTTTTATTGCTGTGTTTTAATATTTGATTGTTTTATTGGGCAAGGCCCCATGTAAGCCGCCCCGAGTCCCTTCGGGGAGATGGGGCGGGGTATAAAAATAAAGTTGTTATTATTATTATTATTATTATTATTATTATTATTATTATTATTATAGACATTTCTAGGTTCTCCTCCACTGGAAACTGGAAACAGATGGGTCAGAAGACCTAGAATTGCCTAGATTAGTATTAGCTCAAGTAAAATAAGACCATATGCAATTTTTACTTATACAGTAGAGTCTTACTTATCCAGCAGTCACTTATCCAACGTTCTGGATTATCCAACGCATTTTTGTAGTCAATGTTTTTGGTGCTATATTCATAGATACAGTAATTACTACGTAGCATTACTGCATATTGAACTACTTTTTCTTTCAAATTTGTTGTATAACATGATGTTTTGGTGCTTAATTTGTAAAATCATAACTTAATTTGATGTTTAATGGGCTTCTCCTTAATCTCTCCTTATTATCCAACATATTCGCTTATCCAATGTTCTGCCGGCCTTATGTTGGATAAGTGAGACTCTACTGTATTTGTGGTTTTTCGCTTTTGAGGAAGGCCTTGTACCCCTAACCCTTGAAAATGTGGAGAGAATACTACTGTACACAACAATAAAGAAGAGCAGTACAGCCTCTTTCAGCATACATTTGTTTTCACAACTAACAATCTGCACATGCAAAATGAAACAACCTTATCAGGATTTCGAACTCCCTTCCCAGGGAGATTAGGCAAGCACCCACCCTATCATCTTTTTAAAAGGAGTTAAAAACCTGGCTTTTCCAGTGCGCTTTTGAATAATTTAGTCCCCATGACCAATATCCCACTCAAATGAATTTCACTATAGCTTGCACTTTATTCTACTCTCGGCTGGAAGTAACTTGAATTCCTAACTTACTTGTTTCTTGCTGTTATTATATTGTTTTACTTTGGTTTTAATGTGTTTTATCTGGTTAAATATGCCATTTTTATATGTACTTTATTTTGTTTATTATTTGTTCTTTGGGCTTGGCTCCGTGTTAGCCACCCCGAGTCCCTGCGGGGAGATGGAGCCAGGATAGTAAAATAAAGTTATTATTTGTGTTGTCGAAGGCTTTCATGGCCGGGATCACAGGGTTGTTGTATGTCTTTCGGGCTGTGTGGCCATGTTCCAGAAGTATTCTCTCCTGACGTTTCACCCACATCTATGGCAGGCATCCTCAGAGGTTGTGAGGTATGGAGGATGCCTGCCATAGATGTGGGCGAAACGTCAGGAGAGAATATTTCTGGAACATGGCCACACAGCCCGAAAAACATACAACAACCCAAAGTTATTATTAAAAGGTAAAGGTTTCCCCTGACGTTAAGTCCAGTCATGTCTGACTCTGGGGGTTGGTGCTCATTTCCATTTCTAAGCCGAAGAGCCGGCGTTGTCCGTAGACGCCTCCAAGGTTATGTGGCCAGCATGACTGCATGGAGCACCATTACCTTCCTGCCGGAGCGGTATCTATTGATCTACTCACAACTGCTAGGTTGGCAGGAGCTGGAGCTAACAGCGGGCGCTCACTCCGCTCACTCCTGTGACCTTTCGGTCTGCAAGTTCAGCAGCTCAGTGCTTTAACACACTTTGCCACCAGGGCTCCTGTTAAAATTATTATTTTTATTAGGTAATCTTTGCATAACAAAACAAACAAAAAATAGGAACTTTTTAGCAAACCCGTGAAGGCGTATTCCGCAATCACCTAGGGATTTTTTCCCCCACCAGTTTCCACTTTTCTTATCATTTCCATTTTACAGATCTGTGCTTTAAAAAAACTTATTGGGGAATCAAGACACAGGGTACTGGAGGGTGGTACAATGTGGAAGCATCTGAGGAGGAATCAAGGCAAGAAAAACAGTGGAAAGGTAAAGCACCAGGGAATTTTAAAGAGCTCCCCTTCTTGAGAGGAAATTCCATTCTGCTGAATTCAGAACATTGTGTTGGCAGAACAAATAGTCTTACCGCTGCCAAATAGCTAAGAGGGAATGTGACAAGAGGGAGGTAGAAGAATACCACACCTTGGATGGGGTTTATTTCCTTGTTATTGGCCTCAAATATTCACAGAGTAGTATTGGGTTGCAGGTTAACACCACAAGACACAACCTCAGTGGTAACGCCATGGCATTTTTTTCTGTACCTGTTTCATCAGACCATCACAGACATACTCAATTAACAAAGCCACAACTCTCATTCTTTGGTTGTGTTTTTATAGCAGCATCAGCTCTGGAGAAACATCACTATTTGGTGTCAAGATGCAGGAGTGATTCTGCAATAAAAAGCACATTATACAAAGCTTGAGCTGGGATTCTGGACGGGCTGATCGTATTGTGTGTCTGCTTATAATAGATGAGGTTGGGAGTGGAATAAGGGTGCATCTGCACTGTAGAATTAAGGCAGTTTGACACCACAATTGGAGCCCCGTGACGTAGTGGGTTAAACCCTTGTGCCAGCAGGACTGATGAATTGAAGGTTGGGTTGCTGACGTGAAGGTTGCAGGTTCAAATCCAACCCAAGGGGTGCATGCATGAGCTCCCTCTGTCAGCTCCAGCTCTATACGGGGACATAATAGAAACCTCCCACAAAGATGGTAAAATATCAAAAACATCCAGGCATCCTCTGGGCAATGTCCTTGCAGATGGCCAATTCTCTCACACCAGAAGCAACTTGCAGTTACTCTAGTCACTCCTGACACACACACACACATACAAACACTGTAATTGCCATAACTCAATGCTATGAAAACATGGGTGTTATAGTTTCCCAAGGTCTTTAGCTTTCCCTTCCAAAGAGTGCTGGTGTGTCACCAAACCACAAATCCCAGGAATATATAGCATTGAGCCATGGTAGTTCAAGTGGTGTCAAACCACATTAATCCGACAATGTAGATACACCTTTTGTTTCATTTCCTAAAACACAAACAGGCTTGCACACACAATCATATTAGGACTTAGATTAGCAAGAAAGGCAAGCAAAGATGGCTACTCAAATTAAAAAGCAAAGTGACGGAAAATGAAAAGAGCAAAAAACAATAATAACCACCACATCCCTTGCCACAACTATTTCAATCATTTGCCACTCTCAGCTAAATCACACAAATGAAAGGAGAGCTACATGAGATGATTGGGGACAAGTTGAGCATCTCACATCAGGAAATCCAAAATGCTCCAAAGTTGTCCACATGGGTGGCTGAGATAGTGACCCTTTTGCTTTATGATAGTGCAATGTCCTCCAACTTTGTTTCATGCACAAACTTGTTAAAGATATGTTGTATAATATTACCCTTAGGCTATATGTATAAGGTTTATATACCACATAAATGAAGGTCATGTTTAGACTTGGGTCCCATCTCTAGAATATCTCATTATGTATGTGGAAATATTACGAAATCTGAAAAAAATAAATCAGAAATCCAAAACACTTCACGTCCCAAATGTTTCAGATAATGGATATATAACGTCAATGACTTCATATAGTCCTTCCTAATAGACCCTGTGGCTGTTTTTTATCGTGTCAGAAGCAACTTGAGAACATACTGCAAGTTGCTTCTGGTGTGAGAGAATTGGCTATCTATAGAGATGTTGCCCAGGGCACGCCCAGATGTGTTAGCTGGGAGGCTTCTCTCATGTCCCTGTAAGTTAGAGCTGACAAATGGGAGCTCACCCCATCTTGCGGATTCAAACCGGCAACCTTCAGGTCAGCAACCCAAACTTCAGGTCAGCAGTTCAGCCGACACAAGGGTTTAACCCATTGTGCCACTGTGGCTCCTTATCCTGTGACTGAAGACTGCTAATAACATGTTTGCCCCAGATGGGTCCATGCTATTGTCAAGAAGAAAAGCCCATTTCCTGTCTTCTTCCTCTGTATTGCACTTGTATGGCATTTTCCTTGGATGATCATGCAGGAAAAATGCTGCCTTCCTTCTTCCCACCTAGATTCAACTTCTGGATCTTTCTGGCTCCTTTGAACCCGTTTGGAACCTGCCTATTTTCCCTGGAACCAAATCAGCCCAATCTGATCTGCTCTAGATCGGTTTCCAAATCACTTGGATTGTTTCAATGATGGATTCTGCCAAATCAGTTTCACAACCGAAACACACATTTGATTGATTTCTTCTCTTTCTCTTGACAAGGGATCCGAAATGACTGAAAACAAATTAAAATAAAATACAACTGAAGACTATTTCATACAAAACACAAATGCAATAAATATATACAGTACCACTCTCATATCAGTGGAATTGGTATGCACAGGTTTGTTTATAGTATGCACAGTTTGGTCTAATAAAATATGTCCTTCCTAGGCATTTTCTACATCCCCCAATGTGACTCTATAGTATTCTTGAGCCAGAAGTTTTTCATTTCAATAAGGTTTGCTAATCATCTGTTGTTTCACATATCCTAGCGAAATCCATATCAGGGTTGTTGTATGTCTTTCGGGCTGTGTGGCCATGTTCCAGAAGTATTCTCTCCTGACGTTTTGCCCACATCTATGGCAGGCATCCTCTGAGGCCCGAAAGACATACAACAACCCTGTGATCCCGGCCATGAAGGCCTTCGACAACACATTCAAATCCATACCCTTAGCAGGTAAGGAGGCCATAGTGTATATCGGGCATCGGTTGAGGGGCGAAAGGAAGGGGCCTGAGGCCAGGATTTGTGGGAGTTGAAGTCCAAAACACCTGGAGGGCTGAAATTTGCCCATGCCTGATATACACTATGGCTTCCTTACATCACTTGAGAAAAAATTGGGAGGTTCCAGATCTCCCTCAAGAAAGAAGTTGAAGGAAATAATGATGATGATGATGATGATGATGATGATGATGATGATGATGATGATGATTATTATTATTATTATTATTATATTATGGCACAGCAAACAAGATAGATATGCTGGATTTCGTATCACAAAATCATAAGTCGAACACTTCCCAAGTGTCTAGGACTGATGTATTTTCGGATGATGCGTGTAGATCCCAGCAGGGTGGCCTTTTGCAGTTGGCAGATCGTAATTTTGTCAACGCCTATTGTTTCCAAATGCCAGCTGAGATCTTTTGGCACGGCACCCAGTGTGCCCATCACCACCAGGACCACCTGCACTGGTTTCTGTCAGAGTTCAATCTTGAGGTCCTGATAGCGGCTGAGTTTTTCCTGTTGTTTTTCGTCAATGCGACTGTCACCTGGGATGGCAACATCAATGATCCAAACCTTTTCCTTTTCCACAACTGTGATGTCTGGTGTGTTGTGTTCCAGAACTTTGTCAGTCTGGATTCGGAAGTCCCACAGTATCTTTGCATGTTCATTTTCCAATACTTTTGCAGTTATTGTTGTTGTTGTTGTTGTTGTTGTTGTTGTTGTTGTTGATTTATTGCTTTGCTGTCCCTAGGTCTTTCAAAGCAATATTCAGAAATAGATTAAAATTCTGCATATGTGATTCATTTAACATTCCTGATACAAAGTGTTATTCACACAGATATGCAGGTTCACCGTGAACAGATTCCTTCTCTTTATCCAAGGCGACATAAGATGCATCTACATTGTTGAAGTAATGTAGTTTGACAGCACATGAACGGCCATGGTTTGATGCAGTGGAATCATGGGATTAGCAGTTTGGTGAGGCACCAGCCCTCTTGAGCAGAGAAGCTCCAAGAACTTGGAAAATTACAACTCCTGTGATTCCATAGCATTGAACTATGTGTTGTCGAAGGCTTTCATAGCCAGGATCATTCTGTTGCTGTGAGTTTTCAGGGCTGTATGGCCATGTTCCAGAAGCATTCCTCCTGAGACCTCACAACCTCTGAGGATACCTGCCACAGATGTGGGTGAAATGTCAGGAGAGAATGCTTTTGGAACATGGCCATACAGCCTGGAAAACTCACAGCAACCTAGTTTAAGTGATGTCAAGCTGAATCCTGGGAGTTGTAGTTTGGCGAGGCACCAACACTTTTTGGCAGAGAAGACCGAAGACCTTGTGAAACGACAGCTTCTAGGAATCCATAGCACTTGAGCCATGGCAGTTAAAGTTGTCTCAAACTGCATTGGTTCTACAGTGTAGATGCACCCATAATCCCACAGAAAGCAAACTCAGCCATTGCCCTTTTTATTTCAGTTCAGATACACACTGACTCACCATGTAGGGGGGCAGAAAAGTGAGTCATTTCTGCTCATCACCTGAACCTTTTTTGGCCATCGCAACAGTTCATTGAAATGTTACTAACTATCAACTGTGTTGTCAGAGATTAAGAATGATTGCCTCGGGGAAACCACACTGATAGTTCAGTTTACTTATGGAAATCTTAGAGCTGAGAACTGCAGAGGTGGAAGGGATGCTGAATCTCCCTGGGGCCCTTTCAGGCTACACAGTTTGTGCTATGATTCCACTTTCACTGCCATGGGTGAATCTGGTTCACTCCTAGGATTTGTAGTTTGGTGAGACACTACAGCTCTGTCACTAAGGCCCCTTCCACACAGCTGTATAAAATTCACATTGAACTGTATTATATGGCAGTCTGGACTCAGATAATCGAATTCAAAGCAGATATTGTGTATTATCTGCCTTGATATTCTGGGTTATATGGCTGTGTGGAAGGGCCCTTAGCTTCTCTCCCTGAACTGCAAATCCCAGGGTTTCTCAAGATGTCACTGAGGCAGTTAAAGTGGAATTATACTGCTTGGTGTACTGTCTATTCTCTGTATCTATGGATTTTCCATCCACAGATTTAACCATCTACACTACAGCATTAAATTATTATTTTTTAATCCAAAAAGCAATCTTTGATCTTGCCATTTTATATCTGGGACACGCTTTAACTTTTGGAAAGTGGAAATCTCCATAACCTTTTTGGAGATGTTATGATCTTTGGTAAGGGATGACCTTGTTAGAAGTCACAACCTTTTGAAAAATGATGCCATAACCTCTTGGTAAAAAAAACATGATCTGTTAGAGTTATAACCTTTTGGGAAAATGGCATTCATGCAAGGCAATTAGGTTTCTCAATTGTTAAACTGATGTACCTAGATATGTCTTTGTTCTGTTAGGGACAAAGATATGCCAATGCACAACACACACACATATATAGCAGAGTTTCTGAAGTGTTCTTTTTTAGTTGCCCAAAAACATCAACTCTCCCTTAACATTATATTTGCCTTTAAATCATGCTCTCAAGAGAAAAGTGGACTTCTTTAAAAGTAAGATAGTTAGTTTACTCACAAACTTCATGTATTCAGCATACAGGTACTTTGCTTATCTGTCCAATAACAAATAGATTTGAAGTAGTTTCTGTGTGTAGGTAACACAGGGAATCATTCTTAGAATCAACAGTCCATAGTCCAATGGAGTCTAATGGCTTCTGTACAGACACTGAAGTCTGAAACATACAGTTCTTACTGACGTCTAAACTGAATTGTTCTAAAATGGAGTCTGAGTCCTGAACAAGCCCAGTTGTGATCAGTCTGTATCCCCTTCCACAACAAAGAGTTACGGTAAAACGTCATACCAATACACACATATACAATGCAGTAAGCAATCTGAATTATATACACAACATATAACTAATGGAGGCTTGAGAAGGTTGCTGTTTTCCAACATTAACTACTAGCCATTGTATATCATGGGACTTGAGAATCCAAGGATTTTTGTATCTCCAAAGGTCCTGGGACCAAACCCCAGAGGATACCAAACTCTTACTGTAGTGTCAAGGAGTTTTAAAATCAAGACTGTAGTAAATCCAGAAAAAAGTATTTCAGAATAACCTCCAATCTATCTTAATTAATTGCTGAAGAAGACTTTTTCTGAGATATATGCGCTCTCTGATAGCCTCATAAATAACTATTATTTTGGTAAAGCCAGTCCCTCAAAATACTCAATTGCCCTATAGTGTTTTAGTAATACAGTCAGCCCTCCACCTTTGCTGAGGTTAGGGGGAGAGAACTCCCATGAAAGTGAAAAAATATGAGTGAACAAATTGACATTGTCTTATCTGAGAGAACAGATCTCTAGGAATCTCTAGATCTTCTGCTGGAAGCTAACCATGGAATCACATTGAAGAATCTAGAGATTCCTAGGGAGATATGTCCATTAGAAATCTCTAGCATGACAGTGGGAATCTGATGAGAGAGTCACAATGAAGTACCCAGAGATTCCTAGAGAACATTTTGAATCAAATCTGTGAATAATCAAATCCTCAAGAGGCTGCTTGCAAAGACTTTCCTGGGAGGTGGATGGGAGTCATGTATTTGTATAATTATCCCCTTTCTTTGCAGTTGTTGTGGCGTCAGGCTTCATCCTCCAGTCTTCTCTGCATTCACCTTCCGGCTAAATTCAACACTTCAAGCGGCGCAGTGGATTAAACTGCTGAACTGCTGAACTTGCTGACCAAAAGGTCAGTGGTTCGAATCTGAGGAGCGAGGTGAGCTCCTGCTGTTAGCCCCAGCTTCTGCCAACACAGCAGTTCAAAAACATGCAAAAGAGAGTAGATCAATAGGTACTGCTCCAGTGGGAAGGTAATGGCACTCCATGCAGTCATGTCGGCTAACTGATCTTGGAAGAGTCTACAGACAATGTCGGCTCTTTGGCTTAGAAATGGAGATGAGAACCAATCCCCAGAGATGGACACAACTAGACTTCATGTCAGAGGAAAACCTTTACTTTTACCTTATATTCAAGGTACTTATCCTATCTCCATAAATAGTGGAAAAGAATATTGCTTTTGTGTCATTTTTATTGGGAAACAGCCCTTTTAGCTCAATGTTAATTTCCAAGCTGGAAAATATGTTTTGTGGACTTGATAGCATGGAGGTGACAAACTGGCTTGATTGCAATTGCTCTTGATTCTGCATACTTCCAGGACTTACCTTGTGAGGTAAACCTGAGTGCTTCTGTGCGGGCATCTATTATATTCCTCTTGCTATATATAAATAAATATTTTAAAAATGTGCCCAACCCTTTGCCATTGTGAAGTGCCTATAAACATTATTATAATGGTGATGATAGCAAATAGAGGGGAAGTGGCACAGCTGGGAAGCAGAGCTCTGCCACTCATTCAAATAGTCAAGACTTCACAAATACATAATGCCATCAGCTGTGCAAAGCTGCAAATCACAATATTAAATACCTATCCCATATTACGGGAACATAGACCCACAGAGTTGGAAAAGACCACAAAGGCGATCCAGTGTAACTCCATTTTGCTGTGCAGGAATATAGAATCAAAGCATTTCTGACAGATGGTCATCCAGCTTCTGTTTAAACACCACCACCACAAATATTCAGCATATACCACTGTTGAACAGTTTTGCCATCAGGAGGTTCTTCTTAATGTTTAACTGGAATTCCTTTTCCTGCAATTTGAATTCATTGCTCCCTCTCTTAGTCTCTAAAGCAGGACAAAACAACAATAATGTGTGATAATGTCCTCAGTGGGTATCTATGTGTATTATTGCATGGTAGTTAATGCATAACACTTTGTGATATCAGCAGGGGAGATTGCTAGGACTCAGGTATTGACCCAGAAACCTTCAGTGCTGCTGCTGTTCTGACCTGGCAAGCCAACCCTCCAGATCTTGCTGGACTCTAACTCCCATCAGCCCCAACCAGGGAAGTGCTGAGTGGCAGAATTCCACCACAACTCATTCCTCACCACTCCCTTGGATATATTTTATGTGTGAAGCAACTCTACAAATCAAAAGAAGGGGAATGACACTGGGAATCTTGATTCCTGCGCCAATTTGGGGAGAAGAACCCCAACACCTTCTGCCCTGCCCTCTTTAACATTGTTGTTCACCATCACAGCTGTAAGTCATCAGGTGACACAGTCTTTCCAAAAAGCAAACCAGAACAAAACCCATCGACCACCCAGAGGCAGTTCCTGCCATATTTTGGTACGGGAAGCCAAGTCCTCCAGAGTGGAAAAACTGGCTGGTTATGCAAGTCTTGTTTACCTGTGGTTGCAAGGATGCTCCTCCCCTGCACCTCCCTCCTATAAGAAAAAGAAGTGACTGGGTTTAGCTGGCTATCAAAGCAGAGCATGCAGCATCTGGCACACACACAGGCCATGGAAGGCAAAGGGCTGGTGGCTGAGCTGCAGCGGGCAGCCACTTGCCCAGCGTGCCGAGGACACTTCAAAGACCCAGTTATCCTGGACTGTGACCACAGCTACTGCAGGGCCTGTATCACTCGCTACTGGGAGGAAGCCATTGCGAATGGGAGAGTGATATCTTGTCCTCATTGCAAGAAGGTTTTCGAGAGGAAGAATCTCCGGACCAACGTCAAGTTGGCCGTAGAGGTCAAGATCACACAGCACCTCAATGCCAAGACAGCAGAGGTGCCCTTTGCACCCAAACCCAGGAGGCGACGTGGATGGTGGACCCCGGCTGCCAGCCTCCAGAAGGAAAAGGTAACCACTTAAGGGGCAATTTGGATCTATCAACTGTGACATGTGATGTCTCTTTAAAATAGGGAGTCAATTTGGGACATCAAGTGCTCTGATCAACCAGCTTTGTCATGTTTAGGTTGGGTAAAGGTAAAGGTTTTTCCCTGACATTAAGTCTAACTAGGAGCCCCGGTAGCGAAGTGCGTTAAAGCATTGAGCTGCTGAACTTGCAGACCGAAAGGTCCCAGGTTCAAATCCCGGGAGCGGAGTGAGCGACCGCTGTTAGCTCCAGCTCCTGCCAACCTAGCAGTTCGAAAACATGCCAGTGTGAGTAGATCAATAGGTACTGCTCCGGCAGGAAGGTAACAGCGCTCCATGCAGTCATGCCGGCCACATGACCTTGGAGGTGTCTACGGATAATGCCGGCTCTTCGGCTTAGAAATAGAGATGAGCACCAACCCCCAGAGTCAGACATGACTGGACTTAACATCAGGGGAAACCTTTACCTTTACCTTTTTAAGTCTAACTGTGTCCGACTTTGGGGATTGGTGCTCATCTCCATTTCTAAGCCGAAGAATTGGCATTGTCCGTAGATGCCTTCAAGGTCATGTGGCCGGCATGACTGCATGGAGTGCCGTTACCTTCCCACCAGAGCAGTACCTATTGATCTACTCACGTTTGCATGTTTTCAAACTGCTAGGTTGGCAGAAGCTAGGGCTAACAAAAGGAGTGCACCCTGCTCCCCAGGTTTAAACCGCCAACCTTTCAGTCAGCAAGTTCAGGAGCTCAGCAGTTTAACCCACTATGTCACCGGGGGCTCCTTCATGTTCAGGTTAAGTCATAATAAAGAAGTGGGTATTGATAAACATGTACAGACTGCCTCCCATGTTGAGTAACCACAAACCATCCCAGGACATTTGAGCTTGATCACTTACAGCAGCTCTTTCAATGTACAGTGAACTCTCAGTTAAGCGGGACCCATGGGGTTTAGTAGATGCTGGATAAATATAGTTTCTGTTTGCTTGAGGGTTCCTATTGAAAATAGGCCTAATACTATACTCTATACTAATTTGTAGGGTTGACATAAGTCAAAGCTGACTAGATAGCAATTAGCAACAAAGTGTTACAAACTCGTGCTTCGTCTTCTTTTGCATGCACATGAGAACTTTTCAATCACAATCTATATATGTGTTGATGCAGAGCTTGCTGATGTTTTTATTATATTGGAGTCTGGTGTAAGAGGTCGCTTTGCATTGGTAATGAACCTGATTTGATTGCAAACCTTGATTTGAGTTGCAACATCCTCCCTTTTTGTTTTCTCGTTTGCATTGTTGTTTTCCCAGATGCCTGCCAGATTTTTCACATTCTTGTCAAAAGGAAAAAAAAAAGATTATTTCACAAGATGTTCGCAGATATTTTTTTCCCATCTATGTACTAACCAGGTCTGACCCTGCTTAGCTCCCAAAAATCAGACAGAATCTGATGCCATTAACATCTTTCTAGGGAGTATTTTTTAATCTATCTATGTTCAAATATATGTGTATGTTTTTGTGTGTGTGCGTGTACATGCACGCCTCCATGCCTATACCCTCAATTCACCTGTCAACATATTTTTTTAATTAAGAAATAATCAGAGGGGGTTTTTTTTGCCTGTTCCTTCTGCTGAAATCTAGCCTGCAGCACCTTTTTGAGAATAGTTGATAAACTGTGTGGCAAATATGAAGGTTTTCAGCTAAACTGAGTTATTCTACACTCAAATGAAGGTGTTATGAAAAACACTGTAGAATGTTAGAACACTAGAATAAAAATATGCTGAAAAATCCAGAATGATTAAAGAATGAATTTAAATGGCTAAGCTTTAGATTTAGAAAGATGTGTCTCTTTTAGGTTGCATCTGTAGAATTAATGCAGTTTGACATTACTTGAACTGTTATGGTTCAGTGCAATTGAGTTATGGGAGTTGCAATTTTCTCTGCCAAAGGGTGCAGGAGCCTCACCAAACTACACCTCCCAGGCTTCCATAGCATTGAGCCATTGCAGTTAAAGCAGTGTCACACTGCATGAATTCCACAGTGTAAATGCATCCTTAGTCTCCATTTGTCATCATAAAATGCACTGAAAGCATACTCGCTACCATTCTCCTGGCCAGGACAATCTTACACCTATCATTCAAGTATACATCATGTATGTAGATATGCATACCATTGTATATGCCGACAGCATGGTATTACAGAATTAAAATCAAAGAAAGCACCAACCAACACTCCAGGTTTATCTGGAAATGTGACTTGGTACTGAGGACAAGGTACAATGATAATGAAGATGCACTGCTTAAATGCCTGTCGGCGGTTCGAATCTGGGGAGCAGGGTGAGCTTCTGCTGTTAGCCCCAGTTTCTGCCAACCTAGAAGTTCAAAAACATGCAAATGTGAGTAGATCAATAGGTACCGGTCCAGCGGAAAGGTAACGGCACTCCATGCAGTCATGCCGGCCACATGACCTTGGAGGTGTCTACGGACAACGCCGGCTCTTCGGCTTAGAAATGGAGATGAGCACCAACCCCCAGAGTCAGACACGACTAGACTTAATGTCAGGGGAAAACCTTTACCTTTACAACTGAGGACAAGGTACAAAGATGCATTGGTTAAATGCCTTGCTGCACTTGGAAAATAACTCTCCAGTCTATCAAACCCATTCCAATAAATTTTTCACATGAGCATTTTACAATATTGCACAGTAGAATAAACCATTATATTGTTGCAGCCACGCACTGTTTGCATAATTTTCTGTATTGCTAATACATTTCAGAATAGCTAGCAAGGAATGAACTAAACTTGAGAGTTTCACTGTACAGGACTCAAATAGTAGGAAAAGAGATTCCACTTAAACATTAGGAAGAATTCCCTGATGGTAAGAGCTGCTTTGGAGTTTCTGCAGGTTTTCAAGCAGAGGCTAGATGGCCATCTTTCATTAATGCTTTGTGCTTTCCTGCAAGGCAAAATGAGCTTGAATGAGATGGCCATTTGGAGTCTTTTCTAATTCTATGATTCTGTTCACATTATTCGGGTTGTTGCTTTGATGAGAGAGAGAGAGAGAAAGCAGAAGCGCACAAGTAGCCACAAAGGAACGTGAATCCAGAAGAGAAGAGGGAAAGTGCAGAGGAGGCACGAGTCAATAGAAAAAGAAGTGTGGTAAAACGACAGATGTGTAGTAGGATGAGGACTGGGTGGGGATGTGGATCCCTCCGATTACAGCTAATTTCCTGAGCTTGTTGAGCCTGTCCAGAGGCGTTTTGCAAATCTAACGATTGCCAGCCTTGTGGGAATGAATGAATGCCATAAATGGTGATATCATATGCAGACAGGTTGAATGGCCTCAGATCATGTGTTTACTCAGGTAGAGAGAGAACAGATAATCAGCGACTCAACACAAGCTTACTTGTGGCAGATGGACTGTGGTTCTCCACAATAGCAGGGGATTTGGGGCATCAATAATGGAGGAGACCATATGGCCTGCATTCCCTCTGGCAAAGCAGCAGGCCTCATTAGAAGATGGCAAAACTGGGAAATGGCACAGAGGGCAAAACGTGTGAATGTACCCAAGAGAATCTTCCCAAGTGATGCAGAAGGCACTGTTGTCAGTCAGTGCCAGATTTAAATCCCTATCATTTTCTGGATTGGAGATGGGGAAAATGAGTTCTGGGGACTTCATATGAGCCACACATTTCAGCTTCAGAGGAGGTTTTGGCCAGTGGAATATAACACTATGTAACAAAATTTGAAACATTTTGTTTCCCTGGTTTGAAAGCGTTATTTCCATTTTAATTGTGCAGTACTTAGTACTTTGCAAGTACAGTAGTTGTTCTACGCCAGAAACTTTGTTTTTGTGACTGCCACAAACTATGTTGAATTAGTTGAAACTCAATGAGATACTGATTGAAAAACTATAGAATATGGTGCTGCAGGATGTCCCACAAAAACAAAGATTTTGCAGTTTAATGTTTTTCCCCATGTTTTTATGATAGAGCTAATTAGGAAATTTATTTATTTATTCATTCATTTATTTATTTACAGTATTTATATTCCGCCCTTCTCACCCTGAAGGGGACTCAGGACGGATCACATTACACATATAAGGCAAACATTCAATGCCTTAACATAGAACAAAGACAAGACAAACACGGGGCTCCGAGCTGGCCTCGAACTCATGACCTCCTGGTCAGAGTGATTCATTGCAGCTGGCTGCAGCTGGTTGCTCAACAGCCTGCGCCACAGCCCGCCACATGTATTACCCAGGAACAAACATCATGTTACATAAGGTAAAGATAAAGGCTTTTTGCTGACATGAAGTCGTGTCCAACTCTGGGGGTTGCTGCTCATCTCCATTTCTAACCTGAAGAGCTGGTGTTGCCCGTAGACACCTCCAAGGTCATGTGGCCGCATAACTGCATGGAGCACCATTACCTTCCTGCCAGAGCAGTACCTATTGATCTACTCACATTTGCATGTTTTCGAACTGCTAGGTTGGCAGAAGCTGGGGCTAACAGCAGGAGCTCACCCCCGCTCTCTGGATTCGAACTGCTGATCCTTCAGTCAGCAAGTTCAGCAGCTCAGTGGCTTAATCTGCTGCACCACCAGAGGCTCTGTATTACATAGTGTAACTAATTAATGCTTCTAGTTGGTATGGCAATTTGGGGCCATTTTAATTATTCCTTTGCTATGAAGGTATAGGATTGTTCCCCTCCCCGCCTTGCTGCAAAATTCTTGGGGTTTTAAAAAAGAATTTCTCTGCATTTAAAATAGATTCTCCTAGCCTTGTGGTCAGAAAAGGCCCATCTTGTCTCCTTGCGGTTTCCGTGGTTTTAGTTGGGAAATGTTGGCTTGAGGGTTTTTTTATAGGGTAAGTGAGGGTCTTATGGGGTTTAGCACCTCAGACCCCTGGAATCTACATACCTCTATCTAAAGATTTTATCACACCAATGCACTATTGCACTACAATCACATTATGATTGATAGTGGAAACATGCCATGTTAAGCACCTTTGAGATCACAACTCTCTTCCTTAGTGCAATTGAATTGATTTGCCGCATGCCCTGTAATGTTACTGTTGACACAGAAGTAGAAAGGACCCATTGCAGGATTGGGAGCTAATGAATAGTTTTATTCATTAATAGCAAGCAATGGGAGAATCATAGAGAAGAAGCAAACCAGCAGTGGGATGGACATGTTGTCACGTGAAGTGTCACGAAACAATGGCTTCAAACTACAGGAAAGGAGATTCCACCTGAACATTAGGAAGAACTTCCTCCCTGTGAGAGCTGTTCAGCAGTGGAACTCTCTGCCCTGGAGTGCGGTGGAGGCTCCTTATTTTGAGCAGAGGCTTGATGGCCATCTGCCAGGGGTGCTTTGAATGTGATTTTCCTGTTTCTTGGCAGGAGGTTGGACTGGATGGCCCGTGAGGTCTCTTCCAACTCTATGATTCTATAAAATTCACTCCTGAAAGACTTATCATGGGGAAAAGGTGTCTCCACTGAAGCTTTATCACCAATCCTTTTTTCCACAACAAGCCAAATTTTTCAAAATCCAATTATCACAGAAAGTGAAGTGGTAATCTTCTGAACAGGGGCACAGATAGCAGACAGACTCCTCAGAGGTGTTAACTCTTCAAAGCTTAACCCTAACAAAGCTTAGATAGATATAGATAGATAGATAGATGATAGATAGATAGATAGATAGATAGATAGATAGATAGATAGATAGATAGAGGTTGGAGTTACACTTAAAACATTACCTGCTATAAGAACAAACGTATAGACCCTATCTTGTTTGTTACTTGGGGACTGCCTATACTAGAATATGGAGTCATCTACTCAAACTAAACTAGATAAGTTATGGATCCAATCTAGCTGGGCTTTGTTTATGTTCTTATATTGCTGATCTCTTTGGCTATATAAACAAGAAAGCATATTCGTTCATATGCTGAACTCTTTACAAGGATGTCTCTTCTCTGAGTCTGCATTCTTTGGACTCGATCCACATCCTAACACCTATTGGATGTTATCCATCACTTTGCATGAGATGCAGCTCACTGAAAACTTCCTAAGCCATAACATTAAGGATCTCATGTGAGTAATTAAAGTAATCTTTGCACACACATAGAAGGACTCTAATGTAGAGGGGGGGGGGAATAATGAAATCACCTCTTCACAGCTGTTTTAATAGTGCAAGTCTTCCTCTTTTTGGGGGTGGGGTCCAAGATAAAGATGGACAGAGAGCACCTTCCAGATTCATTGCTCCTTCAACCATTATGCTGGAGTGGCGGTATTGGGTTTGAACTTGTGATCTTCTGAATCTAAAGCATGGATGGACGAGTGTGCAGCCTGCCTGATGAAGGACTACAAATCTCAGCAGCCTGACCAAATAGTGAAGAATCCTGGGAGTTTTAGGGTGCAGCTCTACTGTAGAATAAATGCAGTTTGACACCCCTTTAACTGCCATGGCTTATTGCTAGGGAATCATGAGAGTTGTAGTTTGGTGAAGCACTAGGACTCTTTGGCAGGAAAGGCTGAAGACTTTGCAAAATTACAATTCTTACAATTCCATAACATTGAACCACAGTAGTTAAAGTGGTGTCAAACTGCATTAATTCTACAGTGGAGATGAACCCTTGGTCTAACAGAATCTGGAGATCTGGATTCCCAACTCAGATGACAACCAGTCTATCTCACCTCCTATCTACTGACATCCTTTTGTTGTCTGTTGTTCTGAGCAGGAATCCTCCTGCATGACACAACAGCTGGGGTTGAGAGCTCACCTCTGACATCAGAAATAGATTTGAGAGCCCCTAAATACCGGAAATTGCATGTTTACTCTCAGGTTCTGTCACTTACCCACTCCCACATCTGCTGTGGAGCAGGATTTCAGGTGTGTGTTGCACAGGTGTGTTTTCAGGTGTGTTTTCCAGCTGGCGAGAGGTGACTGTCAGGATCCACAGGTACTGTTTCTCCCACTGTATTTTGGTGATATCAGGATAGGTGCACTACGTCAGACAATTTCTGTCAAAAAAACAGTATATAATCAGCCCTCCCCATTAACTGCATTTAGCAGTACAAGACCCTTGCAAAAGTGAAAAACCACAAATAAAAACCTCTCTAGTTTCTTTAAGACTATAAATAAATATAACAGTCATCACCCAAGTGACATAACAAAGAGGAGAAGCATAGATCTCTGACATGACAAAGAAGGATGTTACTGATGTGTGTCAGGCCAGAAATATTTAGTGCTTCAAACCAAGGAAGTGATAGAAAAGGACTTCCATTCATTAGTTACATGTTGACATCATTGTTTGGCAGCCAGAAACCGCAGCCAGCCCAATACCTCTGGATGAAAGAACGGATGTCATTCACGCAGCAATGATCCCATGCATTACTATGTAACACCTCATTTGTTGTTATTATTTTCACGTCACCCAACATACGCATATGATGTTTAAATATTTACGGTGCTTAAGCAATGGTTTTATTTTTATGGCCTAATAATACATAATTACTGTAGGGATATCAGGAAACCAGACGCAAACAGTTATATTACAGTATGTATGGCATCCATGGCTGGTAGGTTGCAAGCTGGAAACATATATGTTTCAGACCATCCGTATTTAAAACAGGAGTGGGCAAAATGTGGATTTGCCAGAAAGGCACCATATCTCAGGACCTAAAACTTTTCCTTGTGGTCTCAAGATGAATGGAAACTCGGGGAAACAGCACTGCCTTGAAAATTGAGCATATATCT
The DNA here is from genome assembly GCF_035594765.1 of Anolis carolinensis. Taxonomy (NCBI): domain Eukaryota; kingdom Metazoa; phylum Chordata; class Lepidosauria; order Squamata; family Anolidae; genus Anolis; species Anolis carolinensis. The sequence continues at coordinate 29,835,239 of NC_085842.1, read as the reverse complement.
TTTCTGCTCATTGCTTAGGAGATTTAAAGGTAAAGATTATTTTAAGGGAGAAGACACTTCTTGGTGTCTTTGTAAATGTCCAATGTTTTTTATGCACCCCTGCTGGCTCAAGATTTGCAATCACAATTATTATTGCTGCTACTACTACTACTACTACTACTACTACTATTATTATTACTAGCTTGCAGGCCTGTAGCGGGGGGCGGGGGGGGGTAGGGGTTCAACCCCCCCCCCCCCGAACTTTTTCAGGTTATAAAAAAACCCTGGTTTACTCATGAATTTTAACTGGTTAACCAAATCCCCATGCTAAGTCTATGAGACGCAAAACATTAAGAGTCCCTCCAGGCACTATCTCAAGCAGATATTGACAGGTTTGTAGCTGGGAGAGGTGTGTGCTAGGGGTTCAACCCCCCCCCCCCCCCCCCGAAATTTTCAAAACCCCTCCCGAAATTTTTTTCTGGCTACGGCCCTGCTAGCTTGGGTATCTGGTGTTGCCTGGGTATTTGAAAAAAAAAATCAGTTTTAATTGTACAAAAGGTATAAGGTTGTGGGTGAACTACAACTCGCATCATGCCAGATTATCCCTGAAAAACTCCATCAATACTTAAAGTTTGCTATGTTGGGCAAGTTTGCTGTAGTTGCATCATCGGAAGAGTTCAGTGTGCTTTCTGGCTGTAGGGTAAATTACAACTCCCACTATGGTGAGTTCAACCCACTCAAACCCCTACAGTAGGTTGAGTTAGTCATGGGAGTTTGGTGTGCCAAGTTTGGTCCATGTCCATCATGGGTGGAGGTCACAGTTTCCCTGGTTGTGGGTGAACTACAACTCCCAGAAAGGAAGGTCAGTCATCGTACCGCCCCCCCCCCCCCAACCCGTCCAGTAATCAAATTTTGGCATATCAGGTATGTGTGCCAAGTTTGATCCAGATCCAGCAATGTTTGGGTTTACAGTGCACAGTCCCCCAAGTCAAGGTGAATTTCCCCAAAGATGTCCAGTATTTTTGTTGGTCATGGGGACTCTGTGTGCCAAGTTTGGTCTAATTCCATGGTGGAGTTCAGAGTGCTCATGGATTTCAAGTGAACTATACATCCCAGTACCTACAACTCCAAAATGTCCAGGCCAATTCCCCTCAAAACCCACCAGTATTCAAATTTGGGCATATCACAGGTATGCATGCCAAGTTTGGTCCATTGTTTGGGTTCATAGTGCGCTCTGGATGTAGGTGAACTACAACTCCTATAAATCCCCCCAAAGACCACCAGTATTTTTTGTTGGTCATGGGGGTTCTGTGTGCCAATTTAGTTCCAGGTCCATTGTTGGTGGAGTTCAGAGTGCTCATGGATTTCAAGTGAACTATACATCCCAGTACCTACAACTCCAAAATGTCCAGGCCAGTTCCCCTCAAAACCCACCAGTATTCAAATTTGGGCATATCACAGGTATGCATGCCAAGTTTGGTCCATTGTTTAGGTTCATAGTGCGCTCTGGATGTAGGTGAACTACAACTCCTATAAATCCCCCCAAAGACCACCAGTATTTTTTGTTGGTCATGGGGGTTCTGTGTGCCAATTTAGTTCCAGGTCCATCGTTGGTGGAGTTCAGAGTGCTCTTAGGTTGCAAGTGAACTATACATCCCAGTACCTACAACTTCTATAAGTCATGATGAATTCTCCCCAAACCCATCCAATATGTTCAGTTGATGATCAATTCCTCTGTTTGCTGTGTGGCATAGAAAAGAATAGGAAAGGGTTAAGGGAGAGGCAGTGGGCCGGGCCATGCAAATTTTACCCAATGGAGAGAGTAAGAAACACAGGGATGTCTGTGGTGGAGGAAACACATAAAATCTGGAATAAAAATTTCCCTTTATGAAAGACTTCACTTGGATGGTAAGCAGTATTGTATTTCTGGAGAACATTGACAGAACTCTTGTACATGTTCATGGTGCTCACTATAACCTGCAATGTCATTGGAGGGAAGGCCTTTGGAGTCTCCTGAGTAGTGGGAGCTATAGCTGTTTGTGGAGGCAGGAGATTGTCTGTGTAAGTGGACACCCCAGCCACACACACACACACATGAAAACATATTTTTAATTTTAATATGTGTATAGATAGATTGTTATTATTTCTATCCTGCTTTATCGCTCTAAAAACGGGATCCAAAAATGGCATATTTTGGGATGACACCAAGCACAAGCATTTGTTAGCTGGTCTTGCAGCATACTTTGTACTCCTGATGAGCTTGATCATTTTTACGTGGAAACAGGATATTCAGTTCTGTATATGAATCCAAGCCTTAAAAAATGGGTTTTTATCTTTGAATTAAGTAATTAATAAAGCCAAAGGATGTGGTTTTATTTTTTCATTAGTATGATTATTTCTCCAAACATGCCTATGCTGCCTTTGGCTCTAATGCAATTTTAAGTTGCCGTTATTCAAACTGTAGTTTTTAAGGGTAGCATCAATGCAGCCTGTACTTTGATTCTCTAAAATTTGAAAATGTATACCTTGTGTAACTATTGTTTGATATTTAATTGATCAGGCTTCATAAGATCCTTGTAACACCAACAGAATGCACTTCCTATGACATCAAAAGCAGTCACAGTGCTCTGCATTGTTAGACTTTCTTCTACTATTGCTATTAACAGGGTATTTTAAATGTGTTTCCATGAGTACCAACTTTTAAAAATAAATAAAAGACTGGGGTGTGAGTTTAATAAAAACATGGTGATACTTACTTAGGCGATCCCTCGACGTTCGAGGACGATGGTCTTCCAACCTTGGTATCTTGGGCGTGTGTTCTTAGGTGACTGAAGAGACCGATTCTTGACCCGCATATTCTCCCGCAGTGAGGACATCGGTTTCCAGGTGGAAGGCGGTCCCGGTCGGGGTTAGCTTGACGCTCCTTCCTCTTGGCACGTTTCTCCCTTAAGCCCTCCGTTCGTGCCTCTTCAAACTCCGCAGCACTGCTGGTCACAGCTGACCTCCAATTAGAGCGCTCAAGGGCCAGGGCTTCCCAGTTCTCAGTGTCTATGCCACAGTTTTTAAGGTTGGCTTTGAGCCCATCTTTAAATCTCTTTTCCTGCCCTCCAACATTCCGTTTCCCATTCTTGAGTTCAGAGTAGAGGAGCTGCTTTGGGAGACGGTGATCGGGCATTCGGACAACGTGGCCAGTCCAACGGAGTTGATGGCGTAAGAGCATCGCTTCAATGCTGGTGGTCTTTGCTTCCTCAAGCACGCTGACATTTGTCCGCCTGTCTTCCCAAGAGATTTGCAGGATTTTCCTGAGACAACGCTGATGGAAACGCTCCAGGAGTTTGGTGTGACGTCTGTACACAGTCCACGTTTCGCAGGCATAGAGCAGGGTTGGGAGGACAATGGCTTTATAAACAAGCACCTTGGTCTCTCTACGGATGTCCCGGTCATCGAACACTCTCTGCTTCATACGGAAAAATGCTGCACTCGCAGAGCTCAGGCGGTGTTGTATTTCAGTGTCGATGTTGACTTTTGTGGAGAGGTGGCTACCAAGGTAGCGGAAATGGTCAACATTTTCTAATGTTGCACCGTTAAGCTGTATTCCTGGCTTTGCAGAGGGATTAGCTGGTGCCTGTTGGAAGAGCACTTTGGTTTTCTCGATGTTCAGTGAGAGGCCGAGCTTCTCGTATGCTTCTGCGAAGGTGTTTAGAGTGGCTTGTAGGTCTTCTTCTGAACGCGCACAGACTACGTTGTCATCAGCATATTGGAGTTCTATAACAGATGTTGTGGTGACCTTGGTTTTGGCTCTCAGTCTGCTGAGGTTAAATAGCTTGCCATCTGTCCGATAGATGATTTCCACTCCGGTGGGAAGCTTCCCATCAACAAGGTGAAGTATCATAGCGATGAAGATGGAAAATAAGGTGGGGGCAATAACACATCCCTGCTTGACACCTGATTCAACCTTAAATGGGTCACTTTGGGAGCCGTTGCTGTCCAAGACTGTTGCCATCATGTCATCATGGAGGAGCCGCAGGATGTTCACAAATTTGTCAGGGCACCCGATTTTTTGGAGGATGGTCCAGAGAGCGCTGCGATTCACTGTGTCGAATGCCTTTGCAAGGTCAATGAATGCCATGTACAGAGGTTGGTTTTGTTCCCTGCATTTTTCTTGGAGCTGTCGAGCAGTGAAGATCATGTCCACTGTTCCTCTGGAGGGGCGGAAGCCATTCTGGGATTCTGGGAGGGTGTCTTCTGAGACAGGGAGAAGGCGGTTTGCAAGGATTCTTGCGAGGATTTTCCCGGCGGAGGTTAGAAGGGAGATACCACGATAGTTCCCGCAGTCTGTTCTGTCCCCTTTCTTGAAAAGGGTGATGATGGTGGCATCCTTGAAGTCTGCTGGGATTTTCTCGGTCATCCACACCTTTTCAATAAGCTGGTGGAGTTGTTGCATCAGCTCAGGTCCACCCTCTTTGAAGATTTCAGCGGGAATCCCATCAGGTCCGCTAGTTTTGTTGTTTTTTTGTTGGCTGATGGCATTGCTGACTTCTTCCAAACTAGGCAGTGCTGCAAGCTCATCCCTGGTTTGTTGTTGCGGGATTTGTGAGAGGGTCTCTTCGGCCACATTGGAGCTGCGATTCAGCAGGTTCTGGTAGTGCTCTTTCCAACGTAGTGCAATTGATGTTTTGTCCTTCAGAATTTTGGTTCCATCTGATGAGCGTAGGGGCTGTATGCCATGGTTTCTTGGTCCATAAATGATCTTTGTGGCTTTGAAAAATCCCTGAGCGTCATGGGTATCTGCAAGGTGTTGGATTTCTTCAGCCTTCTTTGTCCACCAGATGTTCTTGAGTTCTCTGGTCCTTCTTTGGACCTCGGCTTTTGCACTGGCATAGATCTTTTTCTTGGCAGCACAGTTGGTGTCTCTCTGCCATGTTTGGAAGGCTTTCCTTTTGTTATCAATCAGCTGTTGGATCTCTTTGTCGTTATCATCAAACCAGTCTTGATGTTTCTTAGTTAGGTATCCAATGCTTTCTTCGCAGGCTGTGATGATGGAGGTCTTCAGTTTGTTCCAATGTTCCTCAACATTTTCGGGGTGTTCTGTGGGTAGATGATCTTTGAGTGTTGTTTGGAGAAGGGCTCGTTTGGAGGGCACCTGAAGGGCTTGGGTGTTCATTTTTCGCCTTGTTTTCCTTCCTTGGAGTCTGCGTTTGGGGACGATCTTGATAGCCATCGTGGATCGGATTAGCCTGTGGTCTGTCCAGCAGTCATCAGTACCTGTCATGGCTCTTGTGAGAAGCACATCGCGGCGGTCTCTGGCACGTGTGATAACATAGTCCAGGAGGTGCCAATGCTTTGACCGAGGGTGCTTCCATGATGTCTTGAGCTTGTTTTTCTGGCGGAAGAGCGTGTTGGTGATGACAAGGTTGTGCTCTCCGCATTTGGTGAGAAGCAAGATGCCATTCGAGTTGCTGTTTCCGACCCCGTCTTTTCCTATGATCCCTGGCCACAGGTCAGAGTCCCTTCCGACTCTTGCGTTAAAGTCCCCCAGGAGGATGATTTTGTCCTCCTTAGGTATCTCCGATAGGATGGTATCCAGCTGACAGTAAAATTTTTCCTTGATGTCTTCGTCAGCATCTAGAGTTGGTGCATAGGCGCATATGATGGTTGCCTGTTGGTTTTTGGCAAGGTTAATTCGGAGGGTTGAAAGTCGTTCGTTGATGCCAGTGGGTGCTTCAGTCAGGTGCTTCACCAGGTCGTTTCTGATAGCAAAGCCAACTCCGTGTATTCTTCTTCGCTCTTCTTCAGGTAGTCCCTTCCAGAAGAAGGTGTAGCCTCCCTTTTCTTCCTTCTTCCTTTTTTTCCCTCTCCTGCTCTCCGGGTCTCCTGAAGGGCTGCTATGTCGATCTTGAAGCGTCCCAGCTCTCTTGCAATGAGAGCAGTCCTGCGTTCGGGGCGCTCGCTGTCAGTGTTATCTAACAATGTCCGTACGTTCCATGTTCCAAAGTTCATTTTTCTTTTTTGGCCGCAGAGTGGTGACCCCTCTGGACGCGGCAGTCCAGTCAGGGTAGGAGAGGCAGACTATGTTTAGGGCACCTTTTCTAGCCCCTTCCCCGTGTGGGGTGAGCAGAGCGGATCCTAAAAAGGGCTGCTCAGTCATGGATACAGCTGCCGGACTACTCAACTGCCTCGGTCCTTGAGGTAGAACGACTGAGTCCATATCCACCGCCCATGTGCCAGTCTGTGACTAGGGGCTTCCAGATTTCACAGTCCTGCCCCCGTCGCCACTCGCTGATCGCCATGGGACTTTTGTAGGTTTGTTTTTATTTTTGTTGGAAGACGCCTGTGCGTGATTTTTTTTAATGTGTGGAGGTCGGTGCACGGCCGGTCAACACACAGTCTTCACAGAGTGAGGTTCCAGCAGTGGTGTGGTTAACACAACGACAGTGGCTTCTCAGTCTGTTGCAGCCTTCTTCCGCCTTCACAGCCGTTGTAACATGTACCATGTTATCCTCCGCCTGCTCCGCCGTTGAGGTCTTTGGGTCTTCGGATTGTGCTTGGTCTGGAACCTCCCCTGCGGCCACTCCTGGGAGTGCATCACTCCAGTGCCCACAGGTTCATCGGAACACGCAAGCCCCCTCACCACGGCAAGGTGACAATCCATCGAGGGGGTGATAGACAATGGTTTGAGGGTAGTCTTCTACAACCCCTTCTACACTGCCATATAAAATGATCTTTAAACTGGATTATACGAGTCTACACTGCCAAATACTCCAGTTCAAAGCAGATAGAAGGGGCCTCAATCTAGTGGAGCCAGACTAAGGAAGGTTGGTTTAAAGTAGAGAGAAGGGGAAATCAAAGCCTGTCATCCGACAAGCTGCATCAGGCCATTGCTTCCTCTCTCTCATTAGGTCCCACTTTTATCGTCAGCATAACACCCAGAATTAATAAAATAAACTCATTATATGCTGGCAAAGCCTGAATTAGTGTCTAATGCCAGGAAAAAGCAACGTATAATCAGATATCTAGGTATGTTTGGAAAAGCTGCTCCAATATAATAAGGTAGTCATAAAGCATGCAGCTACAACAGGTAGGCATAGAATATAGTTATTATGTTACTCGATTTACCAGGTATGTTGGGGTGTGGGGTGGAAGCAGAGCACGTAGCCATACCACAAAGGGGCACACCCTGGTGCTCAGCCGTCATTAATTTTGGAGAATCAGCATGGTACTGTGGTTTCAGTGTTGGACCAGTGTTGGAAACTTGGTAGGTGATCTTGGGCAAGTCATACTCTTTCAGCCTTAGGAAAAAAGGCAAGGAATCCCTATGAGATGGTTGCTATATGTTGAAGTTGGATTGTTGGGACATCCATGCTCTATAAGTCAACTTTCCCTTGTGATGGTTCCACATAATTATCAGACATATAGTCAGTTAGGGGTCCCTGGTGGCACAGCGTGTTAAAGTGCTGAGCTGCTGAATTTGCGGACCAAAAGGTCCCAGGTTCAAATCCCGGGAGCGGAATGAGCGCCCGCTGTTAGCCCCAGCTCCTGCCAACCTAGCAGGAGTAGATCCAATGCCAATGTGAGTAGATCAATAGGTACCGCTCCGGTGGGAAGGTAATGGCGCTCCATGCAGTCATGCCGGCCACATGACCTGGAGATGTCTATGGACAATCCCGGCTCTTTGGCTTAGAAATGGAGATGAGCACCAACCCCCAGAGTCGATCACGACTGGACATAACGTCAGGGGAAACCTTTACTAAAATTAGTCTGTCCTTTAAACTGACTGCTGCAATCTGAATGAAAACAGTGTCTTCAAAGTGCCACAGCATAACCTCCAACTGTCCTAGTTTGGCAGAGGCACCCGATCCATCCTATGTGGTCCCACTTTTTCAGATGCTTTTAGAATGTCCCAGGTTCTGTCTCCCTTTCTCCCTTTCTCCTTGGCTTACTGCAATTGCTGCAAACTGAGTGGAAAGTTCTAAAGTAGTCTGCGTGCAATTAACTGCACCAGCTTTATTGCAGCATTTTCTTCCACGGACAGGATGATGATGGGGAAATTTTGCATGTCTGAAGGACAAATGCCATCCCTTGGAGCAACATCCATTCAATGCCACAGAATTTGCCCCTAAGGTTCAGCATCATGCCAGGGGCAAAAATGTCGCATTTCCCTTTATGAATAAATATTTGTACAGCATACCTTGGCTACAAGGAGGCTTTCACAAAGGCAATTATACTTGAAAAGCAGGGTGGAATTTGTGTGGCTCTCAATACGTGTTAGACTACAAATACTAGCATTCCTCCCTATTAGCCATTATGCAGATTAGGCCGGGCTGTAGCTATTGGGGAGGATGAAAAATATGAATGCAAAATAATGGCATTCATCCTTGTTCTCCCCAAAGTGCTTTTTCAGTTTCAAATTTCTAGTATTTCAATAACTTAAAAGTTGACTCAAGCCTGCAGAAATTCAGGTTATGTGTCCAAATAGACAAGGCTGGAATTCAAAATGACTTTAACAGGTTAGAGAACTGTGCCCAAACTAAATTAATTTCAACAGGGAGAAGTGTCAGGTGTTAGGGTTAGGGTTATCTGTGAAATGCACAGATATAGGATAGGTGACCCATGGCTTGAAAACAGTCCATGTGAAAGGGATCTAGGTGTCATATTAGTAAACCATAAGCTGATCATGAGTCAAAAGTGTGATGCAGCATCTGAAAAATAGTGTGATTCTAGACTGCATGAATAGGAAAGGGCATAGAGCAGGCATGTGCAAGCTTCGGCTCTCCAGGTGTTTTGGTCCTCAAATCCCACAATTCCTAATAGCTTTTAGGAATTGTGGGACTTGAAGTCCAAAACACCTGGAAGGAACAAGTTTGCCCATGCCTGGTATAGTCTAGATTGGGGGCAATAATAATGCCTCTCAGTTCTGCTTTGGTCAGATCGCACCTGGAATACTGTGTCCAGTTCTGGGAACCAGAATTCAAGAAAGATATTGACAAGCTGGAATGTGTTCAAAGAAGAGAAATGATCAAATTCTTGGAAGTCAAGCCCTATAGGAGTGCCTTAGGAAACTGGGTGTGTTAGGTTGGAGAATAAAAGGTTAGATGGGACATGATAGCTATATTTAAATACAGTAGAGTCTCACTTATCCAACATTCTCTTATCCAACGTTCTGGATTATCCAACGCATTTTTAGAGCCAATGTTTTCAATACATCATGATATTTTGGTGGTAAATTCATAAATACAGTAATTACTACGTAGCATTACTGCATCTTGAACTACTTCTTCTGTCAAATTTGTTGTATCACATGATGTTTTGGTGCTTAATTTGTAAAATCATAACCTATTTTGATGTTTAATAGGCTTCTCCTTAATCTCTCCTTATTATCCAACATATTCGTTCTGCTGGCCCGTTTATGTTGGATAAGTGAGACTCTACTGTATCTGAAAATATGAGATACTGAAAATGGAGCAGGCTTGTTTTCTGTTGATCTAGTAGCCTGTAGGACGTTGTGCAATAGATTCAAGCAACAGGAAAAGAATTTCCTCCCAAACATTAGGAAAATCATCATGATAATAAGAACTATATGTGCCTAGGATGGTGATGGAGCCTCCTTCTCTGCTCCATCACTGCACCAGATGTGTCCTGAGAAGTGGGAGCTAAGCTGCCAAAAGCTGTCCTATAATAAAAAGGGTCATGAGCCTCTTCATTGCTTTAGCTAAAATGTCCAGGCACAGCCTCTTGCTCTTTAGGAGAGTATTCATTTGTGGCTAAGAGGCAGCCCGAGGGTTGGAACAAAACCTGTGACATGGCCTGACATTGCTGCCCCAGGTTTGCTTAGCACGAGCAGCTTGTAAATTCCTAGTGGACTGAGCTGGCTGAGTCTGCTGAACTCATACCCATGGAATGGTTGGAGCGAGTCATGAAGCTGAGCAGCAAACCTGCAATTTAATTGGGACAGCTCAGGGTCAGGATGTGGGGAAACAATGGGGAGGCCTTCAGGTCTGCTGTCACACTCCCCACAACAGATAACTGGTAAGGCAATCATTAGTTAAGGCCACCCAAAGCAGTGGCAACAGGTTTATGTTACTCCTTGCCTTGGCTAGAAATGAAACCAGCTCTTCCTAGGCTGAAAGAATCAGCAGCACCTGGGATAGCAAGTAAGCTACTCCACTTTTACACAGCTGTATAAAGTCCACATTGAACTGGCTTATCTGGCAGTGTGGACTCAGATAAATCAGTTCAAAGCAGATATTGTGCGCTATCTACCTTGATATTCTGGGTTATATCGAAGGGGCCTAGTGATACCTGCAGGCCCACAAATTTGCAAGGGACTTCCACCATCCTTTGCCTAACATTGCAGAGCTCCCTCTTTAAATACAGCGAACACCTTCTCAAGTATTTGCAATTGTCACAAAAACACTGCAATTTTTGTATATAATAATAATAATAATAATAATAATAATAATAATAATAATAATAATAATAATAATATAACCAGTGCAGGTGGTCCCGGTGGTGATTGGCACACTGGGTGCCATGCCAAAAGATCTCAGCCGGCATTTGGAAACAATAGACATTGACAAAATTACGATCTGCCAACTGCAAAAGGCCACCCTGTTGGGATCTGCGCACATCATCCGAAAATACATCACACAGTCCTAGACACTTGGGAAGTGTTCGACTTGTGATTTTGTGATATGAAATCCAGCATATCTATCTTGTTTGCTGTATCATAATAAAATAATAATAATAATAATAATAATAATAATAATAATAATAATAATAATAATAATAATAATAATACTTTATTCTTATATCCCACCCCATCTCCCCGAGGGGACTCCGGGCGGCTTACAAGGGGACCAAGCCCAACAGCGTAATAAAATAAAACAGTAAAAACAAATCCAAACACAACAATAAATACATCAGAATAAAACATACAACAACAACAATTTAAAACATGTTTAGTGACCCGGAGCAATATAATTGGTCCTTCAATCTTGAGACTAAAGGGCGAAGGATAAGGTTAACAATGTGCAATGTATCAGAATTTCTAATATATCCACTGTTAAAAATACTAGACAAGGACCCCTTGTTAGGAATCCTTTGGCACAACTCCAGTGACCACTTACGTCAGTTTCAAACTGGTATTGAAGGAAGTGGTTTTGCTGTACAGATGATGGCATAGAAAATCCTGGAGACAGTTTGAAGCCAGAATGGTTGTTAGAGAACATTAATGTGTATTAAGGGCTTTCCTTCATGCAGCTTTGTGAACATTTGTTGTCTAGCCACCACAGTTTAAAGCTACGTAGCTTTGAAATGCATTGAATGGTCACTGTAGATGAGATACATAGTTCCCTTCCTTTTCTTTAACTTGGAAATGTTAACTTTAGAGATAATAACTCCCTGGGAACTTGGGCATTCCCATGGTGAAATAGGGATTCTGGAAGATGACACTCGCAAAGGTAATTTTTTCCAAATCTGGTTGTTCTGAAGAAACCTTCTGTTTTTCCACTTTAGGGAAGAGTGGGGTTTGTGGGTTCAGCCTCACTCCTTTTAAAGTTACAGAAAGTTTTTCCTCCTTTATATCTGCTTGTTCTAATGGATGTAAGATTGTAGCAGTCTTCAAGACTACCATAGGCACCAGATATAGGGTGGATAAAAATATTGCATGTGTGTATGTTTGTGTGTGGGATGATTAACAAACAGAACTAAATAAATTTGAAAATCATTTTGATTTTGGGTTCTTGTGAATTTTCCGTATGTATGGCCATGCTCCAGAAGCATTCTCTCCTAACGTTTCACTCACATCTATGGCAGGCATCCTCAGAGGCTGCGAGGTATATCGCAGCAGCAAGAAACTAAGCAAGGGAGGTTCATATATCTGTAGAAGGTCCAGGGTGGGGAAAAAACTCCTGTCATTTGGAGGCCAGTGTGAATATTGTAATTAATCACCTTGACTAGCATTAATGGCTTTGCCAGCTTCAAGGCCTGGCTTCTTCCTGCCTGGGGGAATCCTTTGTTCGGAGGTGTTAGCTGGCCCTGATTGATTCATGTCTGCAATTCCTCTGTTCTTAGAGTATACAAGTGGTTGTTAGAGTGGTCCAGCATTTCTGTGTCGTCAAATAATATGCTGTGTCCAGGTTAGTTCAGCTGACTTCTCTTGTTGAGTTATTCTGCAATGCCTTTCATGTTTGTTGATTTGTGTCTGGGGGCTGTGCCTGGTGGTCCCCATGCAGACCCGTCCACAACTGCATGGTATAAAGTAGACTCCTTTTTGATTTTGCCTTCTTCAGTTGTTGAAAACAAAAGGCTAGCTGCATCCAAGGAGGCAGTTGTGGACTCTCTGGCTGACTTTGAGCCTCAGAAGATGGCAAAGGCAAATCCTTCAAAGGTTGATCTGTTGGAAAAGACTTAAAACCAGGCAAAAACAATACTGTCAGTATTCCTAAGTGGATGTTGGTGTTGCACATTCTCCTCTAGGCTGAAATCATGAAATGTTGACATTCTAAGTCTGTGGATGAAAAGTATTTGAAAGGGATGGCACCTCAATTCCTAATACAGACAAATCAAAGAGAGAGTCATGTTCCAAGTTAAAATATTCAGGTGCTGGTTACTCAGGCTTCCTTTCAGGATTCCAGACTTGTTATTCCAGAAACACATACCTAGGTCTGTGGTTCCTTTGCACCACATGCTGCAGATGGCATCTTGTATATCTGCATTCAATCATGTAAATAAGATTGCAGGACCAGCAGGTCTCTGTGCACCTTAAAGTGACTGCTTGTTAAGATATGCACTGATAATGCAACACTTAGAATCACAAGGGTGTGATCCAGGATTGCTGGTAGGTCTTTTAAGGACAGTTTTTACCAACATTTATTGTGGATCAGGTGGCTAGGGCAAAGCTATAATGGGAAGCTTGGTGATGGATTTAGCAAGACATTAAGAATTTGCTAACAATGGATAACAATAACAGTGGAGACACACACACCTAAATGTACACAATTTATAAAATTGTAAATATTATCTTTATCTTAACAAAAGCTATTTTAAAAACAGTAGTAAGTAATCAGAATAACAGCACTTTCTTTTAAATCAAAAGAGCAAACACATTCTTTGGCATGCACATCTTTGAAAGACATGCAAAGAGAATGTACTAACGTACTGCCAGCTGAAAGGTTGGTGGTTCGAATTCGGGGAGCGGGGTGAGCACCTGCTGTTAGCCCCAGCTTCTGCCAACCTAAGAGTTCCAAAACATGCAAATGTAAGTAGATCAATAGGTACCACTTCGGCAGGAAGATAACGACACCCCATGCAGTCATGTCGACCACATGACCTTGGAGCATCAACGGACAAAGCCAACTCTTTGGCTTAGAAATGGAGATGAGCACAAACTCCCAGAGTCAGACACGACTGGACTTGATGTCAAGGGAAAACCTTTACCTTTACCTATAGCTCCCATATGGTAGGGGAAAGTAAAGTTGTAGTCCAACACATCTGGAAAGTTCTGTTTTGGGGAAAATTGCAGCACAGAGTGAGGTGAGCAAGGGCTTTGGCACTTTGGGGAAGATAGATGTGTGGGCAATTGAACAATGATTCTTGGCATAAAAAGAAAGGAGATATTAAAAACTTGGCCATATTTTGCACATGTGAAATCCTGGAAGGTGTTTGTTTGCTTCAGGTGTTTGTTTGATTTCAGATCTTTGCTGAGCTTGATGAGGTCATTCCATTTGACAAGCTTGTAGTACAAACATTGCCTTCCTTAGGAAGAAGAACGAATTGTTGGGATAATTTGGGAGCTGTAATAACATGTCTTGATAAGTATCTTGCATAGATTGAAGCACTGAGGGATTTACTGTTTCCACCCTGGTGAGCCTAGTCGTCCCACAGTGCTGTCATTTCTCAGCCTTGCCAGAATTGTTAGTTGCCCGGTCAAGATTATGTGGCTGTGAGCAATGTTTCTTGGATTACATAATCCACTGCCCTCTAGATGTGCTAGATAATGCCTCCCATAATCTCTTGCCATTGGCCATGCTGGCTGGGTTTTCCAAGAACTAAAAACCTCTGGGCTTGGGAAAACTTGAAATTAAAGAGGTGTCATACTGGATTAATTCGACAGTGAGTTAGTGGTCATTATCATAGCTTGAGAATGTGGTGAATAGTGCTTGTGCAAAATAATATTTTAGATTTTCTGTACTGAAGCAGTCACAAGTCAGTGTGGATCTGAACTATCTGTGTTGGGTTTCCTTTTTGCCTTTAATGTCAAGGTAAACTCTACATCCTTGGGAAACAATCTGTATGTGTGCTATCTTTTGATGAAGAAAATGAAAGGCACTGTGTTGTCGAAGGCTTTCATGGCCAGAATCACTGGGTTGTTGTGAGTTTTCTGGGCTGTATGGCCATGTTCCAGAAGCATTCTCATGGTTTCCTCCTTTCTGCTGAAATTGTCCACATGCTTGTGGATTTCAATGGCTTCTCTGTGTAGTCTGGAATGGTAGTTGTTAGCATGTTCCAGCATTTCGGTGTTCTCAAATAATACGCTGTCCTCGGTTAGTTCATCAGGTGCTCTGTTATGGCTGACTTCTCTGGTTGAAAGACGATTTCAATAGAAAGGAGGAAACCATGAAAATGAACAAAATCTGACTACCAGTATTAAAAAAACCCTCTAAAATCAGAACCATAACTAAAGATCAAGACTCAAAAAGCAAAGGAATTCCAGACAAGAATCAATCAGGGCCAGCTAACACCTCCCAACAAAGGATTCCCCCAGGCAGCTACCAGCCAGGCCTTGAAACTGTGGGTCATTAAAATGCTAATCAAGGTAGCAAATTGCAACATTCACACGTACCTCAAGTAGACAAGAGTTCTTTCCCCCACCCTGGACATTCTACGGATATATAAACCTCACTTTCCAGTAGACCCCTCAACCTCTGAGGATGCCTGCCATAGATGAGGGTGAAACGTCAGGGGAGAATGCTTCTGGAACATGGTCATACAGCCTGGAAAACTCACACCAACTCAATGAAAGGCACTGTTGCACAGCGGTTAGCCTCCTATTGGTGACATACTCATCCATAAGTGTTATGCCATGCAGTGCACATTTTTCAACATAGCATAACAGATTTATTTGGCTGGCAACGAAGAAAGCAACACTTTGTATTGAGCATTGCAAGTGTGCATTCCACTTGTGTATCGAATAATGTGTGATATGGTTGTGCATTGAGATGTATCGCCCAAGTTTGCCATTCTGCCTGGGAGTTGCTGTAATTCTGGTATAGCATCTTTCCACATGCAAATACTTATGCTAAGCAGAAGGGGTGTTAGATTGCAGCCATGGTTTCAGAATGTGAGAAAGTTCCCTTCTTTGGACCGACACACAAGTGGTGATATTGGGAGCTAAGGTTCCCCAGCTCTGGGTTTGGTTTCAATGTGCCATTGAGCTTTGACTTTTGCCAGACATTTAAAGTGCGGTAAAGCTGCCACGGAAAGTCAGTATGGAGTAGTGGTGAACGCGTTGGACTCAGGAAACCAGGATTCAGATCTCTGCTCAGCCATGAAAACCCATTGGGTGTGCTTGGGCAAATGACACTGTGATAGCCTGAGAGGAAGCAACTTCTCCTCAGTTTCTCTTCTGTCAATATATGAACATTGATAATCGTTTGGATCTGTTGGTCTAATGTTATTCATTCTCATTCCCTCTCCCACCCTCCCTCTCTCTCATCTCCCCCTCCTCCACCAACCTTTCTCAGGAAGGCATCAGAGAAATCTGCAGATGGTAAGTCTACCCATGTTTTTCCTTCAGGGTCCTTTAAAACTGAAACTATCTCCAGAGGTTGGACTCAGGGATGTCAGGCATGCAAGGGCAGATGACCTACTTGGGATGAATGCTATTGTAGCCCTCCACATGCAAATATTGTATGTACTTGAATCTAATGCTCACCTTTTTGGTTAAATTACCTTGTCAAAATTAGGGTGCACATTACATTTGCGTAACATGGTAATTGCAGTGCTGATGCAAAGCAAAGGGGGAAGGTGCCTCAAGAACACCTGGAACTTCTATTTGTGAAACCTCATCTCTTATTTAATGACCATGGGTCAATGCTATGCAATGCTATGATATGTAGTTTGGTGAGGCATCAGGATTCTTTGACAGTCCCATGACCCCAGGATAGTTAAAGTGGATTCATTCTACCGCATAGATGCACCTCAAATCCCCCCCCCCCCCCAGTGCTTGAAAGCTTTGGTGTTATGACCATTTTTAAAAAAGGAATTATAAGCATGCAGCCACTGTAATGCACACCTTTTTGTGGCCAAATTAAAAAGAGTGCACTTGTATTAGTCAGCAAATACTTTTTTGGTTTCGGGGTTTTGAAAATTGAGGTGTGCATTAGATTCAATGGTGCATTAGACGCGAGTAAATATGGGTAATAATTTCAAGGAAATTGGTTTTTCCTCGATCATTGGCATCACTATTATCATTATAGAAACAATTTAATTGGAGGGATGGGGATTGGGCCACAAATATATATTTTAGTCATTTACATGACTTGTTAATGTTTCACCTCTCAGTTTTATTGACAGAAAGAATATTTTAATAACAGCCATGAATAATCAAAAGTCAAACCTGGGAATGTGGTGGGCCAGCTGTAGTCTCAGTGCCAATCAGGCCTCCGAGGAGAGGACATTCTACAATTCCAACCCTGAAATATCATGATCAGGCTGTTTGCAATTATCCCATTACATTCTCATATAATCACAACTGCCCAGTGGCACAGTGGGTTAAACCCTTATGCTGACATGACTGATGACTTGAAGGTTGGGTTGCTGACCTGAAGGTTGCCGGTTTGAACCTGGGAAGAGTGCGGATGAGCTCCCTCTATCAGCTCCAGCTCCATGCGGGGACATGAGAGAAGCCACCCACAAGGATGGTAAAAACATCCGGTTGTCCCTTTGGCAACGTCCTTGCAAACGACCAGTTATCTCACACCAGAAGTAACTTGCAGTTTCTCAAGTCGCTCCTGACACACAAAAACCCAACTGTAGAGATACCTCTCCCTTCTTCAAATCCCAGGATTCCATGGTGTTAGTCATGATAGTTAGAATTGTACCAAAACACTGTATTTCTGTATTGTGGATGTAAACCAGATCCAACTGTTCATACGGCACAAATAGGGATCCCAATATACAGTTGGGAAGAACTGCCACTCTTCATCTTATGCTGTGTGAATGATTGATGCATGGAAAAAATACATCTTGTGCATTTTATATTTCACTATTTTGTCTCTCCACAGCTAGTGTGATGCCAGCAGCCTCTGCTAAGCTTTCTCATGTTGACACCCTGGAAACTCAGCCTCATCCCCCCCTCAATGGTCCCTGGTTTGCAAAGACTTGTTGGTTGCAGCAGCAGCAACAAAATGGCCCAAAGAAGTCTCCTCCGGTTCCGGCAGCCAAACAGATGCATCCGGATCCAGGGAGGGGATGGAGGGGCTGAAGGGGTGCCATGGCCTGAACCCACAGGAGTTAAGAAGAATTTCATCTTGTGGGGCTTAATTTCAGCTTTGAAGAGAGGTTCTCACTGTGGTCATTCCTCTCTGAGGGAAGGAACTCTAGGCAAGCCCAGGGCCGCTTGACTCACCGTCACATCTCATATTCATGAACCTTGATGACAGAATTCAACTGGAAAGTGGACTTTGCCTTTGATTCAAATGACAACTCACCCGCATAACTGGACAGAGCAGATTTCGAGTTGAACTACATCAGAGAAGAAGGATTTTGTCTTACGCCAAGCCTTCAGAAACTGGGGGGGGGGGGGGATCCTGACTTACATCTCCAGCAAGGAAACAGACTTCAGCCCAAATCTTTTTGGAGAGAGTTGCTGATTTTCTATACTGTGCCTTTTCTCCTGGAGCCATGGAAATGGAGGGTGTGGGCATTGGCATTGTGTGATTTTGTGCTTATAAACAGACAAAACTGTTCATACAACAACATTCAACTTCTCAGTAAAAGGAAATATAAACGTATTGGCTATCTATAGAATGGAGGTGGCAAAATACTGCTTAGCAATGTTCCCCCGCTATCTAACTTCCTTATACTATTCTTTCAATTTAGCAGTTTTTGGTGTCTCCCAAATCAAATTCACTGCCTGGTGGAAATTGTGAGCTTTCCAGACAAGGATCACATAATGTATATCTACTTTATAGTAAGAATGTACAGAAGGTAGATTGGGGCCAACTGATCTCTAATTATTGTTAGCAGATCAGTGCTGGGTGATTTCTTATGAGGATAACAACACCATTAAATTCTTCCTCACGGGCACTGCTAAATTGGGCTCTTGAAGTCAATCAAGAAAACAGGAAGGTACAAGGGAGCTGGAATAGAGGTGGGTGGGAAACAATCTCTTGTCCTGGTACAGAGAACAAACTGAGCTGAACCTGTTGTTCTCAATGATACATCTTTGTTAAAATTTAATGTCAACTTCCAGAGCCAGATGTTTGTACCTGGTTCCATCTGGTAGACCTAAGATTTCCCATAAACAATAGATCTCAGGTCATGCTCATAGTCAAATGTTGGCTAGCCTTACACATAGCCAAAATTTCAACATTAACTGGTGTTCAGTAAACACTGAAGCGCACACCACTGATCTGTTTAAAACCATCACCAGGTGCTGGGGATTCGGCTAGTAAAGTGTACCATTATGATGCAGTGTCTTCTTTTTTTCCAGATCTGAAGCATGTGGACAGTGGTATTTGATCATTTCATGCAAACTTAGGGTTGGGGAGAGGCTAAAAAATCCTCAAGCATTAGACTAGTCCAGTGGTTCTCAGCCTTCCTAATGCCGTGATCCCTTGTCACAATTCCTCATGTTGTGGTGACCCCCAACCATAACATTATTTTTGTTGCTATGTTATATCTGTAATTTTGCTACTGTTATGAATCGTTATGTAAATATCTGGTATGCAGGATGTATTTTGATTCACAGGACCAAATTTGGCACAAATACTCAATACGCCCAAATTTGAATACTGGTGGGGTTGAGGGGGATTGATGTTGCCATTTGGGAGTTGTAGTTGCTGGGATTTATTGTCCACCTACAATCAAAGAGCATTCTGAACTCCACCAACGATGGAATTGAACCGATCTTGGCACACAAAACTCCCATGACCAACAGAAAATACTGGAAGGGTTTGGTGGCCATTGACTTTGAGTTTTGAAGTTGTAGTTCACCTACATCCAGAGAGCATTGTGGCCTCCAAACAATGATGGATCTGGACCAAACTTGGCACAAATACACCCAAATGTGAACACTGGTGGAGTTTGGCGAAAATAGACCTTGACATTCTGGGAGTTGTAGTTAACCAACACTTAGAGAGCACTCTGTACTAAACTGGTGATGGAACTAGTAAACTTGCCACATGTGCCTAGCATGCCAAACTTTGAATACTGGTGAGGTTTCGAGGGGATTGACCTCAGAAGTTGGGAGTTATAGTTTACCCATATCAACAGAGCAATGTGCACCCAACTGATGGATCTGGACCAGACTTGGGACAAATACCCAATATAACCAACTTTGAATGCTGGTGGGGTTTGGGGAGGGACATACCCAACATGGTGTTAATTGTAATCTTTGATGGTCTTTGGCAACCTCTCTAAAACTCCCTTGTGATCCTGACCTCCAGGTTGAGAAACGCTGGACTAGACTCTAGCAAGAATATTCACATTTTCTGTGACCATAGTTCAAGAGGGATATTGACAAACTGAAACACCAAATGACGACTAGGATGTCAAAAGTCTATAGACTAATCCCTATGAGGAATGACTTAGGAAGCTGGTATGTGTAACCAAGTGAAAAGATGGTTGGGAGATGACACAATAGCCATGTTTAAATTCCTGACATCACCTAGGTGATAGAGATTGTTTTCTGCTGTTCTGGAGTCTAGAACCAATGTTTTCATGTTACAAGAAAAAAGATTTCAGCAAATGATTAGGAGGAACATTTTATTTATAAGAGTTGTTGAATAATGGACTAAGATTTCTGGGAAAGTGGCAGACTCTCTTTCTTTGGAGGCTTTTAAATCAAATGTTCCATGATAATCTCTTAGAGGAGTACAATTGTGCATTGTGGTTGAATTTAGTAGTCCTGGAGTGGTCTCTTCCAAATCCATTCTTTCTTAATTCTATGATTCTCCCCATATACAGAAATGGACGATACACGCAGTTTCCTTTTCCAAAGCTCTTGCCATAATATATTGTCTTACTGGTGGCATCCATGAATAACAGACTGAATTATAACCCGATGAGCACCATAT
Source organism: Anolis carolinensis (assembly GCF_035594765.1). Classification (NCBI taxonomy): domain Eukaryota; kingdom Metazoa; phylum Chordata; class Lepidosauria; order Squamata; family Anolidae; genus Anolis; species Anolis carolinensis. The sequence continues at coordinate 29,814,960 of NC_085842.1, read as the reverse complement.
TATTTTTATCTTTATTTTGTGTAACCATTATATTATAATTTGTATAATATTAATTTGTGTGTGTGCAGTGAAGATTTGTTTGAGTCCTTCAGTGGTATTATAAAACCATGGAAATAAAAAGTATAATCCCAAAAGAAATCAGAGGCTTTTACTTGAAAAGAGAGTTGACTTCGGAGGTCTGATCAAAGAGCCACAGGGCAAATCCTTACTTAATACTGTGTAAGCATTTATGCTCTTCCCATTTCCTTCCTTCAGTAATCTGGAATGACAATTCTATAGCATTTCTCCAAAATTAATTCAGTATGCTGGCAACCTGAAATCTTGATTGGGACCAGAGTGTTTTGTTTAAGAGCTGAAATGTAACAGGTGCATCTCGTGAAAGAACCAAGCTCTTACCATCCGAAAGAACTTACTAATGCTAAGGGATGTTCAGCAGTGGAATATGCTGCCAAAGAGTATGGTGGAATCCCCTTTTCAATAGGTTTTTAATAAGCATCTCGATGGTGATCTGTCAGGAGTGCTTTGATTGTGTGTTCCTGAATGATATGGGGTTGGATTGGATGGCTTTGGGGTCTCTTCCACCTCTACGATTCTGTGTTGTTGGTATGCAACTTCCTTGAGTCTTTCCAACTCAGCAAACTCAACAGTGAAGAATGATGGTGGCTGCAATTCAAAACTCAGAACAGTGTACTTTGCCTACTGGAGTTTAGCATTTAATGCCAAAACACTTAGGCATTCCTTTCCCTGTCCACTAGATATGCTGGATAACCTCACCATGGAACCGCTGGTGGCGCAATGGGTTAAACCCTTGTGCTGGTAGGATGCTGACCAAAAGGTCGGTGGTTCAAATCTGGGGAGCAGGGTGAGCTCCCATCTGTCAGCTGTAGCTTCCCGTGCTACATGAGAGAAGCCTTCCATAGAATGGTAAAACATCAAACATCCGAGCGTCCCCTGGGCAACGTCCTTGCAGACAGCCAATTATCTCACACTAAAAGCGATTTATAGTTTCTCAAGTCGCTCCTGACACACATACAACAAACCTCACAATGATTTGAATAATATTGTCATGCCAGATTGATAGTGACTATTTGGAGAAAATACAACCACACTGGGATCACATAATGCAGACTTTTTCATATTGCTTTGGGAGATGGCAACCCGAACACAATATTCCACCTGCTATATGCAACACCTACTTCCTTTCAAGCACGATGCATCTTTCCAGTGCTCTTCAGGCCAGATCTTGCCATGGTAATTAAGAGCTTTCCTTTGCAAGCTGCAGCGCTGTGTTGAAAGCCAAGATTTAAATGTTTTCCAAAGGTTGGTGGTTGTTCAGAAACCCCACCTGGATTCTTCCTACATTAGCACAGCCTCTCTGCCTTGACATGTCTGCAGGGAGAGGGATAGAGCCATTTCTAAAAGGGATCCAGCCAGATATTGGGTCAGTCCAGGCTCCAGCTTTGGTCAGATGTTTACACAAAGGCTTCCAAGAGAATATACAAAAGGCGGTTACACATATTACTGAAGGCTTTTCTTTAAATGAGGACAGCCTGTTTATGCTCCACAAAAATGTGTGCCTTTTCACAGAGGTGAGAAAAATATCACAGGTTTTTCAAGTGTGCCACACCATTGCAAAATGATTTTCAACCTCTCCCCAGTTTCCTTTCAAGTATTTATTTTTTTAAAAAAAAAACAATCTCCTCAAGGGTGCATCTACCTCCTAGAATGCAGTTTCACACCACTTTAATTGTTGTAACTCAATGCTAAGGAATCATGGGAGTTGCAGTTTCAAAAGGTATTTAGCCTTATCTCTATCAAAGTATGCTGGTACTGCACCAAACTACTTCCAGGCATTGAGCCATGACAATATAAATGATGCTAAGCTGTATTAATTCTACAGTGTTGATTCATCCCAAATCCCTGCCAGCATGGCCATTGAAGGCCAAAACGGATGAGATGGGAGAACTACTGTTTTTTTAATAAACAGTTTCACCTGTTAATTTGTGTCTCCTTACTTATTAAGCACTAGGGAGAGAAAGATAAAAGAAAAAACTGATCTACCATGTAGCATTGTGAAAGAAGGGAGAAGCAAAGGGATGGGTCATGCTGGACAAAAGTGCTATTTGCTATCTTTGGTCTTCAGTTTTCAAATTCCTGACCATTGGATATGCTGGCCAAAGCTTCTGGGAGTTGGAAGTCTCAAACACCTGGAGGAGCAAAGGTTGAGCACCAAGTCTCAATGCCTGCGGGTTCATCATCCGGAGGCATTGTGGGAGTTGTGGTCTAGCTACATCTAGAAAACCATGTTCTCTTAGAATATTCCTGCACCTCCTTAGGAAGTTCTTTTTACTGCTCTAGAGATAAGAGTTGCAAACCACCAAATAAAGCTAGTCAAAGGGATAGACAGCATTACCTCTGCATGAAGTCTTAGCAGGTCCCTTTGCTGCCCTCCAATGGTAAATCCTCTAACAGGGTTTTTTTTATGTTACATACATTTTGTGGTGCATGTTAACACGTAGTCTGTTAACCAGTACCCATGGCAATTGGAAGATGCTGAAGAACTGTAGTTTTTGGTTGCTTGAGAATTTCTCTTTAAAATAGGCCTAATACTATACTCCATACTATACCATACCATAAGCTCTGTATTGACTTGACAGTGATATTGAAATACTGTAATTAAAAGCAAATGAAGACAAACTTAATGTAACATTTCCACTACAAATTGGTTTTACTTTTAAAGTATTAGTTTTTTTTGCCATTTGCTTTAGAATTCCAGTTAACTGAGAGTTCATTGTATATGTGTATGGTATATATATATATATATATATATATATATATATATATATATATATATATATATATATATTTCGTGTCAGGAGCAACCGGAGTTGCTTCTGGAGTGAGAGAATTGGCCGTCTGCAAGGACGTTGCCCAGGGGACGCCCGGATGTTTTGATGTTTTTACCATCCTTGTGGGAGGCTTCTCTCATGTCCCTGCATGGAGCTGGAGCTGACAGAGGGAGCTCATCCACACTCTCCCCAGGTGGGATTCGAACCTCGCAGCTTTCAGGTCAGCAAGCCAACCTTCAAGTCACTTAGTCCACTACACCATCTGGGGGCTCCTATCTATCTATCTATCTATCTATCTATCTATCTATCTATCTATCTATCTACACACATACATACACACAATTTCTCAACCCATGAAGAACATGGTAGGATTTCCACCCTAGAATTGATCAGACTGCTCTTTAGCCAGTTTGTAGAAAGATGTGCCTTCATGCCATAATTTGATTTGGGCAGCTAGATCACATGTATGCTTACGCAGCATAATTCAGTGTAGACTCTATTATCTGATGAAAAACATACTCTATCTTGGGTTGCTGTGAGTTTTTCAGGCATCTCACAACCTCCGAGTATGCCTGCTATAGATGCGGGCGAAACATCAGGAGACAATGCTTCTGGAACATGGCCAGACAGCCTGAAAAACACAGCAACCCAATGATTCCAGCCATGAAAGCTTTCGACAATACACTTTATCTTGCAGTGAAAAATGCAGGTGTCAGATTCATAATTTTGATCTTTTGAAAACACGTCGCTAGAGCTGCAAGGGATGATTTATATCGGGGGAACTGCAGCACGTATTAAGAGCCTCACAAATGGCTTTGTTGAAGGATTTCTCTATTCCTTCACCTGCCTCCTTACATCTCCTCTACCAATTTCTCCCTCTGGTGGCTTTCTTCCTTTAGAGCTCCCTTCCATAACTAGGGCAACATTCCTCATACGTTGTGAGTAACAAAGCCTTGACTCCACAGACATCTGCAGGACAGGATTTGTGTTTAGATGAAACAAAATTTAATTGGTGGATCAAATAACCACACAGTACTTGCACCACACATGCCACTTGCACAGATTTTGACAAAAGTTGGCAAATCAGATCACATTACATTGAGACTGTTTCATCGACAAGTTAAAACAGTGCAGGGAGCGACTTGGGGAGCTCTGATCCAAGTTTGAATGCCAAGGCATTTGGATTCTAATGCTCAGGCACTTTTTAAAAAGTAAGGTGTTTTAAGAGAAGGGCAGATAGAAGGAGGACATGCTGCTGTGAAGCACTTTACCTAACATATTCTTTTTGTGTATAGTTACTTATGCCACAATTATGGCCAGTTTTCCTGCTGGTCCCTCTTAAACAGTATCTTATTTTCACCAATGAATACTTCTGATACCAGCACGAGGGGTAGAGGATACCCCTAGTTTATTTCTCAGACACCCAATATGAATATGCAGAATTTAAATCTGCCATCTCCCTGTCTTTGCTCGTGCGGGAGAGACTGATAATATTTCACCAGAACTAAAAAAAAAACCCTGACTCACAAAGTTTCTCCCTGCTGCCTGTAGTTTAAAACCATTGATTTGGCTGTGGTCAGTCATTTCCAGTGGTGAGATTAAAGGGGGGGGGGGGGGGGGGGAAGGGATGCATTACTCTCAGATTCCTCCTACCCACAATTTACCATATGTGGCCATTCTTACCTATAATATAAATGGTACCCAAGGAGGGCTATCACAAAAGTAGTGTGTGCATGCATGTGTGTTGTACCCATAGGCACCCTTCTGCAACTATATCAAATGCTGTGCAGCAGAAATGCTAGCATGACATGCCAAGCCTTATACAATACAGACTGCTGTCTCTCCTGCTTGCCTTCTCACCCATTTGTTCTCTGTTTAGAAATCATGCTCAGAAAAAAGAAAGAGAAGGGAGGAAACCAACAACCACTAGCAGCAAGGAAGCACTCCTGTGGGCAAAGTGACTGTTTGCTTTCATACTCCTAAGAATATTCTATTTCAGAACCATACTTGCTTGCAATAGAGATTTGGTCAAAAAATGTGCCTTAGCCAGAAACTTGGGGAACACGATAAAGACATTCTGAACTGGCCTCAGGATCACACACTCACCAGATATGTTATGTGCTTCTCTTACTGAAATTTACTTTTTAATCAAAACCATGCTGGTTCTGACACCCAGAGGAAAAATAAAGACATCCTGAGGAAAGACCCTTGTCTGCCCTCCCATATTAAACCAAAAGTCGGCAAGAGCAAGGAAGTGATTTGTGAGTCATGCAAGGGACGATTGTGCCCCCTCCCCACATCATGGCAGGACTTGGCGGTACCCATATGTGACTTGAAGATGAGGTCTTACTAAGGATGATTGTTTGGCCTAAAAAGTGGAGCTGATCTTCTGTATCAGCATAGATGATGAAACTTGCTTTGATCTGGCGTGGGCCATCTTCAAACTAATCACAACCTCCTTCAAATGTAAGATGTCAAATTCCAGAAGAACACACAATCCTCAGCCCCTTTCCATATCCACCACATAAACAAAACTTAGTAACAGCTGCTACACTCCACATTTACTTGGCTCATGTCTTTATGCCTTTTTCTCCATTCCTCTTGAAAAGAAAGCGCTCACAGTTTCCCAAGCATAATGAAAAATGGGGTTTCTTTCTTTTTAAAAGCAGAAACAGCAAGTGGGATTCTTTTTAGAAAAACTCAGTTGAAGAGAACCCTGACTGTAAACAGAAAAGAAACAAAAGCCAAAGTCAAGGCTTACACTTTCCCAGGGGGTAGAAAGAGGAGAACAGAAAGGCCTGAAGGCTGCAACCTTAAAGCAGTTGTGTGGCAAAAGCAGTGACCTTGCTTTGGTGAATTAGGAGCCTGCATACAAAAGGAGGCAGTGGAGCTGAGACCCAAAGGGATCAGTGAGTGCAACTGTGGCAGAGTGAGAGACAGTATAGGAATTAACCAGGCAGGGCATGGAAGGAGAAGGGTTTAAGTGGAGTTCAGGAACAGCAAGGGAGAAGTGGACTGTCCTAATGGTTGAAACTATAGGTGGGGAAAAGGGAAACGAGGATAGAGGTAAGGGAAGAGGGCACACTTGCCCAACAGAAGGGTCTTGGATGCAGCTCTATTGCTGCTATTTCCAAAGTAGTATCAATTTCCCACCTTGTTCGTCACTGATACAAATATTTAATTAAGAAGCAGGAGGAAAAAGCTCTGTCAATACAGAGACTCTGTCAATACATTCCACGTTGGGTGGGGTGTGGATGGGTGGCACCTGATGGACTCACCAGCCATGGATGGGGAGATAGATGACAGCAGCAGCACTGGCACGAGACAGATGGGGAGCTGGATGCGTGGGCCCTCCCCCTCCCTCCCTCCCCCTTCCCACCCCGTGTTGAGGCAGTGTCAGCACCGGCACGAGAGACAGACGGGTAGCTGGATGTGTGGGCCCTCCCCTCCCTCCCCTCCGCCCCGGAGTTGGAGCAGCGTTAGTCCCTGGCTCCAGGAGGGAGCGGGGGGCTCTCTTCCCCCATCCCCTGGCAGGGTGGGCTTCAGTGCTGCATGGCCCTGGAGTGGTTCTGGTCAGGCGGTTCTGGTTTCCGGGAGCAGCCTTCTGATGGGCCAGGGTCCCCCGATGTACCCTGCGCCTTCCCCTGCTGGCCTTTCTTGTGGCCCCGGATGCAATGAGCATTGCCACAGCCTTCGTCATCCTCATCTTCGCTCTCTGTTGAGCTCTCGCCAAAAGCTCGAGGCTTCTCATAGATGCAGCAACCTGAGGACAGGAGAAGAGGAGAAGAAACTATGAAGATCAACAAGAGTTTGTAAGGAAAAGGAAGCTCGGGGGCCTCAAAGAGAAAAGTAGGGTTTGGGAAGGACACCAAGAAGGAAGAAGTATGAATATGGTAGATAGCACTGCAATTCATCAGAGGTCAGGGGGAAGGAACGACAGAACAGTGAAGTCCAAAGAGCGCTGGGATATAAGGCAAAGAGAAGAAGAATTGCAGATAAAGTAGAAGTGGTAGTCAGGGATTATGAGGGAAGCAACTAAAAAATGGTAAGTGATTAAGGACAAACACTAAAGGTACAAGGGGGGACTTAAAAAGGAACAGGGAAATAGGATCTGAGAGTTAGACAAGTCTGTTAAAAACTGGTTTAATTATCCTCTTTTAGCCTTGGGTCTCTTCTTGGGAGAAAAGTGAAATGCCAATGAAATAAAATAATTGACAATGAGTGGTGGATCTGCTGTTTGTCCCATTTGTACCAGGGAGTCTCAACTTTTCTACAGTTTACAGAACTCGAAACAACAACTTGTTTGCATTTATTTACTTACTATTGGAGCCCCCAGTGGCACAATGGGTTAAATCCTTGTGCCAGCAGGACTGCAGACCTACAGGTTGGCAGTGCGAATCCAGGGAGAGTGGGTGAGCTCCCCTCTGTCAGCTTCATCTCCCTATGCGGGGACATCAGAGAAGCCTCCCACAAGAATGGTAAAACATCAAACGTCTAGCCATTCCCTGGGCAATGTCCTTGCAGACGGTCGATTCTCTCACACCAGAAGCAACTTGCAGTTTCTCAAGTTGCTCCTAATGCGGGGAAAAAACTTACTATATTGCCTTCCAACCCACAAGGCCTCCCAAGGTGATAAATAAAAACCAATTACTTTTTAAAAACTCCTTAAAGCCATGTTATAATGATGCTAGAATCTGGTTTTGAAACAATGAGAACAGCAATTTCAAAGCTCTCACTATTCTCCAGGCAGGATGGTCAGCTATGGGATTCTGGGAATTCTAGTCCAATAAACTAACTTCTTCAATCTGTCCTGATGTCCAGTAAAACTAGTTAGTCTTTAAGGTTTCACAACAAACTAGTATAACTATCCCGCTGACAACTGCGGAACATTTCTATCATAACAAAATAAAAAATTCCAAAAAAGAATGATACCTTTATTAGCCAGCCAAAATGCACAACCATATCATGCAAGCTTATGAAGCTCCTTCATCAGGCAAGATACTTTGAAAAGAAAAACATATGGGTGAAAGAAAAAAGAATGGTAATGTTGAAGTTACAGACCAGTGAAGAAGCCAATGGATCTTTGAAAACTGTTTTATGCATTTTGGTGGGCCAATAAAAGCATTGCTCTTTTGGGGATCTGGATTTTGGTTTGATTTGCTGTATAGCCAACATGGCAATCTACTGCTAAGAATTCAGCTAGCTATCCATGAATCCTGAGAGTCAAGCAGCAGTAACAGCTTGCTAGTTTCTTAGTACAAAGCCTAGCACCTAGGCAGAAGCAAAGACATCCTAAGACCAGATGAACCAGGTGGCAATTCTGGTCTCCCTGCCACACATTGGTATGGCAAAGGAAGGACATGAAAGAGGGAATAAGTCAAATGGTAGAAACCAAAAGAAAAAAAGAAAAGCGATGCAGGAGACAGAGGAAATAAATTTTTAAAAGGCCTCCAGGGGTAAGGAGAAATGGGGAATGAGACTCTTCCTGCCTAAGGCCTCCAGGTGCCTTGGAAAAGATTCCTCAGTATGGTCAATGCAAAGTATATCCTCAGGAAAAAACTGAGTAAAGAGCCAAAAAACAGCAACGTTTTAGCCCCCCATTTTAAAGATTTCAACACCATTCAAGCAGTGACTTAGTGTAAGCCTGTGGGAAGGACGAAAGAGACACATGCTCATCTCAATTAGTGGCCCCACGGAGGTTTTGCTAGAAGGTAAAGTATAGACACTTCACATTATTAATATCAAGAATGAATGCTTCCTTCTAGATTTATATTCTCTGTTTACCTTATTCCCCTGGTTCATTGATGTAGGAGTGGGAAACCTTCAGTTTCACTTCCACCTATTTTTATGACCTTTCTGCACTTGTTAACCTTCTTCTATGTTGTAACATCAATGCTCTATAAAGCACACTCGTTTTTATGTATTTTGGCTTTTCTCCTTTGCATTTTGAGATATTCGTGGGGTGGCGATGACAAGTGGGATTAAACTGTTGCTCAATTAAACTTTTGCCTGTCACTCTCTCTTAACTGAACCTTTCTCACAAGAAGATAAAACTGAGAGCAGATCATTTGTGTTGCCTTAAATTCCTTGGAAGAAAGGAAAGATATAATATATGAAGCTCACTTCCTCATTGGAACATGATTTTTGCATCTCACTCCATCTGTTGGACCACAACACCCATAATCCATACTAGCTGTGACATACACTGCTGATAGAAACTGCGATCCCAACCATAGCTGGAAGGCCACTGCCCCTCCATCCTTGTTCTAAGCTTCAAGGTGGCTGTGCTTCAGTATCATCTCTGGTACAGTGCTGCAAGGTTTTTCCTTTCTGGCCTCACTTTCTGTGAGCTCTCCTCTCTTTGATCAATGCAGATGCTGCAATGGCAGAGTCTCTCCCACACTCACCCATCTAACTGCTGCCATCACATGATGCGCTCTCTTCCAGCTTTGAGAGAGAACTGCTGAGTGCCTAGCATTCCTGCTGGCAACCACCCACAGTAATCGTTTCTCTCTGGAGAACAGCATAAGCAGCCTTTTGTCTCCAAAGCCTATCAATTCCAATCGAAGTTCTGCCCTTGAGTTAGGTACAGTGAGGACATATTAGAAAACAGTGCTAGGCCACCTCTCTTAAAGGGAGCCATCAACTAGCCTGCGAAGAGGTGAGGTGGGCCAAAACCCAGGAGTTCCTCACATTTATTCTACCAAGGATTTTCTCCTCATCTGTACTAGTTTACAAGATTCCTCCTGGACCCAGAAATATAAACTCACACCCAACAACAGAGCAGGAATGGTGCAAATCCGATCACCAAATGGCCTCCAAGGCCACTGGACGCTAGTCTCAGGGCCAAATGCAGGTGCATTGCCAACAAAGCTTCACCTCTGGTCTGTTGATGGCACCATCTAGCCACAAATCCTTCATAACAGTAGAACATATCTACTATGGCTGAACATTACCTACAAATATGAACACTGTTATTTAACATTGGTGCTAGATCCTGATTTAATGGAATCAGCTCTTTATATCTGCCATCCATGGCTTGAAATATGCCCCCACCAACAAAACAAAACAAAACAAAACAAAAAACAATCACCATAAAGATTTGGGCATCCATGGGGGGAGGCTGTCCTAAAACCAAGAACTAGCAAATACCCAGGGCCTACTCTACTAAAATATGAGAAAATTTCTTTCTTAAAGCTTTCTCTTTTCCCTTTCCCTTACAAGTGGAGCTGCTGAGGTGGCTTTTAGGGAACAAGTGAAGTTGTATCAGGGTTAGATCTGGCTTTGAATTTAACATTTGGTCATCTTTGTGTCAGATTCTGCTCCAACAGATAAATCTCACAAATCCTACTGCTCTGGTGTTACTATAAAGCTTAAAGATGGTGTGGTGTTGCTGTCAGGACATGAATTGAAGCCACTACTCAGATATAAGGCTGCTTTAGCGAACATATTGTAGGCATCACGTCTCAGTCTGGTGTAGCACACATGTTTGTTGCGTAATGAAATAAACTATAGAAGGGGCAGAGGGGACACAACCATATATACTGGTTATATACATATTTACTTTGAATGCGATTTTCCTGCTTCTTGGCAGCAGGTTGGACTGGATGGTCCACGAGGTCTCTTCCAATTCTTTGATTCTATCATTCTACACTGCGAAATTCTTAACAACAATGGCAGCCGATCAGATTACAAATTCTACTTTATTTGCCAGGGCTATGTGATGTGGGAAGCAAGTGGCCTAATGCTTTTAATTTCACAGGTTTTTTGACCTATAAGTCTTTATGTAATACTGTGTACCTGTATCATTATAACCTTGGTCATTGTGCTATTGAAGGTTTTGCACTACAACTCCAACCCCACCAACTTGCTATTTTACTTGGAGAATTCTAGAGTTATATTCCTCCCAATGTAGCATCTACAAATCTGGAAAAAAGTGTACAGGCCAAATGATAGCTCTTTGAAAACCTGGAAGAGTACACCTGCTTGGTTCAACAATTTAACTAGTGAACAAAGATTCAGGAAAACGCATACAACAATATGGGCATAGTGAGGTGGAAATATTTCAGAATAAAATGGTAGCTCACATTTAGAAGATCTCCGTCCCAAGTGTTCATTGTCAACTGTGTCACTTGACCATTCCACCTTCTTGGCTGGTTTCCGTTTTCTCAACTTGATAGTAAGACTGCGATTCTCCTGAGGGAAGGGAGGAATTTCCATATATAATATTTTCAAACACTTCAGGAAACACTTTCTGCACAAACCTGTCTGGCTAAGGAGACTGTAAAAGGGCAGTTTCTCCTACCTTTCTTATCAAAACTCACCCATACCACAATATCTCAAAGCCATGAAACTTCCCATAGAGATAAGAAAATCTACAGAGAATCAGCTCATTGCCTATGCAGGAAATTTCCAGCTTCTCATTAGAGAAGCCTTTTTCAGGAGTAGAAATGAGAGCTGCCATGCAGAAATCAATGGAGAAATCTAAGATTTATCTGTCTTAGGTAATATGAGATCAGGGTTTTAGGCTCCCATTTTCATTTTCTTTATACTGGCATCGGCAGAGTAGCAATTAAACATAGAGCCTTGCTGTAATTTAATATAAGATGTGAATTTATTCACTTACTGTATCAGTGCAATAGCTAATGCTCATACCAAGCTTTAGAACACTCTCTGATCTCACTCTAATGGACTGCGTAATGGTCCTCTCAAAACTATAGCAGAGCATGATAATTGAACAGCTTTGTATTTACACTGATACATACCTTTCTGTAGCTGCAGCCTATCTGTTCAACAGAAACTCACTGGAGAGGTTCCCCAGTTCATAATATTTATGTATAAGTCACCTCCCCCTAAATATGACTGAATGAAGTGTGGCAGTGAAATAAGTTTCCAACAGCAGATGTCTTGATATAAATGAACTGACAGAACTCAAGATACCACATTTATTAGTGTATCACTTATCACATCAGCCATGATTTTGAGACTACCACTTCACAAGGTGTCCACGGAGTATTGAGATGCATGCCTTTATCACAAAATCCATCTTTCTTTACTAAGGTACTAGATCATCTGGTTGCTTCTCTTTCAGAGGGGAAGAGGACGCATGAAATATGCTGCTACATAATCACAGTTCTGCTAAAATTCTGGACACTGGAAGACACCTCATTGTTTTGGACCAGGAAAGACATTAAGAAAAAGCTTCTACTAAAACTAGTTTCAGGCTACAGTATTCAGCCTATAATTTTTTGCAAGTCTCAGAATATATGATAGAAATGTCTTTGAACTGCACTTTTTGTACCTCTAAATATCAAGTAGATGAGAATGTCTCTCTACTTTAAGCATAGAAGTGTTGCCATCAATGAAGAATAATCTTTTCCTCTCCTCGAGGAATGCCCTCTAGCCATCTTGTGATATTGTCACATTAGGGATTTTGTTCTAGGAACACAACGAGGCTGATGAGAATATCATATGTTGGCAAGATTTTCACGTTTGTTAAAAAGAATAAAATAACACCACAGACACCTTGAATTTAAAAGTAACATTAGTATTTTTAACATTCTTCCTAAGTCTCCCAAACACCTTTCATCACTTTCAAGAAGAACAAATATGCCCAGGAACATAGGAAGAGAGATATTTGGGCCAGCATGAAGTAAATACAAAAACTAAGTAAACTAGTACATAAAAACATTATCAATAAATCACATGCATTATAACTTGGTAGACCTTCTTGACAGGCTAAGCCAACGATGTTGTTTGGCATAAAGATACCACAGCACAGAGTGGGTGAGATCTGAATAATAACGATAATAATAGCAGGAGAGTCTCTATTTCAAGCATAAACTCTGCAGTTCATGCTTGAAATAGAATAGTAATTAATTGAAAAGAAATTACTCAAAATGCATGAGTATGTAAAAATATTTCACTAGGGATAAAATCCGTTGGTCTAACACTAGAAAAGTCCAACATAATACCAATCAGAGGAAAAAGACCACCATTATGCAAGTGACACCAGAATATATCCATAGAGGCCAATATGTATCAACCTGTGTCTTGTATATAAAGAAATGCTAAAGAAAATGATAGATTTCATCCTTCCTAGCAGCTGTCTTTGTTCCATTCCTGTCTTTGGACTGACATGGCTTCTCTTCAATTACTATCTTGTTCTCTGTGTGAAAAAATGGCTCTCATAGACAGCAAATTCAGTAGGTTTTGGATTCAGGCCTAATTGAACTTTCTAACCTCTTCCATGTTGCCATGGTGCTTCAGCCTACTAGCCAAGGAGCAAGGAAGGACCTCTGATTTTTATTATAGGTACCATCTGCATTTCCATTTGCGACTGCCTTCAGAGCCTTGATCCTATTATCTTATTAATCATGCTATAATACTCATGCATTGCTGTCATTTTGACAGCACACATACAGCACACAAACACACACACAAGGCCAAAGGTCAAGATGGATGAAAACTAGGGGGGAAATGCAGTAACTGGAAGCAACAGGTGGTAGAAACCATCATGATGACAATTAAGGCACTCTGTCTTTTGAAGTTGTTTATTCTTTCTTGCATAGTTAAAGAGAATTGGGGACTTTTCTTATTAGGGCTGGCTAAGGTCAAAATCTTTACTGCTGGCCCTTTGTATTCATTGATTCACAGTGTTAAATTTCCCCCAAAAATAATTTATTTCAAAAAGCATAAACTGATTTTAGCCATTTTATATAAGGTCATGATTTTACTAAAGCACTGCATATAACAGGACTTGAGCGTGCACAGATTTTAGTATCTACAGAGAATCCTAGATGCAAACCCCAGGGAATATTATCCAGGACTGCTGTACTTCCAGTAGCATCCAAACATTTATTCCAGTCATGATTAACAAGACCCAAATGTCTTCTTGTCGCTCTTCTGCTCTACAGCCAAAACTTCTTGATTGTGGTTGCCAAAGTTCCCACTTCCTACAAATAAAAAGCCTATGTTCTTACTTCCTACAAATGTTCTCACTTCCTAGAAATGAACCATCGCCACAATTACAGAAATAAATTAGTCTGATCATTAAAGTGCAATTAGATGTGGAAGAGACACACTCAGGTTTAAATCCCCACTAAGGCAAAAAAAAAATTCATTAGGTGACCTTGGACCAATACCTATCCTTCCCAAATGACAGGGTTACTGGGAGAAGTAGATGGGTGCAGCAGGTTCCTCACCAAAGGCTGCAGTTAAATATACAGAAAAAGCTGTTGAAACCCCTGAGGTCATTGAGTACTGCTGGATTTAATCATGCTAAAATACTTGTTAGTATAATCTGTGTGTGTTTATGTAGGTGTGTGTTTTGTTTATGTGCCTACACTTTGATTTAGCTTAGTAGTTTGTTGTAATAGTTACAATGCAGCTGTATAGTTTAACTTTATGTATTCTTTTAAAATGCTTTCTGTGTTATTAGTACATGTAAAAGGGATCTAGGAATCTTATTAGACCACAAGCTGGACATGAGCTAATAGCATGACGTGGCTGCTAAAAAGCCCAATTCAAAGTGCAGGTTATTACCTACAAAGACCTATACAGGCCCAACCTATCTTAGAGACTGTGTCTCCTTCTATGAACTGGCATGGGCCCTAATATGGACCGGGAAGGCCCTCCTCTCGATCCCACCTCCATCTCAATCGCAGTTGGTGGGGACGAGAGAGAGAGCCTTCTCGGTGATGGCTACCCAGCTTTGGAATATCCTCATTTTTCTGTATTTTGTTGTATTTTTATATTGTTGCACTATTAAGTGCTTTCTGTGAGCCACCCCAAGTCCCTTCAGGGAGAAGGTGGCAGGATACAAATAAAGCATTATTATTATTCCACACAGCCATATAACCCAGAATACTGAGGCAGAAAATCTCACAATAACTGCCTTGAACTTCCACACTTCCATATATTCCAGTTCAAAACAGATAATGTAGGGTTTTATTCAGCTGTGTGGAAGGGGCCATAGATTACAGGTTGTCAATGAAATCTATGAAAAGAAAATGGAATCAGCAAGTCAAATATAGCCAAAAAGAGGATTAACATCTATGCTGGCCAGTGTAATCTATTATAAAATTCTTTTGTGTGTGTATAGGTATTATTTATATCATGTTTTGGAGTCAAAAATTATTCTAAAAACAAATAAAGGCTATGTTGTCGAAGGCTATGATGGCCGGAATCACTGGGTTGCTGTGAGTTTTTAGGCTGTAAGGCCATATTCCAGAAGCATTCTCTACTAATGTTTCACCCACATCTATGGCAAGCATCCTCAGAAGTTGTGAGGTCTGTTGGAAACTAGACAAGTGGGGTTTATAGATTTGTGGAATGTATAGGGTGGGAGAAAGAACTCTTGTCTATTTGAGGCAAGGGTGAATGTTGCAATTGGCCAGCTGGATTAGTATTGAATAGCCTGGTGGCTTCAAGGCCTGGCTGATTCCTGCTTGGTGAAATCTTTTGCTAGGAGGTGTTAGCTGGCCCTGATTGTTTCTGGTCTGGAATTCCCCTGTGTTGTGAGTGTTGCTCTTTATTTACTGTCTTGATTTTATAGTTTCTTTTAATACTGGTAGCCAGATTTTGTTCATTTTCATGGTTTACTCCTTTTTGTTGAAATTGTCCACCTGCTTGTGGATTTCACTGGTTTCTCTGTGTAGTCTGACATGGTAGTTTTTAGAATGGTCCAGCATTTGTGTTCTCAAATAATATGCTTAATAAATAAAGAACACCACTCAGAAAAAAGAGGAATTCCAGACATGAATCAATCAGGGCCTGCTAACACCTCCCTGTATACATAAAATGTCACATGAAATGTCCTCAGACATTTTAGCAAGTAGCTCTTCCTTAGCAATCTATATAATTGTTAGCAATGGTCTTGATAAAAACCTTTGGTGTTCATCCATTTGTGGAGAGAGAAAAATCATCTCCAATTAAAAATGTTTAAAAGCAATTTAAAATGTTAAAAAGTAATGCTTTTGGGTTGGAAAGATTAGCCATTTACAAGAAACATTGCCCAGGGGATTCTTGATTGTATTTATTCAATCTTCGAGGATGCTCTTCCAGTGTTCAATGCAGTTGCTATTGCCCGTTTTTGGTCAAAAATTATTTAACCGCTTGTGGTCCCTCTATTTTTATCAGTTTTACACTTATTTATGAAATGGTTTTGACATGAAATAAATAAATAACTGTAACATGTCCCAACAAAGCAAGAAAGCCTTTGATCTTATGTAGGTTTTTATAGATTAGTCCAAGGACTTACTGTGGGCATCACGTCGGCACTGGGCTATGTCAATTGAAACAACTGCTTTTATCCGCAACTATGACTGCATTTTATGAATTTTAATGTTTTACATTGTAATCATGTATGTGTGTGGTTGCAATTCTGTGGTTTTTATTGTTTCAGATTTATGTATTATCTATGTACAGCACTTAGCTGTATTTTGTTGGCTGCCCCGAGTCCCTTCAGGGAGATGATGGCGGGGTAGAAATTCATAAATACAGTAATAAGGTAAAAGGTAAAGGTTTCCCCTGACGTTAAGTCCAGTCATGTCTGACTCTGGGGGTTGGTGCTCATCTCCATTTCTAAGACGAAGAGCCGGCGTTGTCCGTTGTCATGCAGCCCGCATGTCTGTATGGAGCGCCATTACCTTTCCGCCGGAGCGGTACCTATTGATCTACTCACATTAGCATGTTTTCGAACTGCTAGGTTGGCAGAAGCTGGAGGTAACAGCGGGCGCTCATTTCCGCTCCCGGGATTTGAACCTGGGACCTTTCGGTCTGCAAGTTCAGCAGCTCAGTGCTTTAACACACTTCGCCACCGGGGCTCGTAATACAGTAACTACTACATAGCATTACTGCATATTGAACTACTTTTTCTGTCAAATTTGTAGTTAAACATGATGTTTTGGTGCTTAATTTGTAAAATCATAACCTAATTTGATGTGTAATAGGCTTTTCCTTAATCCCTCCTTATTATCCAACATATTTGCTTATCCAATGTTCTGCCGGCCCGTTTATGTTGGATAAGTGAGACTCTACTGTATGTATATATATATATATATATATATATATATATATGTGTGTGTGTGTGTGTGTGTGTGTGATTCCTCCAGGCAGGAAGCAGCTAGACCTTGAAGCTGCAAGGCTATTCAATGCTAATCAAGGTGGCCAACTGCAACATTCACACCTGCCTCAAACAGACTTCCACCCTGGGTCTTCCACAGATACATAAACCCCACCTGTCAAGTTTCCAACAGACCTCACAACCTCTGAGGATGCCTGCCATATATGTGGGTGAAACGTCAGGAGAGAATGCTTCTGGAACATGACCGTACAGCCCGGAAAGCTCACGGCAATCCAAATAAATGCTGCTTCCCACCGAGAACACAAATGAGGCAGCGAGGATACGAGCTCAGAAGGCTTCCTTTGCTTTCCTCTCAAAGGCCCTTTTTACCTGTGAACGTGGGCGCTTCATGGAGCAAGCATGCCTCACAGTGCGTTGGCAGTGGCAGCCTTCAATGGGAAGGCCCACCTGGTGGCTGTCACCGTCATCTTCCCTCCTCCTCCTCCCCTCCTTTCTCAGAGGAGAAAGAGCTCCTTCCTTCTCACGACCCACGGAGGGCCCTAACCCACTGGTTGCTATAACAACCGCAGCACAGCTCCCCTCCCCTCCTCCTCCATCATCACCATCACCATGGTTGCCATGGCATTGGCACAAGGCCCACACCAGGCCTCCACCAGGCCCAGCCTCAGGCTTCTCACCGGCTCAGTCACCTCCGTCTCGGTCAGAGTGGCGGTGGATCCCACGCTGGCCGCAGACTCCGCCATGGTGATGGTGGTGGTGGTAGAGGTGGACGAGGTGGTCGGGCGGGTTGGGTCCCTTCCGGCCGTGGCTCTGGTTGCACGGGAGCCCTTATCCGCAGGACGCTCGGCCCAGGAATCGCTCACAGGGCCGCCGGGGGGAAGCTATTTCGTGGCCCCGCTTTAGCCACCTTCTCCCCGTCTCGCCTCTTCGCTCCACCTTCCTCGCAGGTGCAGCAAGCCTCTCCCCTCTGCCCACTTCCGGTCTGTCCCGTCGCTTCCGCCTTCCTCCCCCTCTCTATTTCCGTCCCTCACATTAAAGCGTCCCCCAGATAAGACTCCAAAGTCACTTCCGCCGTACTGGAGAAGCCGATAGCGCATGCGCAGTGCGAGGCAGAAGTTTGCGAGACCGGCTACGCATGCGTAGAGATATTCTTCGTTCTGCTGAATGGAACCTTGAGCTGATTTTTTTTCCTAAGTAGCTTTAACATTGGTTAAAAGACGTTAGGAAAACAGATCTAAAATTAAATTAAATTGGGAAATCTTGTCAATTAAAATTATTTTTAACAATTAGAAATTACGTTGTTGTGCATGAAGTTGATTGAATTGTATTGGTGGTTGTTTGATATTATTATTGTTGTATTAACTCTTGTGTTATTACCTTATTGTGTTTGCACTTGTGTATATTGTGCAAATGTATTTATGTCATTACTTCTGTGAACTATGTTGACAGGGCTTTGCCCCATGTTAGCCGCCCCGAGTCCCCATGGGGAGATGCTGGTGGGGTATAAATAAAGTTTTATTATTATTTTATTATTTTCCGGGCTGTATGGCCATGTTCCAGAAGCATTCTCTCCTGACATTTCGCCCACATCTATGGCAGGCATCTTCAGAAGTGGAGCCCCTGATGGCGTAGTGGATTAAAGCCTCGTGACTTGAAGGTTCGGTTGCTGATCTGAAAGCTGCAGATTCGAATCCCACCCGGGGAGAGCGCGGATGAGCTCCCTCTGTCAGCTCCAGCTCCATGCGGGGACATGAGAGAAGCCTCCCACAAGGATGATAAAAACATCAAAACATCTGGGCATCTCCTGGGTTACGTCCTTGCAAATGGCCAATTCTTTCACACCAGAAGCGACTTACAGTTTCTCACGTCGCTCCTGACACACACACAAAAAATCTTCAGAAGTTGTGAGGTCTGTTGGAAAACTATGTGGGATTTCTATATCTGTGGAAGGCCCAGGGTGAGAGAAAGAACTCTTGTCTGCTTGAGGCAAGTGTGAATGGTGCAATTGTCCACCTTGATTAGCATTGAATATCCTGGCAGCTTCAAGGCCTGGCTAATTCCTGGTGGAATCCTTTGCTGGGATGTGTTAGCTGGCCCTGATTGTTACTTGTCTGGAATTCCCCAGTTTTCAGGGTGTTGTTTTTTATTTACTGTCCTGATTTTATAGTTTTCAGATTTTGTTTAATTTCCGTTGAAATTATCCACATGCTTGTATCTACACACACAGATTGATACCTACATAAAAACTCCAACCATCACCCAAGTCAAAAAAGAAGCCCAATCAAAGTCCTGGCAGACCGTGCAAAAAGAATCTGCGAACCCCACCTCCTTCAAGGTGAACTGAACCACCTTAACTGGGCTCTACAGGCCAATGGCTACTCCACCATGGACATCTGAAGAGCTGCAAGGCCAAGAGCAAGCCATGAGAGTAAAGACAAAGATCCACCCAGAGAAAAAGCGTTCTTACCATACTTCAAGGGAACCACTGAACACATAGGCAAACTGATGAAGAAGCACAACCTATAAACCATATACAGACCCACAAAGAAAATCCAACAAATGCTACGGTCAGCGAAAGACAACAGGGATCCTCTCACCTCTGCAGGAGTCTACTGTATACCATGCAGCTGTGGACAAGTCTACATAGAGACCACCAAACGCAGCATGGCCCAGACACAATGCAAAAAACATGAAAGGCACTGCAGACTAACTCAACCAGAGAAGTCAGCCATAGCAGAGCACTTGATGAACCAACCTGGAAACAGAATATTATTTGAGAACACAGAAATGCTGGACCACTCCAACAACTACCATGTCAGACTACACAGAGAAGCCCTTTAAATCCACAAGCAGGTGGACAATTTCAACACAAAAAAGGAAACCACACAACCTCTGAGGATGCCTGCCATAGTTGTGGGTGAAATTTCAGGAGAGAATGCTTCTGGAACATGGCCATACAGCAAATCACTATTATAAAGTTATATATTATACTAGCTTGGGTACCTGGCAATGCCTGGGTTATTTGAAAAGAGCATTGTTAGTTTTTGGATGTTAGGTAATATCAGTTTGTTCATGAGATTATTTCTTAGGAAAAAAAACTCATTTTACAGTGTTTTGTATAGATGCTTGTTAGATGTTGTTAGCTGAGTTTTTAAAATGACTGCTCTTTTATATTGGCTTCTTACCAGTAAATGTGCAATTCCTAGCACATGTTGCATTTGCGTCTCTGCTTTATCCTGCTCGCATCCTACTTTTAACTATTGGATTTTACAGTATTTTGTATAGATGTGTGTTTGATGTTGTTCCTGTAAATGCAGATGACCATTGGTCAGAGCATTAATAAATTGATTTATTGATTGATAACTCCTGAATGTCAAGTTTGCAAATTTGGCCATGTTGGGTCTGTGTGCCAAATTAGTTCCAGCTCCATTGTTGGTGCGGTTCAGAATGCTTTTAGATTGCAGGTGAACTATATATCCCAGTCCCCACAACTCCTATAAATCATGGTGAATTCTCCCCAAACCTCTCCAGTATGCTCAGTTGCTGATCAAGTGTTCTGTTTGCTGTGTGCTATAGGAAAAAGGTTAAGGGGAGAGGTAGTGGTTAGGATCATGCAAATAGAAAGAGAAAGGAACACTGGGGTTTGCTCCCTGTAACCTGCAATGTCCTGGGAGGGAGTGACTTGGCTCCACAGCATTGGGAACTATAGCCTTTTTGTGGAGGCTGTAGGCTGTCTGAGAGAGCGGACACCCTTGCCACATACACACATACAGATTTTCACTTTTATTATGCTGATAGATAGCTAGATAGATAGATTATTAATTATGAATTACCATAGTATATTAGTAACACAGATATAAATTAAAATTGGAAGACTTGTCAATTAAAAATTACTTAACAATGAGAAATTATGTAAATATAACTAACTATTATAAAGTTATATAATTGTTACTTCCATTGGGTCAAACACTCTGAATACTGAAAGGCCACAAAAGCATCTTATAATTAACTCAATTAATTTTTGCTTTCATTGAGACAGCTGGCCTAATTAATTCTCTGATGTCCCACTTTGTCAATTGTTTTTTAAAGGCACCAGTTTCTCTGTGTGACTCCACCCTGTTTGACTCCACTTGAACTGCCATGGCTCGACACTGAAATCAGGAGCTCGTTTTACAAGGTCCTTAGCTTTCTCTGCCAAAAACTTCTGGTGCCTCACCAAACTACAGCTCTCAGGATTCCATAATACTGAGGCATGCCAGTTAAAGCAGTATCAAACTACATTAATTCTACAATGTAGATCAGGCATGGGCAAACTTGGACCCTCCAGGTGTTTTGGACTTCAGCTTCCACAATTCCTAACAGCCAATTGTTAGGAATTGTGGAAGTTGAAGTCCAAAACACCTGAAGGGACCAAGTTTGCCCACGCCTGGTGTGGATGCACCCTATGCTTATAATGACTGGCTATTCTGGATAGAGCTGATGCGACTGGGAATCCGAATCTCATTTCCCGAGTCCTGTCAAAGCAGCTTTAAATTAATACAAGATATAACCTATTTTATTAAGCACTGCTTGTTACATTCAGCAGCATCTGCTTTGTGGGATTTTTCTTTCCGATTCTTAAAGCTTGGACCAAAGTTAGCAATTTTTGGTAAAACATCTTCCTGTTTAAACTAACTTGATATACACAAAGCAGAATTTTTATAAAGAAATCAGCCAGGAGAAAGGGGGCATCTCTGTTGGATATGTGTAGAAAGGATCAAATTATCATTAGGTGAGCATTTGATTCTTGCTCAAAAAGAGCAAGGTGCTTTTTGTTCTTTTATTATTGCACCGTCTGCGTGTTACATTTATAGCCCTGCTTTTAAGGTGGGTGAGATTTCCGTTCCAGCTGTAAAGTAGGTCACCGTCTCCTTCATTTCAGGCTGCAGGGGGAGAATTCAGACTGGTGTATTGCAGGCTTTAAGCCCGTATCCTGGAGCCAGACTTAAGCGATGCCCCCAACGCTTTGTAATTGATCTTTGACTCCCTGCAGCCATTGAAATTCTTCAGATTTAGTTTGACAAGGACATTAAGCAATTTGCACATTGCTGTACAAAGAACGTTAAGTTTTTCCCCAAGATAGAAAATCCATTTTTTTTAAAAAAAGACAAATTCTAAATTGGATCTCATTAGAAAAAGAACTTTTGAAAATAAAACCGCTGCTATACCATTCTGCCTTTATGCCAACTAAATCTAGAATATTGTACACAGTCCTTCTTATGAGAATTTTTTTAAAAAATGACATTGTAGAGATGGAAAAGTTGCAGAAAAGAGCAACCACAGGAATTAAGTGGACAGAATATTGTCCACTTAATCCACATGGGGAAGTGTTTTTCTATGCCATACAATTTGATGTGGGAAATACATAACAGAGTGTATAAAATGGTGCAAAATATGGAGACAGTAGGAAGCTGCATTTCCTGCTCAAGCATAGTGTTACCATATCCCATATAAGCTTCTCTGGTCCTCTTTCCAAGGGGGAAGAATCTCAGGGCAAGAGCACTGCCTTGAAAGGTATGTGTGCATTATGCTCATTTGATGAATGTTAGTTCCACATCCTAACATTCTCCTGGTCCCTAATTCAATTTCTGAACAATAGTTATATAGAACAATTATGATAAAATAAATCATAATTATATATCATGAATATTCAGTGATGCAACTTCACGCTTGACAACCCTATCTAGTTAATTCCTAGCTGTTCTTCCAAGTCTCAGGCTTCTGATTTCTTTACTCCGGTCTCCATTTGTGACTGGCTCAAGGCGCACAAAGATTGATGTTTTCATCGTCCACTGTAAAGTTACATAAACCATCTGATGAACCTACCACTGCCCTGGCCTTGAAGGAGAAGAGGAGGCAGTTATCCGATGGATTTAATTCCTTCGCTCACTTCCATTCCCTTTTTCCTTTTGTGTCATGTCTTAATTAGATTGCAAGTCCAAGGACAGGGAACTGCTTTGTTGCACTGTTATTGGTAAAGTACCATGTACAGGGAGGACACTATATAAATTAATAATAATAAATAACATTTTTCTTTTCTTAACATTAAACCATAATCCTGCTTCTGCATTTTCATGCAGATCTTCCTTTTAAGTAAGACTTTAAATTGACATGGTGAAAACTATTTGATAAGCTGTCGGAATTTAAGACACAATTGAAGACTCATCTCTTCCAGTAGGCCTACCCAGTCAATTTTAAGTTCTGAATTTTAATTTGTACTTTATCAATGGATTTTAACTTGTATTTTAACTCTGTGTATTTTGTTGAACGCCTTTTAATAGTGTTTTATCTCTTGTTTTAATGATGTTGAATTATGGAATCATAGAATAGTAGAGTTGGAAGAGACCTCATGGGCCATCCAGTCCAATCCCCTGCCAAGAAGCAGGAAATCGCATTCAGAGCACCCCCGACAGATGGCCATCCAGCCTCTGTTTAAAAGCTTCCAAAGAAGGAGCCTCCACCACAGTCTGGGGGAGAGAGTTCCACTGCCGAACAGCCCTCACAGTGAGGAAGTTGTTCCTGATGTTCAGGTGGAATCCCACCTCGAGCCACAGGGAGAAGCAAGTAATACATTTGTCATTATTATTGTAGGGTGTAACATGTCCCAGAAAAATAACTGAAGATTTCTCACATGCACAAAACTCAAATTCAAATTTGCAGTGGCAGAAGAGTGACGGGAGGCCGGAGGGAGCAGTGTTCTGGGAGATAAAAAATGCCATTAGCAATAGTAAAACTTGCAAATATTTATTTATATAATGTATATATATTTTCTTTCTCCCAATATGGGAATGACGGCTGCAATAGTATGCTTAGTCCTTGATGTGTTTAGCATTACATTTCTTTCTTTTCCCTGACCAAACAAGAGAGCTAGAAACTGAATAAGGACATAAGACTTTAGATGTCTAGCATGACCATCAGTTCTATGTTTCAATTAACTGGTCTTCTATCATTGGAAACTTGTGGCTGTTGGTGTGACCCACTGCAGAAAACTATAGTTGCTATCCACAAATAATCCATATCAATCAAGAAGATACTTCTACAGCAACTGAGTGCATTACGATGTCACAGTCACACTCAAAATATTATTTCGAGATGTACTTGGAAGTGAGGCATTTCATGTTTGCTACTTCTCACAAATCTGGTCAATCAAGAATCTTCCTTCTCTTGGAACCTGGAATTAAAACAACACAAAAATTAATTAGAAACATAATAACTCCTACCAATGACCCATAAATTCAGAGAAATTGAACCAGAGTCCCATAGGATCAATTTTATAGAACAATTTTACAAAGAAAACACCCCTGAGAACTCTTTGCATAAGAAAACCCTAGGAAATTTGTGGGACCACCACAAGTCAACAGGCAACTTGAAGGCACACATATAAAACACAATTATGATCAACCTCTTCCCACTTTCATGTAGATACTGTAAAACATGAAGGATATAATTTTTCCAGAATATGTGTTTTCCAAGAGCCTGACTGACGTTTACAGTGCATATTCCTTCCATATACAATTTGAGTGTCCCTTATTAGGAATTGTGGGAGTTGGAGTCCAAAACACCTGGAGGACTGAAGTTTAACCATGTTTGAATTAGAGCCATCTTAAAACAGTGCATCCAGTACTCAGGCTCTGTAAGTGGCTCAGAAGGATGGGAGGCCAATAGGAGGCCCAGAGTAGAAGCATTTACCTTCTAGCAGAGACAGCCTGCCAAGCCAACAGGCTAATACATTTTGTACTGCACAACAAAGAGAAATCACACCTGAACAACAACAATAAATGAACAAGCATCTGATGATTTCTTACTTGCAATGAATGCAGGTGTAGAATACTGTTTGCCCTTCGTCTGCAGATCTCATCTGCCGAGTATGGTATGTCATGCCCTCCTGCCCACACTGGGGACACTTCCTATCAATCTGAAAATAGGTAAAAGGAAATAGGATTGCATATGTTTTGCAAGAGACATATGAAATGATTAGCATTATAATTAGCGATTTCACCTCCCTATTCACTCACCAGTGGTCCTTTGACTGCTTTTCCTCCATCTACTTCCAAATTTGTGGAATCTGTCCTGTTGAAGGTGACTGATGTATCAATAATTCTCTTTTCAAATTCTGTGCAGACAGTAAACATGTTAAAGATGGGCTTAAAGCTAACCTCAAAAACTGTGGCATAGACACTGAGAACTGGGAAACCCTGGCCCTTGAGCGCTCTAACTGGAGGTCAGCTGTGACCAGCAGCGCAGTGGAATTCGAAGAGGCATGAATGCAGGGAGAAAGAGAGAAACATGCCAAGAGTTTCCCTGACCGGGACCGCCTTCCGTCTGGAAACCAATGCCCTCACTGCGGGAGAACATGCAGGTCAAAAATAGGACTCCACAGTCACCTACGTACCCACCGCCAAGACACTACACTTGGAGGGCCATCATACTCAGACAACGAGGGACTGCCTAAGTAAGTAAGTAACATATGTGCAGAGAAGAAGCATATGTACACTAATTAACCCACTTTTTATTGTTACTGTGTGCTAAATATTCCACCTCTAGTTATGGAATATTCTAATGGCAGAAAGCCCTCACCTTGCACATCAATGAAGAAGGAGCAACAGCGACAGGCCACCTTGTCCTGGAGACCTGGCAGCGGAAGGACTGTACCACATTCGGGGCAGAAATCAAGTTCTGACTCAAAGCAGGAACTACTCTGTTCCATAACGACCAAGGAGAAGAGAGACTGTAGGGGAAGGAAGGTGTACAGGTTGAGCATCCTTTAACTGTAATTCCAAAATATGTAATATTATCTAAATCCAAAGTTGTCCACATGGCTGACTGAGATAGTGATGACTTTTCCTTCTAATGGCTCAATTTACACACGTTGTTTCATGCACAAAAGTTCTTAAAAATATTGTGTATAAATGACTTTCAACTTTCGACTCTGGAGGCTGGTGCTCATCTCCATTTCTAAGCCGAAGAGCTGGCGTTGTCCATAGACACCTCCAAGGTCATGTGGCCGGTATGACTGCATGGCGTGCCATTACCTTCCCGCTGGAGCGGTACCTATTGACCTACTCACATTGGCATGTTTTTGAACTGTTAGGTTGGCAGGAGTTTTAGTAGTTATACACTATTTTAAGTCTTTATCAACCAATCCTTCTCCTCCCGTTGCCGCTTGGGCTCCTTTTCTCTCCCTTTGGCTTCTCCTTCCTCCTTTCCTTGGGCTGTAAACTGTAATTTTTTATGATTTATAACAGTCTTTTGGAGTTTATTAAAAAACCGCAGAACAGCAAATCCGTGAAAAGTGAACCGCAAAGTAGTGAGGGAACACTATATTTTATTTTGTTTTATTGTAATTATTTGGGCTTGGCCCCGTGTTAGCCACCCTGTGTCCCTTCGAGGAGATGGAGGCGGGATATAAAAATAAAGTTGTTGTTATTACAGTAGAGTCTCACTTATCCAACACTCGCTTATCCAACGTTCTGGATTATCCAACGCATTTTTGTAGTCAGTGAAATCATAACCTAATTTAATGTTTAATAGGCTTTTCCTTAATCTCTCCTTATTATCCAACATATTCGCTTATCCAACATTCTGCCGGCCCGTTTACGTTGGATAAGCGAGACTCTACTGTATTACTTTAACCACCCTGGTTCATTGTTATGGGATCCTGGGAGCTTTATCTTTGCGAGGTCTTTGGCAGATATTGTGGGATTTTCTGCCTTGATATTCTGGGTTATATGGCTGTTTGGATGGGCCCTTAGACAACAGAGGAAAGCAAGTGCACCCAAATGGAATAAACAAGGAAATTATAGTTGGGTTTCTACATCTGCAGGTTTTAGTTTGAGGATTTGGCTAGTCAGTGATCTAATCCAAATGTTCTCCCTAGGGCTGCATCAACACAATATAATTTGACACCACTTTACCAGCCATGGCTCAGTGCTATGGAATCCTGGGAGCTGTAGTTTTACAGGGCCTTGAGCCTTCTTGCCAAATAGTGCTGCTGCCTCACCAAACTACATTTCCTAAGATTCTATAGTTAAGGTGCAAAACAGCATTCATTCTACAGTGTAGAGCAGGCCTGAGCCAACTTTGTCCCTCCAGGTGTTTTGGACTCCAAACTTGGGCCCTCCAGGTGTTTTGGACTCCAACTCCCAGCATTCCTCACAGCCTCAGGCCCTTTCCTTTTCCCCCTCAGCCGCGGCTGAGGGGGAAAAGGAAGGGGCCTGAGGCTGTGAGGAATGCTGGGAGTTGGAGTCCAAAACACCTGGAGGGCCCAAGTTTGCCCAGGCCTGCCTTAAGTAAGCCCTGAGCCTAAACGAACGAACCGCCTGGTTCTTACCGACTCTAATCCAGGTCCTCCATGTGGGTTCACAGGCCGAACTCACTTCCTTTCCCGGAGAGACAAGCTCGGAGGGAGCTTGAGATAGAGCGTCTCCAATCTATGACAACTTCCGCTTGGTTACAAAGCCGAGGTACCGTGAGTGGACGTATTCCGCCCCTTTGAACACACTCAATATGTACCTTCTTTCTATCTGTCTTGATTCTCCTTTCTTCAAACCATTGGACACAAATGCGCTTTTTATTGGGTTGCTGTGAGTTTTCCGGGCTGTAGGGCCATGTTCCAGAAGCACTCTCTCCTGACGTTTCGCCTGCTTCTATGGCAGGCACCCTCAGAGGTTGTGAGATACAGAAGAGTCTCACTTATCCAAGCTAAACGGGCCGGCAGAAGCTTGGATAAGCGAATATCCTATTCGCTTGGATAAGCGAAGCCTATTAAACATCAAATTAGGTTATGATTTCACAAATTAAGCACCAAAACATCATGTTTTACAACAAATTTGGCAGGAAAAGCAGTTCAATATGCAGTAATCTTACGTTGTAATTACTGTATTTACGAATTTAGCACCAAAATATCACGCTATATTGAAAACATTGACTACAAAAATGGCTTGGATAATCCAGAGGCTTGGATAAGCGAGACTCTACTGTATGTTGGAAACTAGTCAAGTGGGATTTATATATCTGTGGAAGGTCTAGAGTGGGAGAAAGAACTCTTTGTCTGTTGGAGGCAAATGTGAATACTGCAATTGGCCACCTTGATTAGCACTGAATGGCCTTGCAGCTTCAAAGCCTGGCTGCTTCCTGCCTGGGGGAAATCCTTTGTAGGGAAGTGTTAGCTGGCCCTGATTGTTTCCTGTCTGTCTGGAATTCTCCAGTTTTCTGAGTGCTGTTATTTATTTACTGTCCTGGTTTTAGGGCTTTTTAATACTGGTTCATTTTCATGGTTTCTTCCTTTCTGTTGAAATTGTCGACATGCTTGTGGATTTCAGTGGCTTCTCTGCGTAGTCTGACATGATGGTTGTAATTCTCCATATCGACATATTCGGCCATCCATAGCTTTAAAATATTCCCCCCTCCGGCCTAAAACAAAACAAAAAATCCAAAAAGCAAGCCTTGTTTTTGCCATTTTAAGCAACAGACAACATTTCACCATGGCATTGTATATATAACACTATGTAACAAAATTCAGGAAAAAAAATATGTTCCTGGTTTGCAAGTGTTATTTCCCCGTTTAATTGTGTGGTACGTACTTTGAAAATAGTTGTTCTATTCAAGAAACTTCGTTTTTGTGGCTGCCATAAACTATGTTGAATTGTTTGAGACTCAGTGAGATGTTCAGTGAAAGACTATAGCGAAATGTGCTGTAGGATTTTCTTGAAGTTTAATAAAGTTTTTTTCATGTTTTTATGATAGAATCAATTAGGAGATGACATTTATAACCCAGGAACAAAAAATGTGTTTTTTGGGGCCATATAACCCAGAATATCAAGGCAGAAAATCCCACAATATCTGCTTTGAACTGGGTTATCTGAGTCCACACTGCCATATTTCCCAGTTCAAAGCAGATATTGTGGGATTTTATTCAGCTGTGTGGAAGGGGCCATAATGTAATGGGATTTGAGCATCCATGGATTTTGGTATCCAAATCTAAGTGGATACCAAGAGTCTACTGTACCCTCAACAGGTGTAGAGAGGCATTCAGTCACACTCTTTGTGGAACTAAACTGGATCTACTTTGTCTCAGGCCCCTTCCACACAGCTGTATAAAATCCCAGATTATCTGCTCTGAACTAAATTATATTGCAGTGTAGATTAAGATAACCCAGTCCAAAGCAGTTATTGTGGATTGTCTTTCTTTCTGTATCTCTGGTTGGATCTACACTGCCCTATATCCCAGGATTTGATCTCCGATTATCTTTGTATCCCAGATTATCTGGCGATAGAGACTCATATAATCCAGTTCAAAGCAAATAATATGAGATCAGATCCTGGAATATAGGGCAGTGTAGATCCAGCCTCACGCCCCTTCTGCACTGCCATATAATCCAGATAATCAAAGCAGATCATTCACACTATCTGCTTTGAGCCGGATTATATGACTACACTGTCATCCAATCCAGTTCAAAGCAGATAATCTGGATTTTATATGGCTGTGTAGAAAAAGCCTTACTCTCCTTGGGAACTTTGTTATAGCAGGGCTTCTTAAACTTTTCCACTCAGGAGAGCCCTTTTAGCCCAAGAAATTTTTGTGATCCGAGATACATAGGTATATAAAACAGGTATAAATATCAAACTTTTACTAATATTAAATCAGCATTTTCACGACTTACTAAACAGTCTGGGCTTCCTTTGTATGAAGTATGAAGCCTTTGGTCCAATTTTGGAAGAAAGTTGTAATACACTGAGGAATACACACAAAAGCAAAAAAAACCCGAAAGCAATATTGAAGTTTTGGAGGGAAGATTTCAAAGATGTAATGCAGAAATGTGTGTTTTACTAATATTGTTATTGACTGAATCGGGCATTGAATTATTTATTGCCATAGTTTATAAACCGCCCTGAGTCCCCCTTTGGGGATGAGAAACGGTTTAAGTACAGTAAGTAAATAATACATAAGTACAGCTGAAGCATCTTCTGCAGAGTCCATGTAAACACTGCACAACAGAGCTGTGTAAATGTCTAAAACAGCCACAAGGTGGCATTCAGAAAGACTTTTACTGTTGCCAAATTTTAGCTCAGTGGGCCCCATTTGGGGTTGGGACCAATAGTTTAAGAACTAGTGTGTTACAGGAGAAGATATGTGTTTTATTAATAAACCATTCGGGTCACTGCATTCTTAAACCCAGCTACCATTCCATTCCTGTCTATCACTTTGCTTCTCATCCCTTTCCATCTCTCTTGGCAGATTGCTACAAGTGAACATTGTGGTCGGTCCTATTCCCTAATAAGTGTATTCAGGACTGCAGAGTCAAGTTTTTGGCAATTATTTGAATAATGCCACAAGGCGGCACCAACCCAGGCAGAAAAAGCTGTGGTTTTTTAGTATACTGTTCTCCTCAAAGCTAGTGTCATCTAAACAAATTCAGTATGTTCCATTGGATCTTATAAGTTAAGAAGGCTCAGCCCTGGTTAGTACTTGGGTGGGAGACCACCAACAAATACTAGGTGTTTTAGTCTCTATTTCAGAGGAAGGAACTAGCAAAACTATCTTTAGTATTCCTTTCCCAAGAAAGCCCTATAAAATTAATGAGATCAACTTAAGTGGAGAGACATGATGAAGGCACATAGAAGCATGGACCAGGCCAGGGCTTCTTAAACTTTTCCCACTTGAAAACCCTTTTCACTTGAAAATGTTTTACATGACCCCTGATATATAGGTGAATAAAACAGATATAGAAAGCAAACGTTTACGAATAAAGTTTAAATAAATTTATTATAAAACAATTCTTTAGTTTACATTTAATGTTACCATTTATTTAAGATGAAAGCAAACTTGCATACTAATGAGATTGATACATTTTTTATATGAAGAATTAAATCTTGGGTGAATATTTGATACTTCAGGACATAGAGCATTTTCAACATTTTTCATGCCTTGCTGGCAATGTATGCTTTGTTTGTAGTCTCAAATTGCTAAATATACTGTGTTGGCTCTCCATTTTTTCTCTTGAATTTGGTTGCAAAGTGGAGCCATATACCCGAAATGGAACCACATTCACCTCACTCTTGTTTTCATCATCTTTTCTTCTCCCAAAAAATAAATAAGTGGTGTCCTCCCTTCTTTCCCTGCACAGGTTGCAGGCAAATTATTCATAGAATCATAGAATCATAGAATAGTAGAGTTGGAAGAGACCACATGGGCCATCTAGTCCAACCCCCTGCTAAGAAGCAGGAAATTGCATTCAAAGCACCCCTGACAGATGGCCATCCAGCCTCTGCTTAAAAGCCTCCAAGGAAGGAGCCTCCACCACGGCCCCAGGGAGAGAGTTCCACTGTCGAACAGCTCTCACAGTGAGGAAGTTCTTCCTGATGTTCAGGTGGAATCTCCTTTCCTGTAGTTTGAAGCCATTGTTCCGTGTCCTAGTCTGCAGGGCAGCAGAAAACCTCAATTCTTGAGGTTTTAATAGCAAGTGACTAAGAGTTTTTCAAAAAATTTCAATTGAGCATGGTTTATGAACCCAACTTAGGTTTTTAGAATCAACATTTGAAGAAAAATGTTTCTAAAACTGAAAAAAATAGTCATCAAGCAAAACTAGCATTTGTAAGGCTTGCTAACGAAGGCAGGTTGATTCCCCTTTTCTGTGAAGTACAGACACAATTACGCCCCCCCCCCCCACCAACACCCACATTCTTAGAAGGACCTCAAATGGGGTCACAATTCAAAGTTTAAAAACTTTGGATTAGACCGCAGAAACCTGAGCAAGAAAGGTGCATTCCACCTGAGACACACTGTCATTTCTTCCACTTGACTGGGCTGAAACCAGCTGCTTCTCTGTGGTCTGAATTTTTTCTCTCTTCTTCCTATTTGTGAATAACAGCAGCTGAAGTCTCTCTGGGATCTTGATAGATCAGGCATGAGCAAAACACCTGGAGGGCCCAAATTTGCCCATGCCTGTAATAGATGCTTAGAGGTGGAGGACAAAGAACTGCATCCACAGAGCCAATTTTCCAGCTGTTAGGATTTCTGGGGGTTGAAGACCAAAACATCTGGGGACCTACAGGTTGAGAACCACTGATCTATCGGATAGAACTTCTCAATCAGAATTACACAATTTCTTTATTTGTAAAATGTCTTTACAATACAAAATAGAGTTTAACAGAAATTCAATCATAGAATAAGTAGAGTTACAAACATAATGTTGACAGGCAGCCTTATGTATCCATGTAATATGCATATATGGATCTAACTATCCATGGCTTGAAAATACATTTAGAAAAAGAAGCAAACTTTGATTTTGCAATTTTTATATAAGGGACACCATTTTATGTTTTTATTTAGTAGGACTTAAGCATCCACAAATGTTGATATTGATAAGTGATCCTGGAAATTAGCCCCAGTAAGTTTCAAGCAACATTTTAGTTACTGTAATTTTGTTTTGGGCCCATATGAAGTTGGCACTTTGTGAATTGATGGCAACTAGTTTTATCTACAGTTGTTTTTAAAATTACATTATTTTGATTTTATGCTATATGTGCTGACAGGGGTTGTTGTTATAATGTTATGTGACTTGTTTTATACTTTTGTACCATTTTTACCTGCTGTGTGTTCTATGTGCACCCTGGAGTGTCTTTGTAAGCCACCTGAGTCCCTTTGTGGAGATGGTATTTATTTATTTATTTATTTATTTATTACATGCATTTATACCCCGCCCTTCTCCCCGAGGGGACTCAGAGCGGCTTACATTCTGCCACGAGGGCCAGCAACAAATATACTATAAAACAAAACAGCGGGAGCGGGATATAAATAAAGTTTTTTAAAGGTTTAGATAAGATTGAAAGAGCATTTTGGGCCGTTTTGGAGGCATTACTATAGGATTATTTTTATGGTTTTGTGGCATTCTTTTCATCATACTAAATGTATTCCCCAACAAAAAAGAGTAATGAGTAATATTTTCCATTTATTATTGCAATTAATAAATTTCAAAACACTTCGAAAGGTAATGAAAACACTTCACTTGTTAACAAAAACTTCCAAAAAGCTTTGTTTTTGCAGATTGTACAACATGCATATTTTAGCTCATCTGAAATAATTAATGATCAGTTCAAAACTTTTCTATTGCAGAGGTGGCTGTGTGAGCAGCACTTGACACTTAATATTTGACCGTCATATGATTTCTTTTTCATCCCACAGGGATAGGAAGCAGATACGAAGCAGCCATAAACACGGAATAGCACCTTTTCTTCTGTGGGGAAGAGTGGAGACTTCATTGAAGCAGATTGCATCTGATGAAACTCAGTCTATGAAAGCTTGTGCTACAAACATTTTTCAGCTAGTATCAAAGGTGCTACAACATCCCTTTGCATACGGATACAGACTAGCACAGCTTTGAATAATCCATCAGATCTCTCTCTCTCTCTCTCTCTCTCTCTCTCTCGCTCTCGCTCTCGCTCTCGCTCTCGCTCTCGCTCTCGCTCTCGCTCTCGCTCTCTTTGATCATCTAGTTAACTTAACTATTCCCAACCTCACCAAGTCCTTTACCCTCACCTTTTGGCCAAAAGTGAAATCAGAAATGATGTTATGTCACTACCAGTTTTGGTGAGTTAGAGTCACAGAGTTGGAGGACACCACAAGGGCCATCAAGTCCAGCCCTGTTCTGCCATACAGGAACACACAATCAAAGCACTCCTAACAGATGGCCTCTGCATACAGAGAAGGAAACTTGGTTGCATTCCTAGGCAGCTCTTACCATCATGAAATTATTCC
Source organism: Anolis carolinensis (assembly GCF_035594765.1). Classification (NCBI taxonomy): domain Eukaryota; kingdom Metazoa; phylum Chordata; class Lepidosauria; order Squamata; family Anolidae; genus Anolis; species Anolis carolinensis. The sequence goes on along the minus strand of NC_085842.1, from coordinate 29,781,230 downwards.
TGATGTTTAGGTGGAACCTCTTTTCCTGCAGTTTTAATCCATTACTCCACGTCCTAGTCTCTAGAGCAGCAGAAAACAAGTTTGCCCTCTCCTCAAAGTGACATATTTTCAAATATTTAAATAGGGCTGCCATGTCTTCTCTCAGGCCCCTTCTACACTGCCATATAATCCAGACCATTAGATATTCCACATGATCTGCTTTGAACTGGATTATAAACTGCCATATAATCTTGTTCAAAGCAGATAATCTGAATTTTATATGGCAGTGTTGAAGGGGCCTTGGTCTCCTTTGCTCCAGGCTAAACATTCCCAGCTTTCTGACCCCCCTCCTCATAGGGCATGACTTCCAAACTTTTGATCATTTTGGTCACCCTTCTCTGGACACTTTCCAACTTGTCAATATCCTTCTTGAATTGTGGTGCCCAGGAATGGAAATAGTATTCCAGGTGAGATCTAACCAAAGTGATTACTTTGGAACAATTACTTGCTTGGACCTGACACTTTACTCCTATTGATGCAGCTTAGAATTGTCTTGCCTTTTTAAGCTGCCGCATCACACTGTTGACTCATGTTCAGCTTGTGGTCTACCAAGATTCTGAAATTCCTTTCACATGTATTACAGTCAAGCCAGGTATCACACTGGGACCCAATGAGGCAGCAGTGGATACAAATGACCCCACCCTATTTCCCCATCCTTGCCCTAGACTAAAATATGTTAGGAGTTTGCTGTCACTTATATGGGTTCTCTCTGAGTTTCTCTAACACTCCCAACTGTTAGGAACTGAATCAGATTGACTTCAAATGCAGAAAAGAATAAAACCCCAATATTAACACACCATCGCTGACAATGAATGTCCTACAGGAATCCACAGCTTTGCAAATGCCGACAGTGAAGAGGCAGCCGTCTTCATCTGTTTCCATGAGGCACTCTTTGCAGATCAAACTTTCTAGAATAGGAAACAGTGTGACTGAGACTGGCAAGTCTAGTATTCTGGGAGTTGTCTCTCCAAAGTAACTTTTTCCAAGCTTCGAAAAGCTGTATAAATATAATCAATGAATTTTTCCAAAGGAAGCAAAAGCCAAAATATTTCAATTTTTAAATGTACTGTACATTACAGTATATTGATTTAATTAAATATAATTGACGTAAAATTGCACAACATCCATAAGATTTGGAGAAGCAACAAAAAGAGTTCTTGCAAAGTTTTAAGTAAAATAGGTCCTGCTAATTTGATGTCTGCTACAACTGTACTAATGAGATCTAGATTAGTTTGAATTTGTGACTGCTTGCACTTTCACCTTATCTGTCAACTTATGGCAGCTCCATAGATTTCACAGTGTTTTCTTAGGCAAGGAATACTCAGAGGTGTTTTTGCGATTTCCTTCCTCTAAAATAGATCCCGCAACACCTGCTATCATTGGTGGTCTCCCATTCCTATACTAACTAGGCGTGACCCGCTTAGCTTCCAAGATCAGGTGGGATTGATGCTTTCAGTAATTAATACTAATTACTTTTTCTCTACACCACTTTATAAAGTTTTTGTGAGTGTTCAGTGAAATCTAATCACTCCTCACTGGGAGGAAAGCAAGATAGAAATAGGACAAATAACTTATTACCATTCTAACAAAATGGGAGGTGACCTTGCAAATCACACACCTCATCATTTAATGCTGTGTTTATAGGTAGATGATGGAAAAGTTACTTTTTGGGTGTTGGAGTGAGGCCCCATCTACATTACCATATAATCGGGTTTCTGAATCTAGATTATCTGCTTTGAATTGGATTATATGTTAGTGTAGACTCCTATAATCCTGTTCAAAGCAGATAATCTGGATTCAGAAACTGGATTGTATGGCAGTGTAGATCCCTTTTGGGTGGCCCTTGAGGTCTATTCCAACTATGATTCCAACTATGATTCTATGTTCAGTCCAGCTTCCAGATGGACTGAACAATCTGGGGAAAGAAGTACCGGTAATCACCAATATAGCAAGCAAGAAATAAGTCGTAATTATAACTTACCTACCACAAATCCCAAGCAAAGTGAAGCCAAAGCAGCAAAAAGGAGAGCCTGGGCCATGTGGAATTATTCACTCTGCTTCTATATATGCGCACCCTGGCTTTGCTTCATCAAAGTACACCCTTCACTCTCTGAAGCATATCTTGCTCGCTACATTAATTTAGCATTGATGGCTGCTGGAGGGAAGTGAGTTGCTCTGATCTAATCATTGCAAGAGGCTGCATTGTAAGGCTTTAGCTAGGGCAATGTCCCCTTCACTAAATTATCAATTTCCATTTTAAGAACAAAAGGAAGATTAAGCAAATAAATACCACTTGTGGTTTATTGTGTTGGGTAAGGTAAGGACCTGAAAGCTCATGGACAGACTTCAGGAAAGACTATCTGCAAAGTATGAGGAACAGTCCAACAAGATAAGGCATGATGGCCACTGCAGGGTCTAAACCAGTTAAATCACTTATTTCTAAAACTGGGTAACAGAGAGCCAACTCCTCAGGACCCTGGAGAGCACTACCTAGCAAGTGCAATACATACCTCCACCTTCGTAACTCCTCAACAGATGGCTTGTACTGTCAGGTACTGGCTTGTTCAGTAGAATCTCCTCTACAGTTCCATTTGGTGGGAAGCCTTAGCATTCAACGGTTGCATTGTTAAAGTGCGAAGTATGGAACCCTGCGCAGACGGTCATTCAGTCATTGAATTCTTGACAGCAGAAGGTGTCACCCCAAAGGAGATTAATCAGAGAATGCAAGCTGTTTATGGTGATTGTGCTGATGTGCATACTGTGTGTCATTGGGCGAGTAAGTTTAAAGATGTTGAGGTGGGAACATCTGACTTGCGTGACAAACAAAGAGTTGGACATCCTGTGACAGCAACCACCAAGTTTCATAAGCAAAAGGTTGACAGATTGATTCAGGTCAACTGTTGTCTCACTCAGAGAAAAATTTCAAGCATAAGCGACATTTCTCAAGAACGTGTGGGTCATATTATTGCTTTGCTTGGCTATTGGAAGATCTGTGCACAATGGGTCCTGTGAGACGCTGGTTGCGGAAACAGTGTCGACTTCTTCCATTACGGCTTGAGAAAACTTGTTCATCGTTGGCAGAAATGTATCGAATTGTCTGGTGATTATGTGAAAAAGCGAATAGTGGTAGTTAAAGAGCACATTCTAAGGATTATTTCTGCATTTGATTTATTAAAATATTCCCATCCAAACCCAAGTAATGAAGGTGGAGGCATTACTTTTCATTCAACACTCGTAGATGCTCTAGCAAGGAAATACTAGCAAGAAATGATTAGGTTTCTCAGCTCATAATAATAATTGAACAGTTCTCAGGACAGGAGTAAGTCGCTTGACTTTCTCCTGTCACTCAGCTCCCCCTGGGGCTGGAATCGAGCATACTCTCATGAAGCCGGAAACTGGAAAATGTTAAATTGCCTCTGTGTCTGTCTATATGTTGTATGTCTAATGGCATTGAATGTTTGCCATATATATGTGCATTGTAATCTGCCCCGAATCCCCTTCGGGGTGAGAAGGGCGGAATATAAATACTGCAAATAAATAAATAGACATATGGAGCCCCCGGTAGCGCAGCGGATTAAACCTCTGAGCTGCTGAACTTGCTGACTGAAAGGTCACCAGTTTGAATCTGGGATCACGGTGAGCTCCCACTGTTAGCCCCAGCTTCTGTCAACCTAGTAGTTTGAAAACATGCAAATGTGGTAAAGCAATAGGTACCGCTCTAGCAGGAAGGTAACAGAACTTCATGTGGTCATGACCTACTGTAGGAGGTGTCTATGGACAATGCTGGCTCTTCAGCTTAGAAATGGAGATAAGCACCAACCCCCAGAGTCGGACACGACTAGACTTAATGTCAGGAGAATAACTTTACTTTTACCTAAGTGACTTGATGTCAATCTGGTGTCTTGGATGTCAGACCCCACAAGCCCTAGTCAGCATAGTCAGTAGGATTTTGGAAGTTGTAATCCAAAATATTTGGAGGACACCGGATTGTTCATCTTTGTCTTAAGAGAAAGACTTTGCTGTAAACAGACAAAACAGAAGTCAGGTATTACTTCAAATAAACAGCCATGATCCAGCTAGCTACATTGGTATATTCAGCTTTTGACTTTTCTGCCATTATTATTTCACATTGTTTTTCATGTGCTACAATCCTATTTTTATCATTTTTTAAATGCTACATTAGATACCCCATGAGTCTTTGGCCTGAATGGGAAGATACAAATTAGAAGTGGGAATACTGGGGTCTTCCAGATGTTGCTGGGTTGACATATAATACAAATTAAAGATGTAACTGTATGCTGATCTTTTTAGTGAGCTTGATCAATTCCACCTTGACAGTAGCTGACATCTCCCCATGACCTTTGTTGCTTGCTGAGATCTGTCATTTGTGCTATGTTAGAAATGCTGTAAATGCAATATTAAGTGTGCAAGGCCAAGAAGATCTTAAGCCAGTGCCAGACCCTGAGAAGCATCTTCTTAAACAACAAACAAGCAGTAGATAAATTATGTGCTGGTCATATATACTTCAGGTAAAGGATTGCCATATATGCCTTATGATTAAATATTGCTCATGAGTACTTTTTCGCTGTTGTGGTAACTGAGGTTCTATAAAATACTGATGCTTATAATAAACTTTATCAATCTTAACTGATGCTGTCAGTTTGTTGTCTGTTTGTCTTTCTGCTCAGTTTCAAGGGTTATCCCAGATCCATGTTTTACTTGGAAAAGACAGTAGGTCTGATTATTTCATTCCTGGGTTGCCATGAGTTTTCTGGCCTGTATGGCCATGTTCCAGAAGCATTCTCTCCTGATGTTTTGCCCACATCTATGGCAGGCATCCTCAGAGGTTGTGAGGTCTGTTGGGATTTATATCTGTTGAATGTCCAGTGTGGAAGAAAGAACCCTTGTCTGCTTGAGGCAAGTGTGAATGTTGCAGTTAGCCAGCTTGATTAACATTGAATAGCCTTGCAGCTTCAAAGCCTGGCTGCTTCCTGCCTGAGGGAATCCTTTGTTGGGAGGTGTTAGCTGACCCTGATTGTTTCCTGTCTAGTTTCCAACAGACCTCACAACCTCTGAAGATGCCTACCATAGATGTGGGGAAAACGTCAGGAGAGAATGCTTCTGGAACATGGCCATATAGCCTGGAAAACTCATAGCAACCCAGTGATTCCGGCCATGAAAGCCTTCAACAAGATATTTTATTCTTACTCAACAGTTGGACTATAACTTTGAGTGTTTATCACCTTTTGCTGTACTGATTAGGGATGCTGGGACCAAAAGTCCAATATCTGAAAGGCTACATGATCCCCACCAATGGTATAGATCCTCAGGAAGAAACAATACCCAAAACTTGCTAAACTGTATAATATATCAAGTTTTTAAAAGTTGTAGCAGTTCCAAAAAAAGTTCTCATAAAGGTGAAGCAGCTACACCCATGATTAATTGGAAAGATGCAAATTTGCTATTAAAAGTCCATTAAGTCTGGTTGCATTAAGTACACTATAAAACATTTTGTCTAGAGCAACCACTGAAAATTGCTGAGATCGAATGATACCATATACATTTACAATAGTTGTTATTAATAGGACGCATGGCTAAGAACAAGGGGGAAATAAAGCATGCCCCTAACCCCAGCCCATGTGGAGAGCTGAATATTGATTCTTCATATATGCTTTGCACATTAAAAAAGCATGTTAACAAGGTATATCCATGGAGAAACATTAAATCCAGGAACATTAATTAATAATGGCAATGCAGAGAAAATTTTCCTTGGCAAAAATCAAAGCCCTGTTCAATACATGATCAGTGGGACTAGAAATATAAGAGGCATGGAGAAAATGGACAAAGAGATGGCTCTATATCTCTGCCTGTATCAGGAACTTCAAAATCTGAAAAAAGCCCTGAGTTTTAAGTTATGGTTATTTATATTCATGAGAAATTCACTAGGACAGAACATAAATTGTATGGTTATTTTTAGAAATCTCTGTAGATAGAGGTCAACTCATCCTGATCCTGAGACTTTTAGTTAATTTGGAAGATCCCATCATTTATAGTCAACCAGAAAAGAAAGTTGGGAAGAATTGGAGACAAGCCATTAACATGCTGTAAAACAACTACAGTAGAGTCTCACTTATCCAAGCTAAACGGGCCGGCAGAAGCTTGAATAAGCGAATAACTTGGATAATGAGGGATTAAGGTAAAGCCTATTAAACATCAAATTAGGTTATGATTTTACAAATTAAGTACCAAAACTTCATGTTATACAACAAATTTGACAGAAAAAGTAGTTGAATACACAGTAATGTTATGTTGTAATTACTGTATTTACGAATTTAGCACCAAAATATCACGATATATTAAAAACATTGACTACAAAAATGGCTTGGATTATCCAGAGGCTTGGATAAGCGAGGCTTGGATAAGTGAGACTCTACTGTATATACTTTCAGCTTGTATGTACAAAATCTTTTATATACCTTCCAGGGCTTCATGGGCTAGAAAAGAAAGAGATGGATCCAAACCAAGCACTTAGGTTATTCTAGTTTTGATAGAAATATTTTCTCTCAGATATGGCATTCTACACTTTAATATGGTAGAAGGACAGGTTTAAATATCAGGCCAATCTGAACTCATTAATTCTAAGTTAATGAGCAGCTTGCCATTACAACCACTGTGCCCTTCTCAGGCAATTAAACAAGCCCCAAACATTCAATCTACATAGAGAGTGGATCAATATAATCAGAAAATCGAACAAAAGCCATTGAAGTGTATTCATAACCTTTTCTGCATGAGTCTTATGGGGCTTCATTAGAATAAAAACTTGTAAGGATATAAAGAGCACAACAGTTGTTTAGCGGGAACACACCTTTGTCCCAAACATACAGTCTTTGCCTCTATAAATTAATAGGATCTCTGAACAAGGGCAAGACAGCTAATAGTTCTTCTCACAGTCCAATGAGAAATTGATCTATTCTAGAACACTCTAGCAAACTTTGTCATCAATCAATCCCCACCGGATTCTTCTCTGTCTAGACATTTTTCAAAGATAGTTCTTTGTAAACAGACTGAATCTAGCACAAGACGGCAACTACCACGAACAGGAAACTCAAAAATGGCAATGTCCAATACACAATAATAAGACTCCAGGAGTTCACTCATTCTCTGATCTCTGGACCTCCTTCTTTTCAAACAGCTGAAACTTGTTTCTGTACTGAAATTCCTGAATAGGAAATGCTATTTTATATGTTGAAACCTGTTTTTAACATATACATGGAGTTTTCTTTGCCTTCACACATAAACATCTCACAGAATAAATTTTGAAGTCTAAAGTTGTTTCTCCCATCTAGGGCACCTTCCACACTGCTGAATAAAATCCTACATCATCTGCTTTGAACTAGAATATATGACAGTGTGGACTCAGATATCCCAGTTCAAAGCAGATACTGTGGGATTTTCTGCCTTGATATTCTGGATTATATGGCTGTGTGGAAGGCCCTAAATTTCTTCTTATCAGGGTTTTCCAATATTAAAGGCATCTGTTTTTGTACGATTTTTCCCCAAACAGTTTTGTATATTCTTCCCATCCCTAGTTGCGATTGTACACATAAGACTGTCTCAACCTCCCTTGATTCAGATTGAACACACATAGAACTGGTGTGATTAATGTCTTAATGGGTTTGAATTACTGATCCTTCAGATTTTTATGTAGATCTTTAAACAGGAAGAATCGATGACACTTTCAAGACACATTCTTGGATTATAGCTCACTTCTCAGATGCATGGAGTACTGTATATTAGAACATAGAAGTCACCACTAACTGTGCAAATTTTGCTTATATAGACAAAGCTGTAAGATTATCTGCTGTGCCTTTGAGAAAATGGAATATAATCCATGAAAGCTCATGTTAAAATCAATGTTTGTTTTAAAAAGGTACCACAAGACTTCAATTGATTTCCTTGAAACAGACAAACATACTTATCCCTGGGGTGTTGTGTGGTTTCCGGGCTGTATGGCCATGGTTTAGCAGCATTTTCTCCTGATGTTTAGAATTGAAAGAGTTTGTAGGGTACAGCTGCTGCTAGGTTCATTCCAGAACCTGTAACACTTTGGAATTTTGCAACTCCTGACCTCTGGAAAATGTTTCTTTTTGTTTCAATATTTATTTATTTTTTAATTCATTCAAATATACATACATTTGCGAGTGTTTGTTGCATACAGTTTAATACTTTTCAGCTATCAGTCTTCCATAGTTGTTTTTCAGATAATATATTTTCATTTCACAGTCTTCTACTTAAATAGTACATATAAAGGTATTATAGGCTCCAAATTGATATGCATTTCCTTCTTGTCTACAGTCTTACAGCTTCGCCTATGTACATTTTTAGATTAATTTTACATTGAGATATTGGATCATTGGTTGCCATTCATTAACAAAGTTCTCTAAAGGTTCTCCTCTTAAAAGTACAGTTATGTTATCCATTAACAACCAATCTGTAATGTATTTTTCCTATTCTTCTAAGGGAGGTGTCTCTGTGGTTTCCAATATCTGGCGCAAACTATTCGAGCTACAGTAGAGTCTCACTTATCCAAGCCTCGCTTATCCAAGCCTCTGGATAATCCAAGCCATTTTTACAGTCAATGTTTTCAATATAACATGATATTTTGGTGCTAAATTCGTAAATACAGTAATTACAACATAACATTACTACGTATTGAACTATTTCTGTCAAATTTGTTGTATAACATGAAGTTTTGGTGCTTAATTTATAAAATCATAACCTAATTTGATGTTTAATGGGATTTCCTTAATCCCTCCTTATTATCCAACATATTTGCTTATCCAAGCTTCTGCCAGCCCGTTTAGCTTGGATAAGTGAGACTCTACTGTATATAATATTCGAGCTAGAACAAATTTTTACGAATTTCCTTTCTAGTTCTTCATTGGGCATGTTCAAAAGGTACATTTGTGGTGTCATTTGAAATTTGTGTTTGATATTTTTTTTCAAGATATACATGAATCTGTTTCCAGTAGTTGTTTACTTTGTTGCATGACCACCACATGTGGTAAAATGTGCCTTTTTCTTTCTATATTTCCAACATTTGTCGGTGCAATTGTACATCTTCACTAATCTCTATGGAGGAAGATACGATCGCAAGTGCATTTTGTAGATGTTTTCTTTTAGGTTTTGACATACCGTGTACTTCATTCTTCTCTTCCATGTTTTTTTCCCATTGGGCCATTTTTATCTCTTGGCCTATGTTTTGAGCCCATCTAACCATCGAGTCCTTTACTACTTCCTCTTCCGTGTGCCAAGTCAGTAGATTTTTGTATATATATGATATAAGTCCTTTTGGTTTCTGGAACATTGCCATATCAAACCATGTTTTTGCAGTCTGGAAGCCCGAGGTTCTACATTGTTCTTTACATTTCTCATGCAACTGTCTATATGGAAGCTGGAAAATGTTTTTAATAAAAAGAAAAAATAATATATTTGCTTGTAGTCTCTTGATAAACTATAATTTTTAGGGCGGTGGGTTAACGTGGCTTGATAACATGATGACTGACACTGGAGTATCCTTTGTAGCTCTTCTCGGCAGATATCTCAGTTTGTTGTATGCTGGGAGTATGTTTGTTATGCCTACTTGGCAGTAGATTATAATTTACCCTCAGGTCTGTGTATTGAAAAAGTCCTGAGCCACCCTTTAAGCACACAAAAGCAGAGACAATGGGAAAGGGAATTATGACAAATCCTCCAGTGGATCTTCTTCTCACAGATAAGAAGTGGAATCACCTGAGATCGGAGCAGGACTGCTTTGACAAAAGGTAAAACATGATTTACTATATACTGTATACTGGGAAAACACAATAGCTTTTATATATTACTGTGATTTTTTTGAAAATATATTCAAGTCCATATCCATATATTAGCCCCAAATAGAGTAGAATTATTGAATCAATAGAATATATGTGTTGTTTTATGAAACTCCTATCAATTCAGTGGGCTGATATGAGAAAGAGTTTGTGTTTGTAGGGAACCAGTTTTGAACTATTAGATGCCATATATCTTTGATTGCTAGCTGTGCATTAGAGATTGCTACATGGATCAATTTCTAAAATAAATGGGATTTCTGGCAATAAAGAAAAAAACTGTGGCTTTTCTGCAAATAAATATTTTATTATTTACTTTGTCCATATCTTGCTTTCCCCCCAGCCCTGTCACAGAAAATTGAAACAGATATCACTAAAATGTCAAAAATGCAGGAAAGGAATGTCACCTATTTTTCTTTAAATCATTCCAAACAAGGACAAAAATATATGGTTTATTTATTTCCATCTCATAAACTGCCCTGAAGACCTTAAAATCTGAGAACAGTATCTTGACATACCTTAAAAATTGTCAGTCTGCTCTCTTGTTAAAAGGACCATGTGCTATATAATTAATAGCTATTTTTTTAAAAAAAAATACATACTTTACTGATGTTACCATTCTAATTGCTATATTATTATTAAGTTTGAATGATTATTGTACTTTCATGTAAATTTTGATTCCTGGCTTTAGTATGGTATGATCAATGGACTAACAGAATAAATATTGCTCCATTCTCGAATCATAGAGTTTGAAGATACAAGAAACCCATTAAGTCCATCCCCATTCTGTCATGCATGGACACACAATCAAAGTACTCCCAACAGAGAGCCATCCAGAATCTATTTAAACAACTGCAGAGAAGGAGAAGCATATCCCAATGTTGAACAGCTCTTGCCGTCAGGAAGTTCATCCTACTTTTTAGGCAGAATCTCCTTTCCTGTGGTTTGACTCCATTGCTTCATGTCCTAGTCTCTGGAGTAGCAGAAAACAAAGTGGTTGCTTCCTATATGTCACATCCTTTCAAACATTTAAAAATGGCTATTGTGTCCCCTCTTAACCTTCTCTTCACTAAGCTAAAGATACCCAACTCCCTAAGCTGCTCCTCATAGGGATTTGTAGTCTCTAGACCTTTGATCAGTTTGGACACACTTCTCTGGATACATTCCAGTTTATCAATATCCCTCTTGAGTTGTGGTGCCCAGAACTGAACACAATATTCAGTGGCTCTATCTGAGTTGGGACTATTAATTGGATTTATTTCTCAGAGTCCAAGAGATCTGAGATTACTGGGAACACATTGTGGCACACATATAGGTGTTCAGTCCTGCAAAGGGATACTTGGAGGAGCAATACAATAGTCTGTCATTCACATCAGGATCCTTTTTTTTTTTTGCAGGTTTAATAGCTAATGCAATTTCTCCACTTTTGTCAAATAAAATAATTGACAAGGAAGCCCTCTCCTTTTGTCAAAGAACTGCATTGTCTTGGCACCCTTTAAAAGCTATCCAATCCACCATATTTGTATTATCTGTTTCCTCCAAGGTTCAGAATATGTGTTTTAAAAAAAGACTAAACAAAAGTGATTGTTGTCTTCTGCATAGAACAGATAAAGTGTTCATTCAGCAGGCAGATATATATACAGTAAAGTACAAAGATCGTAAACAGAAGGTTGGAAGGAACTGAAATGCATAAAGTACAGATAGGCAACTTCATTCTAAGTGGTAAAACCCAAGCTAGGGTAAGATGACCTCAGGACATGGACCAATAGTTTAAAACAACATTCTTGTAGCACTTTAAACAATAGTTTTATTATCACCATTCCCTAATTATCAGCTGTACATGTCATGAATTGTGACTCTGCCTTATTGCAGTTTTGAAAACCAGGCAACCCTATCCTAATCCTCCCTTTACTTTTGTGTCACCTATTAAAAAAGAAAAACACAACACATGCCAAAGCCTTAGCAATAAGCCACTATGCTCAGCTCTTGTGGCATATGTGGGCTGTATTCTCCATAGTTCTTCCATTCGGGTCTAAAGTATTCCAGCCCTGGGAAGGAAGAAAGGATATCAGAAAAAGGCTAGTGTCCCTCACATGCCTCTTTCCTCTCTTGGCATTGGCAGGTACCTTCCTTGCCAGCACCAAGAGATCCCCTCTTCCAGTTATCTCCCAAACCTGTCCCATTACAACTAGCCAAATGGCACAGGCTGCATCAAAACTGACTTCTCAACTCTATGAGTGTGAGTGTGTGTGTGTAAAAGAGAGAGCATGCACTATTTTCCAGATGTGGGGTCCTTTCACATTATCTAGTGGTTGCACTAGGCTTCTACATTCACCATTATGACCGTATCCTATGGGTTGCTGGGGTTAGTAGTTTGAGAACACTCTTTTACTGAAGACTCAAAATGCTTCACCCCAAACTCTAAATCCCAATATTCCTTTTAAAATGTTAGTCCATCAAATTAACCTACAGAGTTCATTTAAAGAGAAAGTGGTGATATTCCATGTACAGTAGAATCTTACTTATCCAAGCTAAATGGGCCGGCAGAAGCTGGGATAAGCGAATATCTTGGATAATAAGGCGGGATTAAGGAAAAGCCTATTAAACATCAAATTAGTTTATGATTTTACAAATTAAGCACCAAAACATCATGTTATACAACAAATTTGACAGAAAAAGTAGTTCAATACGCAGTAATGTTATGTTGTAATTACTGTATTTACGAATTTAGCACCAAAATATCATGATATATTGAAAACATTGACTACAAAAATGCCTTGGATAATCCAGAACCTTGGATAAGCGAGGCTTGGATAAGTGAGACTCTACTGTATTTGGCATTTGAAGTGGCAGATGGCAGTTTCCATGCCAGTTAGACAGTGACTTTGTTTTGGATTTTAGTCCAAACTCTAAAGAAACTATCAGAGACAAACTCTATTTCCTCAATAGTTTCAACATCTTGGATGGCTCATTCAAAGACTGCACTAAAATTCAGAGGAGATTCACCATCTCTACTACTATGGAGGACACCAGCAGCTCATTGTAGAAAGGGCAGAGTGGATAAATCTCATAACTCAGTTTCTGCATGACCTGTACATGTCACCCTTTCTACACATTATTACATACAGCCATGTAGGAGTCTGATCCAGGTCAGACCATTTGAACACCTAGTCATCATGCTGACAGTAGCCTTTCAGGGTGCCAAGCAATAAGAAAAGAAGAAATAAAAAATCTGATAATCTGCAATATCAAAATATTTTCAAGCAAGGAGGCCAGGACTTGAACCTGAAACATTTTACATGCCAAGCATATTTCACCTAATTGAGTTATTCACAATAAAACCTACTCACTGGGCAAAGCAAATAAGATGGTCATAAATAGACAGCTGAGACAGAGAGAGAACTTGCTCCCTTTCAGTTGCTACTGGACACCAGCTTCTATCAGTAATAGCCAGCATAGTCAGGAATGATAGAAGCTGTAGTACATCAATACCTGAAGGGCTGCTTTCTCCTACCTCTGAGGTTAACAATACACATGAAGTCCAAATCATGAAACACTCCCTTATGCTTCCCAAGAACTGCCAATAGTACTGTAACGTCCACTTTGTAAAATCTGTTTTTTGCATATCTGTGAAGAACAACAGAGCTTCTTTGTGACACCATAGAGGCTAAAAACTAACAACTTTTACTTGGAATGAGCTTTTGTGGACCATTGTCCATCCTAGCTTGGGCCAGATGAAATATATGTATGTATTTGCTTCAAAAAGGCAAAAATGGGTATTCCCTCCATGTCTTCTCTGAGAATGTAACAAATTTTGAATCTGAAATGTTTGGGAATCTACATATATACTTGCATATAAATCGATCTCATGTATTAGTTCAGGACAGGTCTGGGGGCCAAAATTATAAAATTTGAAATTATTTATAGAAGTCAATGGCCATTCCACAGAGTGGGGAAAGTCAACCCATTGTGACTGCCAATTTCCTGCCTGGGCATTCAAAAGAGCCAGAAGCCACCCATAGGTTGAGAGAGCTTGTCCCAGAATGGACTAAGCTCTAACCTTTTGCTACTCTATTCAGAGAGACGCTCATTCCTTTTTTGATAAGAGTTAAGGCATAGTACTTACACCAGTGGTTCTCAACCTGGGTTCCCCAGATGTTTTTGGCCTTCAATTCCCCAAAATTTATTTATTTATTTACAGTATTTATATTCCGCCCTTCTCACCCCGAAGGGGACTCAGAGCGGATTACAATGAACACATATATGGCAAACTTTCAATGCCAACAGAGAAACAACATATATAGACAGACACAGAGGCATTTAACATTTTTTTTCCAGCTTCACGATTCCGGCCACAGGGGGAGCTGTTGCTTCACTGTCCACTAGTGGCTGTACTTCCTCATTCCATTCCTCGTGTTTTGCTGGCAGTTTTATGATGTTGTAAATTAGTTAAATTAGCCTCCCGCATAAAGCGTACCTAAATTTCCCTAATTGACAGATGCAACTGTTTTTCAGGGCTGCATAGGTCAACAGCTAGCCAGGCTATTTAATGGTCGGGGGCTTAACCCGACCTGGGCTTCGAACTCATGACCTCTCGGTCAGTAGTGATTTATTGCAGCTGGTTACTAGCCAGCTGCGCCACAGCCCGGCCCTAACTGCTGGTGAACTGGCTGAGATTTCTGGGAGTTGTAGGCCAAAAACATCTGGGGACCTCAGGCTGAGAACCACTGACTTACACAGACCCATATATATGTTGAACCAGGTTTTTTGGGGCATATATTTATACATTAATATATACAGTATATTCTAAATTGCCATAGTATTCTAAATGTCTCATAATATCCATTTCCCCAGTTTGGGAATCAAAACAGTTTACGATGGTTTAAACTCTAACTCTGTCCTGTAGGCCCCTCTCCTCAGCCTGGTGAAATGTCCATGCGAATCACCAACACTCGACCTCTCCTAGCCTCATTGTTGCTCGTGCTCTTGCTCTTGTTCTACTCTACTTGGAAAAGACTGGAAGCAAGAGAAAAAACTTCAGCTCCCCGCAAGATCCATGTGCTGATCCTCTCCAGTTGGCGCTCAGGGTCCACCTTTGCAGGGCAACTCTTCAACCAGAACCCAAAGGTCTTCTATCTGATGGAGCCGGCCAAACACTTGTGGAACAGCATGCCCTGGGGGAGTCCCGAGCTCATTCAGGGGGCCATGCGGGACTTGCTGCGCTCTGTGTTCCTGTGTGACATGGAGGCCTTCCGCTTCTACATCCCAGACGCTAGTAAGGTCTCTCATCTTTTCATGTGGCCCATGAGCAGGGGACTGTGCTCTCCACCGGCCTGTGAAGCCTTCAACCGTTTTGACATTGTGGACAAAATGGAGTGCATTACTCAATGTGGCCATGC
Source organism: Anolis carolinensis (assembly GCF_035594765.1). NCBI lineage: Eukaryota > Metazoa > Chordata > Lepidosauria > Squamata > Anolidae > Anolis > Anolis carolinensis. The sequence goes on along the minus strand of NC_085842.1, from coordinate 29,765,923 downwards.
CCCCTTTGAGAAGATTTCTGAAGCCTGTGCTACCTATAGCCATGTGGTAGTGAAGATAGTCCGCCTCTTCCAACTGGAAGCTCTGTATCAACTCCTGGGAGACCCTTCCCTCCGCCTTCACATTATCCACCTCGTCAGAGATCCTCGGGCAATCTTTGCCTCGCGCCGGTTTATCTCTCTTCTTGCTGATAATCAGTTCATCCTGAAGACCACCAACAGCACTCCTGACATTCGTAAGGTCATGTACAAAGTTTGCCAGAGCCAAGTTGAGATGTACTTCACAGCCTTGCACCACATGCCCTCAGCTTGGAGGGGACGCTATCTCCTAACACGTTATGAAGACCTGGTGGAAGACCCATTGGGGCACCTAGCCAAGTGGTACAATTTCACGGGCCTGACTTCTACATCCAAACTTGAGAAATGGGTCTATAACATTACTCACTGGCCCACCAGCAGTGATCATAAGGAGCCTCTGAGCATACAGAAAGATGCCAAATTCGTTTCCCAGGCATGGAGGCAGCAACTCAGCTTTGAAAAGGTCCAAGATGTTCAAGCCGTCTGCAAGAAAGTCATGAAAGTTTTTGGTTATAAACTAATGACATCTGAGGAGGAGCAGAGGGATCTGACATTGGACTCTTTCCTTCCTGTAAGTGAAATTAAATCCTCCACAAAAAGGCCACAAGTGTAACAAAAACAAGGACGAGCAGAAAGAGTTGAATCTTCTTCACCTAGCTTTACCACCTTCAGGGATGGTTTGTTTGGGAAAAGGAAAAATTGCCAAAAAGAGGCACACACTGAGCTGCCTTATACTGCATCAAGCCAATGGTCCCCTATCCCAGTATCAGGCAACACTGGCTGGCAGTGGTGGTTTTCCAGGGTTTCAGAAAATTCTTTCCCATTTCTATCAAGAGATGCCAGGGATTGAACTTGGGAACTTCTGCATATAAAAGTTACAGGTTTTCCCATTCTCTTTGGGTGAGAACAGCCTTTATGAGACAACATATCATCTTGTTCTTCATGACTGCAGACAACAAATTATCATACAATGGTCTTGGCAATCAGTATGTAGGCAACTGGAGTGAACACTGCTTTTTAAGATTGGACAATGTGGATGAAACAAAAAAAAATCACAAATTAGAATGGAATATGGATTACTTCCAGGATGTACTTTCCTATTCTTACACAAGAAACTGTGATGAGCCATGGCAGTTAAAGTGGGGTCAAACGGCATTAATTCAACAGTGTAGATGCACCTTAGACTATGTTTTTGACAGATCCGTCAATGCCTTGTCCCCTTAGCACAGTGAGCTTTGAGACTGTAGAAGCGGTTGAACATTCTAGGAAATTCTGAAAGCTCTTGTCCAAAAAACAATATTACCAAACACAGACCTAATCCCCTTTTCAATCTCACTGGGCATCCGGCCATAACTGCTTTGTGCATGACTGAAGTTGATTATGCACTGTTTGTTCTGCAATTATTCCATTTGTTTGTCCTGAATCTGCTGCCAGTCAGCCAGTTTATTAGGTGATGCTGAGTTACATTGTCATCAAAAAAAAAAAAAAGCAGAGGGTGTGGAATCATAAAGTCTTGTTTTCAAAAGAAAACTTAATATAGCCAGTCTTCCATATTTGCAGGTTTGACTTTTGTAGATTATACGTATATTATTCATAAATGTGGTTACAATATTCTCTCGAGGAATCTCTAGCTCTTCCAAAGTGATTTTATGTTTTCCATTCATCTAAGAATGTGTTAAGTTAATGTGTCTTCAATAGCATCGTTAACTTGTCGATATCTGTTATTTCCCACATTTTTACTGTCCTGTCTTCTACAGTTGGTATCTCTTCCATTTTTGAGCATTTGAAATTCTTGCTGCTATTAGCATGTACTGCAGTAGTGTGTCTCATGTTCCTTTTTTTTTTTGATCATCCAGCAAATCCAGTAATATAAATTCTGTTTTGAAGCTGATTCTTTTCTTAAGGATTTCTTTGATTACCCCATGAATTTGTTTCCAGATTTATTTATTTTTTTACTTTTTTGCAGTTTCAACACATATCTGAATTTTAAAAAACTCCCCAAGGAATTGAGCCGATGGGTCCAGCACCTTGGATACCTCTTTTAAAACATGGAGTAAAATCAGGAGTCACCAGCTTACTGGCAAGGAACTATTAGCTGCCACCTGAAAGCCATTGAGCTGAAAGTGGAGAACAGCTACCTTTAACCTTATTTATTTATTTACTTTTCTCCTGCTTTTCTCCCACAAATGGAACTCAAAGCGGCGTACAGAAAAGAACACAACTACATAATACAAAAACCCTCATCCCACAACCCAGCATATCTATATAAATAAAAACGTAATGTCTGTTTCTGGGAACCACATCTCTCACTGACAAATGTTTTAAGGTATTCACATATCTACCATCACAAACCTGTCACACCTGAGACAGGTAAAACCATGCCCCTTAGCAACGACCAATCAGTCTCCTCCACCCTTAATAACCATCGTAGCAGACGGTCCTCCCCTTAGCAATGGCCAAGCAATCTCCTCCCTTTAGCAACTAGTGTGGGCACGGCCGCAAGAGATGGCTAGGCCCGCCTCCTCACCACTTAGTTTGGCTTGACGAGTTATGTAAGCTGAGGCTCTGTGGCCTAGCCACGAAAAGGAGGGATAATGACAGTGAAAATCTTTTTTGTGGGCCCCAGTGAGGTGAGCGAGAGATACCACTACTGAACAGACTGGAGGGGGTTGGGAAGAATTCATCATGATTTATAGGAGTTGTAGGGACTGGGATGTATAGGTCATTTGCAATCTAAGACCACTTTGAACTGCACCAATGGAACTAACTTGGAACACAGACCCAACACAATCAACTTTACATACTGGCAGGGTTTGGGGGTGATTGACCTTGATACCCAGGAATTATAGTTCACCCGTATTCAGAGAATACTGAACCCATCTGATGATGGACCTGGACCAAATTTGGCACACAAATCCAACATGGCCAACTGTGAATACTGGGGGAGTTTTGGGAGGATTGACCCAAGATTTTGGGAATTGTAGTTCATCCACATCCTTATGCATTTTCTAATGGGAGCCTTCATAAAAAACAACAAAAAAGACTGATTTTTTTCCCCTAAGAAATAGCGTAACATATGACCCAACTGATATTACCTCACATCCAAAAACAAACAAGGCCCTTTTCAAATAACCCAGGTATCACCGGGTTCCCAAGCTAGTAGACAATACATCAACACGTTACATAGACCCAAATTACATCAATATAAATAAGCATAAAAATAATACATATATCATAATTTTAAAATTTTTAAATCTCTACACTTCAGGCCACTGAAGATTGTCCTAACACATTAAAACATCAAGCTGAACAGTTCAGAGCTCTAGATCTTTGATCGTATGAGCCTTGAGACTTATCTGACTGAAGTGACTACTTTTGTGTATTATCGGGGAAGGCCTGCTTCCATAAAAAAGTTTTTGCTTGGAAGCAAAAGGCCAATAATGAGGGCGCTGAACGTACCTCTTTGGGGAGGGAGTTCCAGAGCCTTGGGGCCACCACCAAAAAGGCCCTCTCACTCGTTCCCACCAATCGTACTTGTGACGGTGGTGGGACTGAGAGGAGGGCCTCCCCTGATGAACCTGGATCTATTTAATCCAGCCCATACTGAGAAAGCAAATGGTTTTGGGCTTTCACAAATTGGGCACAAAGGAAGCATCATGATTATGATTTAGGTCCAAGTTATTTGATGGTTTGTATCTCTCTGTATGACCCTGTTAGAAAACTAAGATCATCTGGAAGTGGCCCTCTCCCTTGTTGCCACCAGCCTCTCAAGGGACTTCTCAGTGGCTGCTCTCAGGCTAGCCTTGTTCCTGCTCATTTTTCGTTGGCAAGTTAAAACATGTGTCTACCTTCAAGCTTAGGTTCCCAGCATTGCCAGGGTTAGGAATTTTATTATGGTAGGTAAAGGTTTTCCCCTGACATTAAATCTAGTCGACTGACTAAAAAAGGCAACTGCCATCATTTGTTACACTTGAAGTACTGTACACATTTCTGTCTGAATTTTGTTGAGTTCCTCCTTGGGATTACAGTTCCCCAAAGCTCCAGCCATTACGGCTAATGGCCATGCTAGCAGGGCACATCTAGGGGTAGACGTCTAAAAAGTTATTTTTTTCAGGTTTTTCTTTTTTCAGTACATTGGTTGGTGACTATAGAAGAACAAATGTTTGCTGGCTTTGGCGGAAGCAATGGGGAAAACCACTTTCTCCATCTTTCCGCAACATTTCATGAGCTCTACAAAACCATCCTATCTGAGTCATTTACTCCACCTTTGTTGTCTTTCCTGTTTGAAGTAAGAAATCTCCAAATCCCCAAAACTTGATCAAAAAGAAGCTTGATCAAACAGTTTGACAAAACATGCTTGCCAAAGGACTAGTAAAAGGATACAGTTATTGAATGCAAAGGGCAATGGCTTTGTTAGTGTTTGGCTTTAGGGTCAATACCTCCTGCACCACCCTGATGGTTACACACTTGAATTAGAACAAACAGTCTTATTTGTTCAATGGCATCTTAAGAGGCTGTGAATTTGCACTGGCAGCTTTTGCTCCTGGCTGGATATGTGGTTCTATATACACGGAGGGCAGGAATAGTAAATAATATATAAATTGAGAGTGGAAATAACGTTTTCATATTTGAATCTACTTATGAAGCTTCCACTAACAGACAATCAACCACCTGAAATTGAGTGTTGTATTATTTATTTATTTATTTATTTATTTATTTACAGTATTTATATTCCGCCCTTCTCACCCCGAAGGGGACTCAGGGCGGATCACATTATATACATATAGGGCAAACATTCAATGCCCATATACACATAGAACCGAGACAGGGACAGACGCAGAGGCAATTTAACCTTCTCCTGAGGGGATGTTCAATTCTGGCCACAGAGGGGAGCAGCTGCTTCATCATCCACTGTGACGGCACTTCCTCATTCAAACGTCGTAAATTAGTTAAATTTGCCTCCCCACTTTATAAGTGGTACCTTATTTCCTACTTGATAGATGCAACTATCTTTTGGGTTGCTAGGTCAGCAACGAGCAGGGGGTATTTTTTATTTTTTATTGACGGGTGTTGTAGTTCTGTTTAATTCAGCCCCCGACATGAGCCGCGGAGGCGCAATTTATTAAGCCCATGGCTGGGTAGCTGACCTGAAGGTTGCCGGTTCAAATCCACAAGATGGGGTGAGCTCCCATCTGTCAGCTCTAGCTTGCAAGGACATGACATAAGCCTACCAGCAGGATGGTAACACATCTGGGCATCCCCTGGGCAACGTCTGTAGATGGCCAATTCTCTCACACCAGAAGCGACTTGCAAGTCATGTTTGACACAATAAAAAAAGCCTCCGACATCAGAGCAAAAATCCTCACCAACTTCTAGGTTCAGCACTAAAAAACAGCACTGTTGCTCCTTTCTTCTGCTTTGATCAGATCTCATCTTGAATAACACTATGTCCAGTTCTGGACATCACCATTCAAGAAGGAGATAGACAAGCTGGAATGTGTCCACAGAAAAACGACCAAGATGTCAAAGGTCTGGAAGCCAAGCCCTATGAAAAGTGGCTTAGGGAGCTGTGTATGTTTAGTTTGGAGAAGAGATGGTTGAGAGGGGACATGATAGCCATGTTTAAATATCTGAAATGATGTCTCATTGAGGAGAGGGAAAGCTTGTTTTCTGCTGCTCTGGAGAAATGGGCCCCTTCTACATTGCTCTCTCTAAAACTGTAGGATGCCTTGACTTCCAATTTTTGGGAACAAGGCAGGACAGAAATAAAGAATAAGCAGCCCTCCACTGCTATTAATTACACTATGTGATATGATATTTGTCCCTGGGTCAGAAATGTCATTTCCTAATTGGTTCTATCATAAAAACATGAAAAAAACACACATTTCGCTATAGTTTTTCAATGAATATCTGATAGACTATCAACCAATTCAACATAGTTTTTGGCAGCCACAAAAACAGTTTCAGGAGTATAACAAATACTTTCAAAGAAAGTACCGCACAATTAAACTGGAAATAACATTTTCAGACCAGAAACAGGGGTTTTTTTTCCTTCAAATTTTGTTACATAGTATCACTATTCCGCCCTGAGTCCCTTCGGGTGAGAAGAACGGGATAGAAATAATGGAAATAAATAAATCAATATTCAAATCACTCCCTGGCATTGGGCAAGGTAGATAAAGGTAAAGGTTTTCCCCTAGTCGTGTCCGACTCTGGGAGGTGGTGGTCATCTCCATTTCTAAGGTGCCGGCATGACTGCACCTTCCCCCCGGAGCAGTACTTATTGATCTACTCACATCTGCATGCTTTCAAACTTCTAGGGTGCAGAAGCTGGGGCTAACAGCGGCAGCTCACCCCGCCCTCCGTATTCAAACCGCCAACCTTTCGGTCAGCAAGTCCAGCAGCTTAGTGGCCAAGGTAGTAGACACAAACTTCACAATATTTGGAGGAACTGAGATTTCCCATGAAAATATTAATGAACTAAAGCAGAACAAAATTCAAGGGGAAGAAAAATAGAAAGGAAGAATTCAACCACTTTTATTAAAGAAACAGAAGGGCCTTCTCATACAGCCTTGGAACTTTTTTATTTGTCATCAAGCTGACTTCAACTTATGGCAACCCTGCAAATGAAAGACTTCCCAGAGATCTGGCCATAAACAGACCTGCTTAGGTCTTGCAGATTCAGGGCCATGGCTTCCTTGATTGAATCAATCCACCTCTAGTCTGGACTCTCTTTTTCTCCTGCCTTCCATTTTACCAGGCAATGCCATCTTTTCCAGTGAGTCACATCTTCTCATGAGATATCAAAAGCATGACAGCCTTAACTTACTTATTTTGTAGAGATGTGTGTGAAAATTGTTCCTTCGTTTCCTTCGTGCTATTGTTTTCTTTTGACTGTTCGTCTACACAAAACGAATGATAATGTTTTTGTAGAAAATGAGGTGACATGCAAAGGAAAGCCACACAGTCATCATGCTTGCTTTCGTTTTCCTTTTGTTTTGGCCCCGTAACAATAAGCAGGTACTGACAGAGGGCTGTTTTCCCTGATGTGAACCAATGGGTCCTAATAATATCATTAATATTAATATTAAGAACAACAGTTATTCTGGGACCCTAAGCTGAGTCTGAGAGAGGGCTGCTTTCCCATTACAGCTGATGTATACTAATGGGTCTTAATATTATTAATATTAATATTAAGAACAACAGTTATTCTGGAATTCTAAGCTGACTCTAAGAGAGGAGTGCCTACCCATTACATCTGATGTGTTCCAAAGGGTCTTAATATTAATAACAACAGTTATTCTGGGACCCTAAGCTGAGTCTGAGAGAGGGCTGCTTCCCCATGACAGCTGATGTGTGCCAATGGGTGTTAATAATAAAATAATAATATGAATAACAAAATAATAATATGAATAACAATAGTACTCTGGGGAAGACCCAAACGTTTTAAAAGTTGGTGGGCCAAAAGGGGTCGAAATGCCCTCTGTGTGTGGCAATTTTCACCCCTCTAGCCCAAAAACCGAGCCAGGGGGCGGGGAGGAGGAAGCCTCAGCCCTCCCATTGCAGCCAATGGTCCGAAAAAATTGTTTCATAAGCCAGACGAAAATTGTTTTCATATAGGTGCCTCATTTTCATTAGCAGGAACAAATACAAAAATGAAACAAAATGCATGAAACTACACAAAATGAACAGCAATTCCATACAAAAGCTCAACACTATTATTTTGGTTTTATTGAGAATTCAGGCTTGATTTGCTCTTGGACTCCATTTATTTGTCATTTGGCAGTTCATGATATCTACAGAAATCTCTTCCAGCACATTTAAAAGGAGCTGATTTTCTTTGCGTCAGAATTCTTCACTATCCAGATTTCACACTCATCCATAGAAAATAGAAATATGATAGCTTGGATGATTTTTGAGTTTGGCATTCATCTTATGTTGTTACATTTGAGGGTCTTATCCAGTTCCTTTATGGCTAACCATCTTAGACCCTGCCTACACAGTCATATAATGCAGTTTCATAATACAGTTCGAGTTCATATTGCACTGTAGATGGGGCCTCATTTGATTTCTTGACTACAATCTCTGTTTTGATTAATGACTGAGTCACAGTACAGAAGACCTTTAAATATTTCAAAGCTTTCATTGCCCTCTTGAACATTATGTAAATTATCTCTGGCCATTATTTTTCTCTTTTTAATATTCAAATGGTTAGCCTTGGAGCTACACAGTCATAACAGCCCTGCTTTGGATAATATATCGCAGATAGAATAGAATCTGATGCAAGGCCTAATTAGATGAATGGAGCCAACAAGGAAAGGCTTGCTAATACAAGGCGAAGCGAATCAGTGTCCTGTTACTTGAATGAACACATTAATTTCTTATTCATTTCTCCCAGCCCAGAAAAACAATCCAGTGCATGGGATGGGTGAATGAGCAGCATACATAGTGATGATGGTGGGTGACAGTCTGGAGAAGAGAGATGAAAATATTAGTGAACGGTTTTTGTTAGATCACATGTTTTAACATTGATGCATTGCATTCTGCCACAGTTTACAGATGTACTGCTCTACAAATTCCCCATTTCTAGCCATCAATTAATTCATAGGATGCATAAAAAAAGAAATAATTGGGGAAACAAAAGATAAAAACAACCCACTCCATTTTTTCCTCTATGGAATTCCGACAAAGCATTTTTGAATTAGAAAAAACCTCTTCCAAATATGGAAAATCAATCAACATTTAATTCAGCAGAATGGAAGGAGCCCCCCGTGGTGCAGTGGGTTAAACCCTTGTGCCAGCAGGACTGATGACCTGAAGGTTGCCGGTTCGAATCCAACCCAGGGAAATGAAAGCTCCCTCTATCAGCTCCAGTTCCATGCGGGGACATAAGAGAAGCCTCCCATAAGGATGGTAAACTTATCAAAATATCCAGACGTCCCCTGGACAATGTCCTTGCAGACGGCCAATTCTCTCACACCAGAAGCGACTTGCAGTTTCTTAAGTCGCACCTGACACGAAAAAAAGCAGAATGGAGAGAAACAAAGCCTGAAAAAAAGTTTCTGAAGTGTTTTTTTCTAAAGTACAGTGGCATGAACAAGAATTTGTAACCTTGTATATTTACATAAAAACTCTGTTGATTGACTATGTCAAACAGCATTTACATACTTCTGGAACATGGCCATACAACCCAGAAAACTTTCAGCAACCCAGCATTTACGTCATTCATTCGACTTCTCAACATAGTTGCCATTCAAATCTAGGCACTTATCATAGTGATGAATGAGCTTGGCAACTCCTTCCCCACAAAACTCTGCCTCTTATGAATGTCAATATTTTCTTTTTTAATATTATATTTCACACTCTGACAATGACAAACTTCATTTGCAAACGTTCAAAAAAACACAGCAGGCTTATTGATTACATAAAACAACACTCTCTCTGTATGCAATTCTACATTGTAGAATTAATGCAATTTGACCCCATTTTTTGAACTTCCTTGGCTCAATGGAATTTGTAATTTCACAAAGGTTTAGCTTATCTAACTACACATGGCATGGTTACATTTCATTGAGCCATAGCAGTTAAAATGGGGTCAAACTGCATTAATTCTACAATGCAAATGCATAATAATAATAATAATAACAACAACAACAACAACAACCATAACAACAACAACAACAACAACAACTACTACTACTACTACTTTATTTTTATATCTCCATCATCTCCTCAAAGTAACTCGGGGCAGCTTACATATGGAACAGAAAGTCCAATAATCCATTAAAGCAAAACCACCAGTAGAATAAAATAGAAAACATCATAAAATAAAACAACCAATATAAAACACAATTAACATAAGAGAAAAACAGCAGCATTGAGGCTCTAACAGGCCCTGTTCAACAGAAACCAATGACAATGATTATAAAAATGTGCGTGACCAAGCTATAAAAGGGTTGGGCATGGGCTTGTGCAAAATAACATACAATACGGCCAGGGAAATTGATAAGGTGCAGAGAACTCATCATGCGATGTGCGGGGTTTGACGAATCCAAGGCTGGAGTGTGGTTTTCAACTGCATATGGTAAATGTTTTCTCCTATACTTTGTTCATTTTTAATTCCAAAATGTAATCTACTTTCTAAATAACCCTCATATTACAGAGTGTTTGAGCGGAAAACCTTTAGAACTGTTATTCAGTGATTGTGGAAAGACGGAATAAAAATTTGCTTCCAGCATATTGTTGTGCTTTATTTCAGCTCCAAGAACTTCCAGAGTCTTACAGTAACCAAGGCATGGACCACCGTGTCGAAGACAGGTTTCTCAAGGTACGATCACAGTTGGCACACAAGCTTTAACTGTGTGAAGGCCCTCCTGGCCACCGCTGACACCTCAACTTCAAGCATCAGCGCAGACTCCAGGAGGACCCCCAGATCGTGGACTTGCATCCTTGGGGGGAGTTTATTTATTTATTTTGTGTCAAAAGCATTGCATAATAAATACATTTAAAACTGATAAAATAAAGGGATCACAAGCTAAATAGTTTTAGGCCAAAAACGGGCAACAGCGACTGCATTGTCTGTAGCTTTAAACTTTTCCTCTGTCCATGAGGCAGGACACTGTGGGCAAGCATACATATGCAGAGTTGCTTGTTCTGCTCCACAGTCACACAAGGTGGAGGATTCCTCCAGGTAGTGCCATCTTGCCAGGTTATCTTTTGATCTGCCCACTCCACTTCTGAGTCTGTTCAGGAACTTGCAAGTTGCCCATTCTTGGTTTGCCCCTGGAGGAAGACCCTCATGGGGGGACATCCAGTTGAAATTGCCTGGTTTAGCTGCCCAGGGGGATACTCTTGTTGTTGCTGAGTATTGAACTACTTTTTCTGTCAAATTTGTTGTATAACATGATGTTTTGGTGCTTAATTTGTAAAATCATAACCTAATTTGATGTTTAATTTTTATTTATTTACAGTATTTATATTCTGTATTTACAATATTTATATTAATAGGCTTTTCCTTAATCCCTCCTTATTATCCAAGATATTCACTTATCCAAGGTTCTGCCAGCCCATTTAGCTTGGATAAGTGAGACTCTACTGTATATTTACTCAGAGCAGCTTACAAATTATATGTACATACAGTATATTATATTATTAGCATAGCACAATATTAGCATTATATATTACTATATAATACCCTGGTGGCGAAGTGTGTTAAAGCACTGAGCTGCTGAACTTGCGGACCAAAAGGTCCCAGGTTCAAATCCCGGGATCGGAATGAGTGCCCACTGTTAGCCCCAGCTCCTGCCAACCTAGCAGTTCGAAAACATGCAAATGTGAGTAGATCAATAGGTATCATTCTGGCGGGAAGATAATGGCGCTCATGCAGTCATGCCAGCCACATGATCTTGGAGGTGTCTACGGACAACGCCGGCTCTTTGGCTTAGAAATGGTGATGAGCACCAACCCCCAGAGTCGGTCACGACTGGACTTAACGTCAGGGGAAACCATTACCTTTACTAAGCATAGCACAATATTAGCATTATATATTACTATATTGTACTATATCACTATACTGTAATATTATTACATCTATATATATAAAAGGCCTAGGATAAAACAACAAAACTACACATCCCAGAAACACTAAACTTGGCAGCACAACCCCTCATCCATGCCTCTACGTTCATACAACAAAAAGAAAAGAAAAATTAAGTCCTAATTAGAGGGAGGGGAATAATTGTTTTTATCCAATTGCTGCCAGTTAGAAGGCTAAGCTCCGCCCACTTGGTCTCCTAGCAACCCACTCAGCCCAGGGGACAGGCAGAGTTAGGCCTCACTTTAGGCCTCTTCCACACTGCCTATAAAATACAGATTATCTGATTTGAACTGGATTATATGGCAGTGTAGACTCAAGGCCCTTCCACACAGCTATGTAACCCATTTATAATGGACTTAATGTCAGGTGAAAACCTTTACCCTTTACTACCAATTCCTCAGTACTTTATTTCCCATACCACCAATACTTCGCCACAGCAACGCTTGGCCGGGCACAGCTAGTGTAATATAATGTCCCAGTTTCCTTACACCCACTCCAACATTTTTCATTATAGTTTCTATTCATAACATTTAGCATTCCCGGTGTTAAAATACCACTTCCAAATTAATTTGTAACAGTTTTATTTTATTCTAATTGACATGCTTTTTTAATTGTCTTACAATGCTTTCCATGCACCATCCCTGGCGTTGAAATCGACTTCAATGCAGCTCCTCTTGCAGTAACCACACAGCACCGATAGGTGGCGCGAGAGACACACAGACGTCTTCGTGGCTCAGAACACAGCAGGGAAGCGCGGCAAGGAAAGAGTCTCCGAATGGCTATGAGGCAAGAGGGGGCGGGGCCATATACGTCACTACGAGGAGCCTCGCACTCCCCCTCGGGCCACTCTCTTCACGCAGGAGGTGACGTGTTTTGAAACGTCAGATCTGGAGAACCGGGGCGTGGCTATCTGGAGCTTCAGAAGAGAGGAGGCGGTAAAGGGGCGTGGCTTGGGAAAGAAGGCGTGGCTTCAATGATAGTTTTTGAACTTGAGGGGGAGAGGGGCGGGGCTTGCATAGGAAGGGCGCGCGGGGTATGGGCGGGACAGGCGGTTGCCATGGGTTCGCTTCCGGCGCTGCCGGGCGGAAGTGGCTGGAATTCTGGCGCTGGTTGACGGTCAGTTGAAGCGAGGAGGGGGAAAGGGAAGGAGTTTCGCCGAGCCTCGCTTGGAGGAGAAAGATGGAGGATAGATGAGTCTGAGGAGGAAAGCGGGGATGGAGCAAGCGCAGCCCTTCTGTGGCCCCTGCTATGTTTATTATTCTTATTCCACCTAATAAAGCTTGCAGTATGCTGAGCAAAGGAAGAGGCCCCTGAGGAGGTGAAGTAAACAGGAATGGGGAAAGGCCGTTGGGAGAGATAGGTAAACAGAGCACGCTTAGAATATGCTACATGTTGGTCCCTCTAGCCCAGTATTGCCTTAATACTGACTGGAAGCAAATCATTCGTAGTGTTGATGTAGTTGTAGATATATTTGCACCTCTCTGTCTGTATGTTTGTGTATATACAGTAGACCAGGCACAGGCAAACCTGGGCCCTCTGGGTGTTTTGGACTTCAACTCCCACCATTCCTAACAGCGTCAGACCCCTTCCTTTCCCCCCTCAGCTACACAGCTAAGGGGGAAAAGGAAGGGGCCTGACGCTGTTAGGAATGGTGGGAGTTGAAGTCCAAAACACCTGGAGGGCCCAAGCTTGCCCATGCCTTCAGTAAACCCTCAATTAACCGGCACTCATGTGGTTGGATAGATTCCTAATAAATTAATTTCTGGTACTATAAGGTAGCAGAAGCTCTAGATTGACATGACATTAATATTGAGATACGAGTAATGAAAGGCAAACCTAATCTCACACAGTTTTACAGTATAAACCAGGTTAAGTGCAATGAATATGGAACACGGCAAAGAGTTGGAAGCAGTTTTAATTATAATAATTTTAAGGTAATCTCAGTTTATAAGTGAGATGGTTTTAGTCATGTTTAATTTTTGTGTTATTGTACTTAAATTAGTGTATAAGTGTTGATATGTTTTACTTATATGTATTGATATGTCAATGCATCAAATGGTTGCTGGATGTTCGCTGCTTAGAGTCCCTTGGCTAGGGAGAGAGGGCAGGATATAAAACAGTGTGTATATATATGTATGTATGTGTGTATATATATATATATATAAAATAATCAAAACTGGATTTACTATATTGTACAAATTGATATTATTTTTATTTAAAATATTATTTTATTGAGTTCCGGTTAACTGAGAGTCTACAGAGACCCTACTGTATATATGTATGTATTTTTGGGAAGAGAGGTGTGTGACAAGTGCTTCATCCTTTCGTCTTCATGCAGGATAAATTGTTTTTATAGAGCAGTGGTTCTCAATCTGTGGGTCCTCAGGTGTTTTGGCCGTCAACTCCCAGAAATCCTAACAACTGGTAAACTGGCTGAGATTTCTGGGAGCCGTAGGCCAAAATACCTGGGGACCCACAGGTTGAGAACCACTGTTGTAGAGTAAATATTGTTTGGTTCTCTATTAGGGTTAGCAGTGTGTGAACACTTAATCCTTTTTGGGATAGTTGATGTAGATATATATGTGTGTGTGTATGTTTGTGTTTGTGTGTGATATATATCTATTTTTGGGAAAGGGAGGTAACTGACAAGTAGCTCATTCTTCTGCCTTCATACCGAGGAGCTTGCATTATAGATTTAATATTGGCTGGATCTTTATTTAGGTTAACACACCTGTGGAGTATGTGAACACTTGATGCACTTCGTGCTGGTTGATGTAATTTTATATTTATTTGCTTCTCTCACGGTGTATCTTTGGGAAGGGGGTGGAGTGACAGGTACTTCATCCTCCTCTTGCCTTCCTGCAGGAGGAGCTTTTGTTTTAGAGTAAAAATGGTTTGGTGTTCTTTATTTAGGTTAGCACACCTGTAGAGCTTGTGAAAACTTGATGCTCTTTGAAATGGGTAGGAATTGTCTATAATGGCTGCTAGTGTTTGTGTGAAGTAGTAGTGTTGTTTAAAAGAAATTTCTAAATGTAATTTCTAATGCAGATAATATTCGCAACAGTGATCGAGGCCATGTGGGGATGACTTGCTTGCAAATTGGGAGGGACTTCCTAATCCAGATTTACATGCTATGCAGGAACAACTGAGACCGGAACAACTGTAGGTGCCATGTAGTATCTCCGTTCCTGTCAAGATGGTATACAGCCAGGAGAAGACATATGTTTCCTTGAGATATTGCTTGAAGGAACCACTTCATTGACTGATGTGCAGCTGGACTACAGAACAGTTGTCTGAGGAGCACAACGATGCTAATGGCAATGGAGTATTATAGCCTGTATTTTTTCTTGAGCAACCTTGATGGCTGGTGGTGAAGGGTAGACATCCCTTCTGTGAGATGGAAAATTCTGCAAGAGCCATAAAGACATGATGGAAATTATCCTAGGATCAGAAGGCCAAGCTGCTATTCTTAATAGTAGCGGCAGGAGCTAAAGGAATCTCCACCCATCACTTCGTGGTGTAACAAGATTTGCATAAAGCATTTAAAGAAAAAGAAAAAAAGAAAGATTCTGGGTTAACCTCTTGTGCTGATTCTTCCAAGTGGGATCTTTGAAGGGGGAGGGGGGTACCAAGAGACCCCCCTCCCCCAGAAGACATCTTTAGGTTGGCTGCTGAACATCTGTGGAGAGGTGATGCCTATCAGGTGAGAACTGTTACTTTGTGATGGGATTTAATATACTGGAGATGTTAACATTTGTTACACATTGGAATATTTTTTATTGTAGGCTTTGAGTTTTCCAGTATTATGCAAGTATGAAACAAGTGGACTGAAACCCATATTTCTAATCACAATAGTAAAGTCTCCTGAAGGTGGGCAGGACCTGTAAATATGAGGTATGTTCATCTCTGTGGTGTGCACTTACAGTTCTCCCTAGTATTTTATTTACTTTCTATTACAAAAATGTAAGTTAGATAGATTTGTGTGTGCCTGTTTGGTTTTCATTATTTTTTTCTTAGGGATGATCTGCAATAAACTTGATAAATACCATCATCTCAATACTGAATTTTCTTGCCAAAGGAAGGGTCTGAATGCTTGATCTGTGCAGTCCTTGTTACCAGTTGTATGCAGTAATTCAGGGTCCGGGGACCTCTGTAAGCTTTAGATATGAGACTCATAAGGCCCATAAAAAGCCAAAAACAAATAACAATATGGACAGGCTTGAATGAGTGTATTGAACTGTGATGTGTGTTTCTGAAAAAAAAAATCACTTGTGTAGTTAGCATGACTGGTAAAGTATGTTGGATATACTGTATTGATGATGCTTTAGGATGTAGTAGTTTTGGCTATGATTTGCAGTGATTATGTCAAGTAGTTTAATTTAGGGTAAAAATGAGGTCCTCTTAGTGTGGCCTTTCCATTGGGGGTGTGTGTAATTTTATTTGAAGTGATCTCTTCCATTTTCTAGTGTAGTATCAGTAATACAATGATTGACATTAAATCTACTTGATGGAGTAGGTTAATTTTCAATGCAGTTCATATTTTTGGTACAATTTCTACAGTATCATTTCCCTACTAGACAATGTAGGATGGGAGGCAAAGATATAGCACTTTGTCTAAAGACACCAGTCGATCAATCTAGGACCTGAGATTGGGTAGAAGGGCTTAGAGATCACAATTCAGACACATAATTTACCATTCTCATCATGTTGTTTCAGATATAAGTCAGTTTGAGACTACATACATTCATAAGTGTTTGTAGGCTTTGGCTATTTCTTTAGAATTGATAGGAACCAGGAGCTCAGTTCTTTGGTGTCTTATTAAAACAATAGTCCTTATTTCTCACTTGCCTCTCCCCATGGATTGAGGCAGAGGAAATCAAAATCTTAAATACAACATGACTGTCATTAAAAACTCAACACATAGACAATTAAAATATCTTTAAAACAATTGGCACTCAATTTAGAAATCATAATTCAAAATTCATCTGGATAAACCTGGCAAAAACAGATAGGTCTTTATTGCTATTTTACATTCAGGCAGTAAATTTTGCTGCCGAATCTCTTCCAGCTAGTCATTCCACAATCTGGGGGTGGCTGAAGAAAAAGTTCCTTGGTGACCATCGCCATCCTACTCTTGTCCAACTGCAGTAAAATCAGAAGACTCAGGTGTACAGGGCAGATAATTTGGGAGGTAATCTTATTGTAACTAGTATGTTTTCTTTGCATGCATTATTGTGCCCTATTATTTGTGTCAGCTGCAGTGCTTGCCATCTACATTCTTGAGTTAATACTTTAAAATCTTGGAGTCATAGCTTTGCACTGTAAGAAGGATAGTCCAAGTAATAGCCAGCCTGCTAATGCATATTATATGTTGCAGTCCGTCGGATCGGAAGACACTGAGTTGTGTCATCGTTTCAGACTGCTATATGTGTTAGACTGTTATATAGCAGTCTGAAACGATGACACAACTCAGTGTCTTCAGATCCGACAGACTGCAACATATAATATGCACTAGCAGGCTGGCTGTTACTTGGACTATCCTTCTTACAGTGCAAAGCTATGACTGCATAAAGTGGTCAGTGTAGATGGATATAACCTATTGTTCAGATTCACCATTTCCCTCTCTACTAGGAAACAATAAGATTTACTATTATGTGCTTTCATGTCAACTCCAACTTATAGCTACCTTATCCTAAGGTTTTCCTGACAAGATTTGTGCTGAGGGGGTTGCCATCGCCTTCCTCTGAGGCTAAGAGGGTGAAAATTGACTAAGGCCACCTAGTGAATTTCCATTACTGATCAGGATTTGGACCCTGGTCTCATAGAATCCTAGTTCAATATGTAAGCTACTGGAATGTATTGGTATCATAATCATAGGCTATCATTCATGGCCAAGTATGATTGCCTTTCAAGTGTAGGGTCTTGGCAGGGAGTCTGTAGGTGACTGTAGGCTTTTTGTATGCTTCTGTAAAGGAGTTTATGGAGTGGCTTGTAGTTCGTCTTATGAATGATCACAGACTACATTATCATCAGCATATTGGAGTTCTATAACAGACCATGTTATGATCTTGGTTTTGGCTTTCAGTCTACTGAGGTTAAATACCTTGCCATCTGTCCAATAGATGATTTCCACACCGGTAGGAAGCTTCCCATCAACAAGTTGCAGTATCATAGCTTGAAGATGGAAAATAAAGTTGGAACAATAACAGATCCCTGTTTGAAACCTGATTCCATCTTAAATGGGTTACTTTGGGAGCCATTGCTGTTCCAAGACTGCTACCATCATATTATCATGGAGGAGCCGCAACTATGACCCACCTCGAAGCTTAAGATCGTCGGATGAGGCCCTGCTCGCGGTCCCGTCAGCCTCACAGGTGCGGCTGGCGGGGACGAGAGACAGGACCTTTTCAGTAGTGGCTCCCCGCCTATGGAACGCCCTCCCCATTGAAATCAGGCAGGCTCCCTCCCTCCTATCCTTCCGTAGGAAGGTAAAAACTTGGTTGTGGGGCCAGGCTTTCGAATAAGAATCAGCAGCATTAATTACTATTATGTATGCTGGAAGTCAATTGACAGACCCAGTCTTTTAAACTTGTACATGCCTATCTATATTTTATAAATGCATTTTATGAATGTTATATGTAAGTTAATTTTTTAACTGATTTATAGTGTATTGTGCTGTTTTTATATGTCTGTTTTATTGTAAGCCACCCTGAGTCCCCTGTTGGGTGAGAAGGGTGGGATATAAATATTGTAATAATAAACTAGTCTTGATGTTTCTTATTTTGGTATCCAGTGGTTTCTACACAAGCTGTGATGATAGAGGTCTTCAGTTTAATCCAATGTTCCTCAACATTTTCAGGGTGTTCTATGGGTAGATGATCCTTAAGTCTTGTTTGGAGAAGGGCTCTTTAGAGGGCTGTTGAAGAGCTTGGGTGTTCATTTTATGTCTTATCTTTCTCTCGTGGAGTCTGCATTTGGGGGTGATCTTGATGGCCATCTGGCACATATAATTATGTAGTTTAAGAGGTTCCAATGCTTGGACCGAGGGTGGTTTCATAATGTCTTTTTCTGGTGGAAGAGCATGTTGGTGATGACAAGGTTGTGTTTCACACATTTGGTAAGAAGTAGGATGCCATTTAGGTTGCTGTTTTCAACCCCATCTTTTCCTCCATGTATCAACATTGGTTCTTAATAGGATCCAGTTCGGTGCATCACAGTGTTTACACTATATATGTAATAAACTGTGCAGCTTGTTTTGTGTAAATTTTTAATGAGGTCAGTGATTCTGATGCGGCTTCAGTGATGCTTGGTTAAGCTTGTAGTACAGGCAAGCTGTTCCAACCACACCCTGTTATTGAGTACCTCCACCAGCTGCTTGCTATGAATACTGGACGCCATCCATCTCTGTTTACCTGAAATAATTACTGTGCTTCTGTTTACATAATCATTAACTGCTGAGATGGAGCAAGAGCCCCAATTATGGCCTGCTTTTCTCTCAAATCAGTTAAGCTTGTTATGGCTTTAAGTTAATTAGAGGGAGGTATTTAAATTTCAGACATTGCCATGATAATGCCATGTTTTTGGGCAATAGTGCTGGAGAGTTATCCCCCCCCCCCCCCCAATTTGGCTGAGTGTGGTTTTGGGTGACTTATCAATATGCCCAGCTTCTGTGTGAAGACAGGACCAGATCTGACTATACAAAAGAGGGATTCTCCCTTTGTGAGCCATATCTGATAGTTGTCTTATAGTTGTTGCCATGACAGCAGTTAATTCCAATTTTGTTAGTGTGCCACTCCAAATCAAGCAAAACTCTAGTTAAGTTTTGTCAAGATCATTTAGCAACTGATGGCTTAACAGCATCACTTGTTCCTTTATCTGTAGGCAGTGCCATCTGTTCATAGTGCAATGGTAGGTCCTTTGGAATTGACCCAGAGAAAAACTAATGAAGAAATAGAACCAAATCTTAAAGACTCAACGGGGAATTCCACAGAATAAGGGAGTCAGTTTTACGCCCTGGACCTTTTGAGGACTGCGTTGAGTTCCCTAAGCCAAAAGTTGCCAAAAACCATACAAGCAGAAAATATACACGTGTTTGATTTTGATAAAAGGAGATTTTTTAAAGAGCCGAACAGTGTGGGAAGGAGCAGTTAAGTGTCTTATATTTAAAAGATGAATTGTCACTTTTGGAGATTTTTGGGAAAGGTAATTCTTCCATTCTCAGAAAAAAGTCTGGGGGATTTGAAGAAGTCAGGAGTTTCAAGCAGTCTTGAGGGCAACCTCTGTCTCAAAGATTCAGCTCAGTTAACTTGCTTGATTTGAAATGAGGGTAAATTTGTTTGATATTAGACTAAGGGCAGAAAGAAGGAAAAGATAGCCTTTGCATTCAAAAGTATTTGTACTTCTGTAATGGGGCTCCTGTTACAACTAAAGAACTGCACATTTTAGGGCCTTTCTCTTTTCATTTATGTGCTGTCCGGTTACTTTCCACTCTCAATCTTCACAAATATGTGTTTTGTGCTTGAAGGCAAATTAAAATATATTTGTGTTTGCATGTATACATTCTACAGTGTCGTAGCCCTGGAAAGAGGTTCTCAGTATATGACAGTCTGTTTTAAGCCTAGTATTATTAGCTTGTCATAAGTATGTCAGAAATGTCTTGCTGGTTTATCTGATCCAGCATTCTGTTTGCAGCAGGTATCAGTTGTTTGTGAGAAGACAAAAGCAGGTGATCAAGGTTTGATTTGCATCCTTTATTTACATTTAAACAACCTGTCATCAGAGCTCTGCTGCTCCATCCATAGTGTTTCCAATTAGTTTTTGTGGCTAATAATTATAGATAAGAAATGTCTTCCCTAAAATAGAGTTAGACTTATTTAAAAGACATGCTATCTATTTGAGGTCACACAATCTGAGGACATTGGATTCAAAATTCAGCTGAGTCTGATTTGTATCTCTGGATAATCAGAATACATTTTGGGGAAGACCCTTTTTCATTAGCGTGAAATATTGAACGTTGCATTTATTTTTTGGCAGATTGATCTCAAACATTTTGAGAGGCTTGGTCTCTGGCAGAGAACACTTATCTCTAGGGGTGCACCTGCACTGTAGAATAAAGGCAGCTTGACATCACTTTAACTGCCATTTATTTATTTATTTATCGTGTCAGAATTGAAAATACAGTTATATTGTGAAAAAAACCACAAACAAAGTGAAACACTTGGCATTATACTAAATTTCCTTTGACCAGAAGCTGGCCACTTTGAGTGCCTCTGGTGTTGCTGTAAGGAGGTCCTCCATTGTGCATGTGGCAGGGCTCAGACTGCATTGGAGTAAGTGATCTGTGGTTTGCTCTTCTCCGCACCCACATTTTGTGGACTCCACTTTGTAGCCCCATTTCTTAAGATAATCTCTGCATTTCATAGTACCAGAGCACAGTCTGTTCAGCACCTTCCAAGCCACCAAGTCTTCTGTGTGCCCAGGGGGGAGTTTCTCATCTGATTGAGATTCCAGGTTTTAGCCTGCCACTTTTGGACTCTCGTTTGCTGAGGTGTTCCTGAAAGTATCTCTGTAGATCTTAGAAAGCTATCTCTTGATTTAAGGCATTGCTGTGCTGGATGATATCCGAACAGAATATGGGCCGAAGATGTCAATGCCTTGGTTCTTTCATTACTGGCTGCTATTTCCTGATGGATATTAAGTGGTGCAATGCCAGCTAAACAGCATTGATTTCTCCAGTGGTGTAAGGCATGATGACACGATCAAGCTTCAGCATAGATAAAACTTTCTGTCCTTTTTTGCAGTGGCTGATCATTTGTGTAAATGTTAAACATTGATTGAGCAAGCACGCTCCCCTGTTCTTCTGTTTTCACTATGGCTCAATGCTGTAAAATCCTGAATCATAGCATTTCTATATGAGCTCCCATAAAGAATAAAAATGAACAATAGAGGTCTTTTCTTTCCTCAAATGCTGCTGAGCCTATGATAATTCTGACTGCTGGACACTCATGTTGCATCCTTTGCTTAAAAAAGAGAGAAAGAACACAGATGCTAAGTACATAGGAGAATGAACAGTCTTTGTTCTTGCCCTCCTAACCCTTAAAAATGGCTTTTGGATAAGGGTGATGTGTTTGCGGCATGTTCAGAGGGGCTGAATGCTTTCTTATCTGCCTGGAGCATATTAGGTCTCTTGTGTTCTGTGTCTTTCTGACTGCCTACTGTGACAGTTGCCTTGCAAATGCTTTGCCTGAAAGGTGGCTTGGAGCAAGGTGGCTGTTCAGCTGAGAGGGAGAGATTTGATCCATATTTGGTACTTGGATTCATGAAATCCGTTCATGTGTTTCCTCCAAATTGAATGTGTGAAATTGAACTATCCAGTTTTCCCCAGCCTTCTCCAATTAAGAACCATAGCCTTAGGGAGCACCACAAACTGGATGCATTTGCACTCACAGCAGAAAGCTTTCATTGTGTTAGTGTGAGTACTATACTACGAATGCCATTACTTTCCCCATGTGATGCCTCTGTGCATGTTTATAATATTGCACATGGGCACAGTAATAACACAAACTACTCTCCTAGATCTTTCTTACTTTGCAGCCTCTAATTGTGTTGGTCATCAAAGCCCATACATTTCTGTCCGTTTAGCAGCACTAGACCTGGTGTGTGTTTGCTTCATGTTGTGTCCTGGTTTTGGCTCAGAAATGCCAGCAGAAGTGGGGTTATGCAGCTTAATTTGGGAAGAGGTCTGGGAAGAGATTTTAAAAATCAAACTATGAAGGGATGGCATGGAATAAGTGCATATCCCTGATTGTAGCAGCCCCAGACAATTTGGAGACCTTACTCCTAACCCTGATGTCATAAAATGGGATTCCAGTCTCTCATGGACATCATTTTAAATATGGAACATTTAACATTTTTCACTGATTGGCATACTGTTTGTAATCCAAATAAAGTAGAATTTTGGGCATATCTGCTTTTGTTGCAAATGAGCTTCTGGCTTCAGTGAAAACAATCTACAATAAAAATTTATCAGCTAAAGACTGCATTTTAATTACTATGCGTGATCACATGACTGAGTGCTACTTGCAGGTGGCTCAGGAACCCTTAGTTGCTGATGTCATACTTCAGCAGATGATCCTGAACAGAATGTGAACATCCTGCCTTTTTTGCTTTTTAATTTTTTAAAAAGACATTTCCTTTCCTGGCAATGTACAGAGAAACTGTAAAATGAATGGGTTTGAACTCTGTATTTCATTATGAAGTCTTTTTATATTTTTTATTGCAACCTTTCTTCTTGAACTTTTGAATTTAAAATGTGTGAATTTTAAAAATGTGCCAAGTATGCATGCATGTATAAATGCTGAGGCGCAAAGCTAGGTTTTAATGAGGGAAAATTGCTACATGGCAAAAAAAAATCTGCATTTCATGATTTTCCAATATATAGGTGGTTTTCCTATGACATGTCTTGAATTTTTGTAATTGTCTATGTGTCTTATACCTCATTTGTTAAGAGTTTAAAATAAAGGTTATCCTAATATATCAACCCAGTCATTGGCCAATCACACCTATTTTTGACATTAGCTCCCAATTGTTAGAAGTCTGTCGTGGAAGGAGGTAAAAATTGAAACCTTTCTTGTGTTATGTTTTTGATTGGCAATACCATGCATTAATACTCATTTGACTTCTATTTAAACCTTTAATATATATTTTTGTGTGCAGCAGAGGTGCTTTCAGACTGACTTGCACCAGTTCATTGAGTATACATTTAAATTGTCATGATTTGTTATTTATTTATTTATTTATTTATTTACAGTGTTTATATTCCGCCCTTCTTACCCCGAAGGGGACTCAGGGCGGATCACATTATATACACATAGGGCAAACATTCAATGCCCATAAACACATCAAACAGAGACAGACAGACGCAGAGGCAATTTAACCTTCTCCTGAGGGGATGTTCGATTCTGGCCACAGGGGGGAGCAGCTGCTTCATCATCCACTCTGACGGCACTTCCTCATTCCAGGTCATAAATTAGTTAATGTTGCCTCCCGACTTTTTTTTATAAGTGGTACCTTATTTCCTACTTGATAGATGCAACTATCTTTTGGGTTGCCAGGTCAGTAACGAGCAGGGGCTATTTTTTATTTTTAATTGACGGGTGCTCACCCCACCACGGGCTGGCCTCGAACTCATGACCTCATGGTCAGAGTGATTTATTGCAGCTGCTCAACAGCCTACGCCACAGCCCGGCACACAGCTCTATGTTTAAAATACAGTAGAGTCTCACTTATCCAACATTCGCTTATCCAATGTTCTGGATTATCCAACACATTTTTGTACTCAATGTTTTCAATACATTGTGATATTTTAGTGCTAAATTTGTAAATACAGTAATTGCTACATAGCATTACTGCATATTGAACTACTTTTTCTGTCAAATTTGTTGTATAACATGATGTTTTGGTGCTTAATTTGTAAAATCATAACCTAATTTGATGTTTAATAGGCTTTTCCTTAATCCCTCCTTATTATCCAACATATTTGCTTATCCAACATTCTGCCGGCCCGTTTATGTTGGATAAGTGAGACTCTACTGTACTTGGATTTATTTCCAGATAGATTTTACGTATCTTTTACAGAATATTTTTGCCACAGCTTTTAGTCAAAGAAGGGTTATATTCAGCTTTCCTCTAGAGTAGGCATCGGCAAACTTTGGCCCTCCAGGTGTTTTGGACTTTAACTGTTAGAAATTGTGGGAATTGAAGTCCAAAACTCCCAGAAGGCTGAAGTTTGCCCATGCCTGCTCTAGTAGGTCTTCCCAAAAGCTTTCTCACAGAATGACTGATGAGTTTGCAAATTGTTACATAGGTATTACACCTGTTGAGGTGTTGATGTTCCCATCTCGTTGCTGCAATGAAGAGCTGCAAACTAATACAAATTTAGCATATTATTTATATAATTCATTAAGCTCTATGTTTATTGATAACTGAATTTCTTTAAGAGGAGAAGAAAATTTCATGATTGTGATTTTGGTGATAAGATTGGATATGCAGTCTCTGTGGCTACTTAAAGGAATCCTGAGCTGTATTTCTTTAGGCTACACGGTCTTTAGCCCACTCAATATACTGAACTTTATTCCTGCCTTTTAAAAAAATCTCTGGTGTGCTGAAAATCGTGTCCTATATTTACAGTTTGATCTTCCATTTTATTTCTCTTCTGCCACAGTGGAGGGCTGCATAGCCTCGATGCTGTCTCTGCTAACTCTCTCCTAGAGTCAGGCACAATGTTTTTTCCTCCACTTTGAAGCTTGTCCTTTGTGAATGTTTCTGTTCATCTTCAAATGTTCTCTAGAATTGGTGAGTTGCTTTAAAAGAGTTGAAAGTAGAGGGAATAAAATACAGAAAGATGTAGCCTGCAAGTGAAAACCATAATGGAATATAAACAGCATTGTGAGCTAGCACCAGGATCTCAGGTCTTATAATTGGGCCTATTGTGTTTTAAAAAGCCCTACCGCAGCCACCTAATAGTCTGCTTATAGCATTACCAAAGTTTACAGATGCTGAACAGCTCCAGTTTCCAGTGTTAGGTGAAGCAATATAGTCATATAATATAATATATTGTATGTATATATACTTGTAAACCGCCCTGAGTCCCCTTCGGGGTGAGAAGGGTGGAATATAAATGTTGCAAATAAATAAATAAATAAGCTGTGGGTGAGGTAGCTATATATCTTTAATTCTTCCAGGAGAGATATATAGTCTGTAATATATAGTCTGTACTAGCATTGTTCACAGATGTTTCTAGCCCACCAATATGTTTTTCTAGCTACTTCTGTGCCACATGCCTATTAGCTCTTTATTGCCTCCAGAAATAGGAGGCCATGACTTGTTTGTTTTGCAGAATCTTTCCAACTTTCCCATCTTGATTTCATTCTTGCTTGCCCCAAGCAACCAAGACAATGACTGTTGAAAAGACCAACTTGGTGGCATTTTAAAAGGCAGATTTTGGGATCTTATGTCATTTATTTACATCACAGGGAACTCCTTCTTATGGAGATAGGGAAGTTTGAAGACACTGGTGGCCTCAAATGAAAAGGTTAAGGCTTCCTTCTCATTTTACGGTATATCAAGCCATAGAGGAATTAACAAAGTAGTTTTACCTCTAAGTGTTCTAAAATTATCTGAGCAGGGATTTCCCTGCTATTATATGGCAGGTTTCACATTTCAGAAAACAAATAGTAATCTGTTTGAAGCTGAACCATACAGATTGTCTACAGACCTCTTATAGAGAGAACAGTCCAGCTGTACTGCTTTGTGCTTAGATAATTCATTCATTAGTCCTAGAATAACACTGTCCTGTACTTCCATTTACAATACCAATCCTTAGAAGGCAACAAAATCATAAAGTGGGAGGGGAAATCTTGAAGACCATCTAGTGACTGCAGCTACAGCATCCTTACCAGTTGGCCACCTGGTCTATGCTTAAAGGATTTTAGTGTGGAAGGACCCACCACATTCTGAAGTATTCTGTGCTACTTTTGATCAGCTTTCTGAAAAATACCATTAACCTTTTCCCTGTGCCCCAATTAATTTATTGCTTTCTTTTTCAAATACATTCTTTAGCCAGGGCTGAAAACTCAGTTCAGTCCTTTTGCTTGACTTTAGCCTCTCATTCCCATTATGAAACTCTCTTTCTTCTTGGTACATGAATCACAGTGTCCCAGGCAGGGCAGGCTGGATTCAGTGCCTATTATGCCTCCATTATGTCCATGGAAGGTATCGGTCTAGTCCTTTTAAAGGCTAACAGAGGGACTATGAAACAAGACAATGGGTGATGAAAACCCACAGATCATATTCTCTCAGAATAATAGGCAGAGATTTCTGCCTGTGATATTCATTATTTATATATATTCCTAGGATTTTAATTTTGCCTTTCTTTCCAAAAGGAGAGGCTAGCTAGCCACCAAAGCACACAAAGGAGTGGTCACAATATAATAAGTAATAGAATCAAGTTTTTAAAAAGTATGATGTACTAAATGCAAGTCTCCCATGTCTCTTAAGAGCTTAGAGTTGAATACTGGCAAGGCTCCCTGGGAAGAGAATCCAGCTATGACGGAAGTGTAAATTTTTTTTTACAAGGCTGTGCTTTTTTTCTTGAAAGGCTTTATTTCATGGTATTTCACCTCTCAGTTCTTAGCAGGCGGAAGAAAATTATCAGTGAAGATGTTCTTTTGGACGTACATACCTTAATTAGGATCTAAGTACAGGCAGTCCCCAAGTTATGAACAAGATAGGTTCTGTAGGTTTGTTCTTAAGTTGAATCTATATGTAAGCCAGAACAGATACATTTTAAAAATTAACTCTAGCCATATCTATCTATATCTATCTTTAGATAGCAAAGGGAAGGATTAACACCCCTGTGTGTGTTTGTTCTGTTGTCTGTGCACCTTTCAGAAGATTTCACCTCACTTTTGGTCCCTGTGATAATTGTATTTTGAAAAATGTGGCTTGTTGTGGAAACAAGGATTGGTGAGGAAGTTTCAGCAGAGATTCCTTTTCCCCATGAAAACTCTTTCAGGAGTGAAATTTCCTTCTGAGGGGTAGATTTCTCTCACCCCTGTTCTTACCTATGAGTTTTGTAAGTTGGATTTTTGTAATTCAGGGATTGCCGGTAGTCTGATCTGTGGATGGTGGTGGAATTGCCACAAATTCCCCTGATCTCAGAATTTTGCTGTTCTAAAGAGTTGGGATCAGACAAGCAGGGACTGGCCCCTATGTGGTTAGGAAAGATCAGCAACCCTTGGAATTTATAGGCATGGTTACATATATTTCTGAGAAAACACTGTTATATGCCTTCAAGCCAGCTCTGGCTTATGTTGATCCTGTCCCAGGGTTTTCTTTCAAGGTTTTTTCAATGGAGGCTTTACATTAGCTTTCTGTGAAATAGTGTTTCTTGCCTAGTGCTCCCTGGTGGGTTTCCATGGCTGAGCAGCGATTTGATCCCTGGTCTCCTGGAGTCCTATTCCCAACACTACTACAAGTAAGTTCCTGAAAAGAGTGTACTTTTGCTGCCTGCCAGCATCCAGTACTTTTCAAGCAGACCCATTACATACTCCTGCTTCCTTTGTAATACAAACCTTTTCCTGTCTTGAGGCATCATGTAAGGTACACACATGTGCACACACATAGTTGTCCCTCTGTATCCACAGATTCAACCATCCATAGCTTGAAAATATTCCTGATTTCCCCCCTAAAAGCAAGCATTAATTTTGGCATTTTCTATTTTGCATTTTGTTACACCATTATATATGTAATGGAACTTGAGCATCCATGGATTTTGGTATCCACAGGGGGTCCTGGAACGAAACAGGCACACATCCAAAAAGATTTCTATGTGTGGGTGAAAAATGTATTTTTAAATAGATTGCCAGAAACAGAACAGAAATACGATGACACACTACTAGAGGGGGTAATTATGAATTGACCTGCTGCCAGCTTGCTACAGCCTGCAGACAATAGCGAACTGAGATTAGAAGGAATTCTTGCTGTGCAGTCCCACTTAAAGTGCCAGAAGGAGAAACTGGATTCTGTTTGGTGTTTGTGCCTTTCTTGATAGGGATAGGAATCATGACCCTCAGGTGTTGTTGAATGTTAACTCCCTGCATTCCTCACCATTGAAGTATATTAAGTTGTTCCTGTGAATCTAACAGAGGAAAGGAGTGGGAGTGCCGATAATGGATGAGGACAAAAGAGATGCAAATAAAAGGGAAGACAGAACATTCAGAAACATCTTTTTCCGTATACAAATGTGTATTATTTTGTGTTTTGTCAGTGAACTATATCTGCTGGTGTGAATAAAAATCCAGAAGGATTGCTTTGTAACCAGTGGAGCAGAACTGCTGAAACACATGAGGGATAGGTTATATGGGTTCCCTTGTCCTGGCCACCTACTTCTTTTCTACTAGGCATATCAAGGGCTGCAACTACACTGTGGAATTAATTCAGCTTGAGACCACTTGAACTGTCATGGCTGTATGTTCTGGAATCCTAGAAGTTGTAGTTTGGTGAAGCACAATAACTTCCTGGTAGAGAAGACTCAAGACCTTGTAAAACTTCAACATTACTGATTCCGTGGCATTGAGCCATGACAGTTAAAGTGGCGTCAAGCTGCATTAATTCTGCAGTACAGGTGCACCCAAGGACATCGTTGGCAAATGAAAGTATCTGTTAGGTCCCATTATAAATGTTGTCTGAGGAGATTGGTTGCAGGATCTAATTTCTGAGATTGTTTCTTTGAGGTAATCCATAACTCATGGTGAGAAGCTATTCTGTAATGGGAGGCTATCTGTAAGCTAGGAAAGGGCAGAAGCTTTTTTTCTCATGTCTGTCTTCTTTCATTCTGAAGCTTGATTGCACTTGAACCTTCCTGAAAAGGGACAAAGGATGAGTGTCTAAGTCCAACTAATAGCTGCAGAAAACTTCACAAAATTTGATTGTTTAATCATTGCTTCAACGTGTTTTCCAAATGACCAGGTTTTTGGTTAATGATACTAATAGCGGTGGAGTCTAAAGCAACTGAAGGCTTGAAACAAGTGAGAATAATCTGTCTCCCCAGATTTTTTGGGCTTCAACACTTTACAATATTCGGCATTGGTTTTTCTGACCAAGGTTGCTGGGAGTTGCAGTCTGAAAACATTTGGAGCACTGCATGGTTCCCAAAGCTGACATAACAAGAGGTATTCATAGGGCATGGCCTTACCAGATCTCTTTAGTTGCCCACACAACTTTCTCTCCCCTTTCTATATCTGGGATTCTTTTATCCTTATAGCAGTAGTATTAGTCCTGCTCATACTTGTTGGCCTTGGTGAGTGGATAACAAATAATCTTTTCTTTCTTCTTCTTGCTACTTTGGGGGCTACTCCTATCCAATGCAAAAATGCTGTATTGTTTGATTCCACTCATTAACCAAGCCAAGCCATGTTGAAACAAATCTTCAACATTTGTTCAGTAAATTCTCTTCTCCTTCTATTACTCTGTTTGCAGCTCTTTAGACGAAAATCCAGGCTTTGCTTGGATTACTGCTTTTAGTAAAATATTTTATATTGACTCTTCCCTGATTAAGCTGCTGATAGTCGTAGAAAAGGGGAATTTGGCATCCTGAGCAAACCAGCTGGACAAAAACATCCCCATCCTTTGAGTCTCAAGGGAAGGCATGTTTTTGTACACCTGTGAACAAGGCTGACTTCACTGCTGCTTTGCTTAGTTCTGTGTGAGCTTTCAAGGTGGTCTCCTGATAGCATCTAGCTTGTCAAGAAGATTACTCCCAGAATTGTCCAGAAGATTATTTCCTTAAGAGTTGCCACATATTTGAAAAGCAAGGTTAAATTGAGGTTATTGGGTTCTGTGACATTGTTAGGAAGGGGAACACAGAGTCTGTGATTTCCTTCATTTTGACTCTAGATATGTAGTCTTCAAGCCCTGTATTGGACTGAAAGATGGTTGGAATGGAAGCTATATTTTGTGGCTGGGTTGCTCTCTGCTCATTGGCATTCATTTCAAGTGCTCTTTCCATGCCCCGAAAAACTTCATCTTGGAGATCAGCATTGTTTGCTGCCTAGGATAAATGATGTCAGAACTGGAACATGTATTTTTGGATGATAGTTTCTAGAATCACCTATTCTGGCTAGTCTAAATGTAATTTTCCAAACTTTAGTCTTGGCAGTTACCAAAATATGAATCAACTCCTAAGGGAAGCAACCTTCTGAGTAAGCCGGATGCTGTCAAGGGAGGAAGAGACTGCTTGAAATCTCAAGAGCTCAGATTTGCATTTTGCTTCATACCAGGGAATGCAGTTTAAAGTGAGCAATAGTTGTCTAGTAAGCAATTTTGGCTGTACCCACTGCCTCGCTCCAGAACAAGTTCAGGTCTAGGCCAGTGGCTGTTTAGCCCTGTCTTTCTCAGTGTGTGAACACAGATTTTGGAATTTATCTCTCCTTGTGATGTGTCACATCTGCATATTCCCTTTCAAGGGCCAAAACAGAGCTACATCCAAGAGAACCCTGCCAAAGCCTTATGCTGCTCTTTGCACAGTAAAAGGGACCTGTTGTTGGAGCTGGTACTAAACAGAACTTAGTCCATGTCTGACATTTCATAGATGAAAGTAATTGAGCTGTGTAATGAGGAATAACAACAATAACAACTTTATTTTTGTATCCCACCACCATCTCACTGAAAGGATTCAGAGTGGCTTACATGGGACAAGCCCGGTCAACATGGTTTAAAATAACACACAGTAAAATCCATAAAACAACAGCATAAATCAGCCATCAAACAAGCAACCAATAACCTGACATAGTAAACAAATACTGAGCTCAGGTTGGTAGGTTGGTGCAAATCAGTTGCAAGGACAGGGCTGATGGGTAAAGTGTAGGAGCCAGATGATAAATTAGGGCTAGAAGGGCAATATGAAACAGAACATTATATCCAAAGGGTAGTAAACAATAGTAAAGTGCACACACACACTTTTGTCGACTTCCGATCTCTTCCATAGAAGTTTAGAATTAGGTTCCATATACTTATAAAGAAATATACATTTCTTTTCTTTGATAAAAAATTACCTCCCTATTACTAAAATTGTTTTTTGTATTTGGGTATCAACTTTTTCTTTTTCTCTCATTTTAAATATTCTTTCAAAAGGGTCCAATCAGCTGATTTTTTTTTGGTATACTTTGGTTTCTTTTAAGGCATGTGTGTGTGTGTGTGTGTGTGTTTTTTCCCCCCCACTTTCTCTCTTCTTTCAATTTTCCTACTTTTCTTTATCATTTATGTTCCCCCACTTTTATTGTAATGAAAAATACTTGTGAGTGCAATTTTATATCTTTTTTGTATTTTGTTTTTTTATTACTATTTTTTTCTCTTTTAATAAAAATGAATTTTAAAAAAACAATAGTAAAGTGCAAAAGCTATATCTTAGGTTAGAGCTGGGGCATCAAACGTCAGCTCTGAGTCCAGGAGGACCCCCAGACTGCGGACCTGTGTCTTCAGGGGGAGTGTAACCCCATTGAGCACAGGTTGCCACCCTATATCCTGATCCGATGCACGACTGACCAGAAGGACCTCTGTCTTGTCAGGATTAAGCTTCAGCTTGTTAGTCCTCATCCAGCCCATCACAGCGGCCAGACACTGGTCCAGGATCCGGGGGGCTTGCTTGGAATTAGGTGGAAAGGAGTAGTAGAGTTGAGTCTCATCTGTGTAGAGATGGCACCAAACTCCAAAGCTCTGGCCTTGGGAGACCATATGGAAAGCCTTTGTGTTTCAAATAGAGTTTTCTCTGCCACTTACCTGTCTCTCCCTCAGATTTTTTTTTGGAACCAGCCCTGCGCAAGGTTGAGAAAATACTTTGTTGAAATTGCAGCTTTTTGCTGTATGATGATGTGTTGTTTCCACTTCTCATCCTATCCTTTGGGTTTTCTCCTCTAATCACTAGACTATATTTATGTAGTCTTGGGAAACAATAAAATAATAGACCATAGTTGCCTAGCTGGATTTGCTCTAGCTTTTTTTCGTGTCAGGAGCAACTTGAGAAACTTGAGAAACTCTAGTTGTGCACAAGACATACATTGTAGAAGGGAAATTAATTTGGATCTTCTTAAAACCCTATGCATATCACTACAAGTTTCTTTGTGAAAGGAAGATTTTTTGGGGGGGGGGGGATTTGAGAATCCTTAATTTTAACGTCGGCATTTAGCTCCTTCCACATTTCTTTGGTTCTGTTTGCTAGAACTTCCTTTTACCTCCTGAATTTGCATGTGCTGGCTTCCTGTTTTTTTGGTCCACTCTGTTCCTTTCCCCTTCCTTTTGCATAATTATGCAAGGGCTAGGCAGGCTGGGATACAAAATTCTGTTTCTGATTAAGGGGTAGGCAGCTGCAGTAAGGATGGGATTGAATGAGCTGGTCCTAATTTTTTGTCTGGCTCTTCCTATGTTCACTTGCAGCCTTGATCTGCCAAAGCAATAAAACCTTTTCATTGTCAGTGTTGTACATGTTGCCCTTCTAAGTGTGCTACAATCTGATTTGCTTCCTTAATGGCATCATGAAATCACTGAGGCCGAGCAAGTTGGGGAAGTGAGTGGGGATTTTAACCTCTGTCCTTTTAACTACGTTGTCTTCCTGTGCAGTAAATTGGATTTTTCCTACTCTTACTCCACCTTTGGTTGAGGAATGGCATATAAACATGTCCACTTTAAAGCTCCAATATATTATATACCATTTTATCTCTGCTTCCTCCTTCCAAGCAGTTTCTTCCCTTACCACTCAGTCCCATTATATCTGTGTGAAAGACCAAACTACACCCAGCCACAGGTGACATTTGACTTTCCCCTGTCTTCTTCCATTGGGATCTGTGAGGAACCTGCTAATGCTTTCTCTTCCTCCCTTAATCCCCTTCCCATTACAGGAGAGCTATGTATGTGGGTGTGTCTTTGAACCCCCTAATGCACAGGCCACCTAATGTCTTTTCACTGATTTCCACAGGGTTCTGCCCTCCCTCTTCTATGTCCTGTTTAGTGTTTACCTCTAAGCCAGTTCTCTCTTCCTCTCTCTCCCTTCCCCAGCAGAGATCAGGCAACCAGTAGGCTGGGAAGAGAACAGTTAATGGTTAACACTCCTCTGTGGAGAAACGTGGCAGCAGAAATTAGCTCATTGCAGTTGTTGCTTTGCTAGCTAATCATCTCCAGGAAATCTGGATTTTTTTTCCCTCTTTTCTTCCCAAGCATTTTAGCAACCATCCTTCAGCGTCAGCTCATGTTCCTTTCCAGATATTCTTATCCAGTTCTACCTCGCTGTTAACAGAAGAGGCCATATTTGTCTGTTGGCATAAATGGTACTTGACCTTTGTAGCTGAGTTCTCATACTGGTTAGGATGGCAGTTTCAGGCTCACAGTGGCCTGTGTGGAAACATAGAAGCATGAGGGCTCACTCCAGTCCTTTGCAGTCACTCTTTAAACCTTTGTTAGCTTCTGAATGATTCATTTGCACTGATTCTGGGTGTGTGCGAGTTAAGCCTTCCTCCTTCAGGTTGGAGAGCAGAGGGCCCCCAGCTTCCTGAATTCTGATAGAGAAGGCACCCTATAGCAACTGCTTTAACCCTGCCCACATCCTTCCTAAAAGGAGGAGTCACCATTCCAGTTATCTGGGAGGGAGTGAAACTATCACTCAGAGCTTCAAACTTCAGCAGAGCAGCGTGCCGTCCTCTCCAATTCTGTTTCTGCCGCCAAACGGGTCTGACAGAGTGCAGGAGCCTTGCCATCCTCCCACATTTGGAAATCAGATCCCGGTAGAAAGATTTTCCATCCCAAGCAATGAAACCTGCCAGAGAGACAGACAGCAAGCTCATAACATTGGATTTGGGCTGTTGATTGGAGTAAGATAAAAGGTGGGCCAGAGGAAAGTTAAATACCACTTAATAGCAACAGAGAGTTCTTGAGCTGAACTTATCTCTGTGTCATGGGCCAGGAATTGTTTCAACGAAGCTGGACTTTATAATGGGCTCGGGACAACAGTGTGGACATTTTGACTTCACAGAGTGTGAGATTAAGGAAGGAAGTTTGGTACCAAGCGTGTGACTATAGCGAGATAATGGTGGCAGTGGTACAAGTTGAACTTTTAAAAGACTGGAACATTTGCCTTATTCGGAAAGAGATTGCAAAGAACACGGCAGTCAAGCTTTAACATGGTAAGGTTAACCTAAAATGTATACATTCTAACTTGTTTCCAATAATTTGATGCAGCACACATAATGAACTTGATAGGCAGTGACTGCAAATACAGTCATATATACTTGATTGTATATGTTCGTGTAGAATGTATGTTTCTGTGTGTGTGTGTGTGTGTGTGTGTGTGTGTGAAAGCCAGCATGATACAGTGGTCTGAGTGTTGGACTAGGACACTAGAGGGCCAGGATTTGAATCTCCATTTGGCCATGGAAAACCACTGGGTGATCTTGGGCAAGTTGCATACATTTAGCATCAGACAAAGACAAGGCCAAACCCCCTCTGAACAAATTCCACCAAGAAAACCCCTTGGTAGATTCACTTTAGCATTGTCGTAAGAGAAATTAGTTGAAGGCACTCAACAACATATATGATTATAAAAACGAATTGTGTGTGTTTGTGATTTATGTATGTTTCCCATCCAGGAAACAAATAACTGCATATACAAATTTGTAAAATGGATTAAAGCTTTTACTAGAATTGTATTAAGGAAAAGTAATGATTATGTATGGTTCTTGGTTGTCTTCTCTTACTGTTTTCTGTCCTCCAAAGGATTATGATGTTAGAAATGGATTTCAAGAAACTTTAGCACCCCCATACCTTCTAACCCCAATGAGAACCTCAGGGAAGCTTTCAGATGAAATACTATTAATTTAATATTTCAAAAGCTGTCTTAAGATCTTGCTATTGCACACAGTGTTGGTTGAGCTGTTGTTGTAACAGACCTGCTGAGCCTGCTAATCTCTGTGTACAGATCATTGTCCAAGTCCAACTCTAAATCCAAGGTTAAATGATAACACTGTGTTAGACTGTTGGTGTCCCAAGATTAGTGGCTGATCATCTTCTGTTACTGGGTAGCTTTGCTTCCCATTGTCTGTCTTGTTGCCCAGTACATTATAAATATTAGAGTTTATAAAGTGTTAGGACAAAGTCTAATGCTTTAATTTCTGTGACCTTACAGAATTTGCAAAGCTGTCATTCTCACCTTTATCTAGGGAAAACTGAATTTCTCCAGACCCATAAGGGTAGTAGAGCAGAACGCAGGACCTGGCTTCTGTAGATATAAAAACCAGCATGAGAGAGGGAGGTAACCGTCATTGTTCTGCGTACAGTGATACCAATAGTCATGCATCTGCAGCTGCACTGACTTCCTGAAAGGCGGCTCAGTGCATTCAGGTTCACTAAAGTGTGAAAACAGAATTACAGGTTGTTACCATTAAGCTTTATTTAAAGAAGAAATTTCTTACCTCTGATTTTAAATAATCTCATTGAATCCTAAAGGTCCACAATCTGTCAACAATGTTTCAGTGGACTGTGAAACACAGTTAAGTCAGTTATGATTTTTAGATGTCCAGTTTATACATTTTGATTCTGTTTTTACCTTGAACTCCCCAATGGTGTTCTCAGAATAAAGTCCCCAGGCATACACAGCTGCTTTCAAGGGGACTCTTGAATGCCTTTGAATTTGCACCAGCCTCCTTTATATTCTGGTTTATATACTCCAGTCAAGGCAAAAGTCCATTTCTTTCTCAAAAGAAAATAGCCACAAATCTAAGGAGTATGGCCTGGTCAATCTTTTAAGACCGAGATTCTCTCAGTTTAGAGGTTTGATTTCCTTGTCTTCTGTCTGATGCCTTGTCCAGCCCTAGCCCTTAATTTGGGATCTTCCCTGTAGAAGTACAGAAATGTCCCATAGTCTGAAATTTAGACATACCTCCTCTCTTAGCCCTGACATACTAATGAAATTGACTTGAATTCTCAGAACTGATGGTTAAAGGTCTCTGGCGTCATTGCTTGAAAATGTTGTAGTAGGCCAATCTCTTGCTGGAATAAGACTGTTTTGGGAGGAAATTATTATTTCCCATGGAATAGGGACTTTTTCTTGACACTCCTAAAGGCCATTCTGTTCCCTCTTCTAATGTTTTATAATGATGATTTATATGGGTTGTTATTCTGTAGTTGGCACAGGATTTGGGCATATCTTCTCAGCTACAGCAGATCAGATCTCTCCTCACTGGGAACAGCTGGTCTTTGAGAGGAGTCTTTTACAGCTTGTCTCTCTTATCTAGAAGTCTTTGATCCCAGCAACCTGGTGGGATCCCACTCCTCCCATTCACCTTCAGGATAGAGTACTATTGTACATACAAAGTCACAAATATTATCAGGTTCCCAGTACTGGTTCCAGTCATTACTCAGCCTTCGAGCACATATCTAGAGCTAAAATGCAATTATGCTACAAGTAGGTAACATTGCATCCCATAGATGATGTTGAACTGTAGCTCCCATCAGCCCTAGACAGCATGGCCAGTGTTCAAGATTTTGGGGATCTGGAGATGTCCAAAATATTTTCTGGCACTAGGTTGTCTAGCTCTAAATTATTTTGGTATGTCTGTGTATGTGTATGTATATATATGTAATAAACACTAAAAATATTTCAGAATTCCCCATCTTCTGTTAGGAAAATATCAGAGGAGTCAAAAAAGACTCAGATTGTCAGAACCTCAGAAGGTACATTACACTGTGGGATTTGTAGTTTGATGAGACCCCAGCACTCCTTAGCAGAAGAAGCTAAAAGCCTTCTAAAATTGCAGTTCCTGTATTCCATAGCATTGAGCTATGGCAGTTAAAGTGATGTCAAATTGCATTAATTCTTCAGTGTAGATACAACCAGAGTGTGTCTCAAGGCTCCCATTGAGGCCAGAGTTTTCCTCCTATAGGTGGAGCTGGAGCTAGACTAAACAGAGACAGGGACTTGTTGACCTCCCAATTTTTCTTTTTAAAACCAGGCCAGGGTTCGGCTCTAGCCAGTCAAACTAGTTTGGTCACAGATTTTCATTAACAACTTGATTAGTGCTGTGGATGATATTGTAGTGTAGCTATTAATTCAGCAACAGAGCATGGGGATGGAAGAGAGGTGTCTTGACCTCAGTTCCTGGCAGTTTATTTGAGGCTTGGCTTTATTTACTCAAGCTGTGTTCAATAAGCCTGTGGTTGTTTGTTTTTTTATTACTAGAAACAGATTGCTCAAGGTTTCTGTCGGTGCTGAGGCTGGAAAAGATCCAGCTGATCCGAAGTCCTTGTACTCTTCTGTTGACTTGGCACTGCTATATTGGATCAGGTGAGTAGCTCAGGTTCTTGGCAGTGGTTCTTCCCCTATGAATTGGGGGCAGAAGGGAGTACAAGGTGTGGTTCACATTTCTTGGACGAAAAAGATGTTTGGACTCTACTGTGTCTGCCTATACATGTTGTTGGAGGAAGGCCAAGGGATGCTGAGGAGAAATGAGGAAGAGGCTTCTCAGGCCCCTTTCACACAACTGTATAAAATCTACATTGAACTGGATTCTGTGGCAGTGTGGACTCAGATAATCCAGTTCAAAGCAGATATTGTGGATTCTCTTCCTTGATATTCTGGGTTATGTGGCTGTATGGAAGGGCCCTTAGTATTAGGTGCAAAACTAGCCGGATGTTCCTGAAACATGACGGAAATCTTGCAAATCTAGGTGCGTCAAGACATGTGAATTGCTAACTTGCACTGAAAAATGTGTTCATGTACAGGCAGCCCCCAAGTTACAAACAAGATAGGTTCTGTAGGTTTGTTCTGAAATTGAATTTGTTTATAAGTTGGAACAGGTACATTTTTAAGTGTAACTCCAGGCAATTTTTTTAGCTTTGGATAGAGTAGAGAAGGGTTAACACCCCTGTGCCCCTGTTCAGAAGATTTCATCTCACTTTCTGTCCCTTTGATAACTGAATTTTGAAAAAAATTGTCTTGTGGAAACAAGGATTGGTGATAAAGTTTCAGTGGAGGCACCTTTTGCCCATGATAACTCTTTCAGTAGTGAATTTCCCTTCCTTAGGGGTAGATTACTCTCACTTCCTATTGTCCAACCCCTGCTTGCAACTGTGAGTCGTTTGTAACTCAGGGTCTGCCTGTACTTGGAATGTCTCCATTATGCTAATGCATAAGATAGCCTCCAGGGAGATATACCAGCCCAAACTCAAGAAGCCACTCTAGTGAGTAATGTTGGAACTCGGCCATGAGATCTTTCAGTTCAGCATCCCTGCTCAGCAAAGACATCCTTGTTGCACAAAAGTCCTTCCCAAAAGGATCTTTGTATTTGTGTATATAAAAGACACGAAGAAAAGGAATGGACAGTGTATTTCTGTTGATTGCCTGCCTCTCAGTGATATAGGAAGCTGAGAATTCTAGGGAAGGGAAATCAAAAGTAGGAGGGCCCTTCCTATGGAGGAACTAATCACAGGAAAAGTACAATATAGTCAGCTCTCCACATTCGCTGGGGTTAGGGGCATAGAACCTCATGAAAGATTAAAATTATGACTTAAAAGTTGCCATTTTATTGTGTTTCTTGTCTATTGGTAATATATAAATCTCAATAAATATAATTTTTTAAAAAATACTTTTTTATCTGAGATAACACCTTTCTATAAATTTCTAGGCCCTCTAGCATAACTTTATGATCAACTTACGCTAGAAGCTGAGCATAGAATCACATTGGAGGACCGAGAGTTCCTATATAGAACATTTTAATTACTGTAAATTCATGAATAATCAAATCTCAAAACCATAAATATGGAGTGCCTACTATAGATCAACCCCAATGTGTCCAGATGTTAAAAACAAACTGCTTACCCTGTTTCCCCTAAAATAAGACATCCCCAGAAAATAAGACCTAGTAGAGGTTTTGCAGAATTGCTAAATATAAGGCCTCCCCCGAAAGTAAGACCTAGCAAAGATTTTGTTTGGAAGCATGCCCGCCAAACAGAACACCAGAGCATGCAGGATCGGTAAATGTACATACTATAAAGTGTTGTACATGGAAATATTGGTAGTAACAAGAAATTCTTGATAGGATTCACAGTTTGTCTGGTTATGTTGGTTTGTGATGACAACTACTGTACAGTATATAACAAATGTTCATTTTTTTGTTCAACAATAAATGTGAATTTTTCTTCATGGAATAATAAGACATCCCCTGAAAATAAGACCTAGAGCATCTTTGGGAGAAAAAATTAATATAAGACACTGTCTTATTTTCGGGGAAACACGGTAGTTAGAGGTCTTTGCAAAATGTTAGTATTATTCATTTTGTAAGCCGTTGTAAGCCCCGCCCTGAGTCCCTTCGGGTGAGAAGGGCGGGATATAAATGTGAGAAATAAATAAAATAAATAAAAATTTTAAATGAAGACCGATAATGGTAATGTGTATAGACTTTAAACCAATGATCCCCAAACTCTAATTATCTTGGTGTTTTGAACCTTAACTCCCAGAACCCTCAACTGTCTTTGCCAATGATTAGGGCTTCTAGAAACTGAAGTCAATAAACATCCGGAAGACCACTTTGGGATAACCTTAGACATATAATTTAACTCTCCAGACTGATTCCCAGGCCTGTTCATCTATATGTGTATTCTGCATTGTATAATCAGTAGTCTAAACTGTAAAAAATGTAAAGCTTGTGGTCCATAAAATTATAATAGTCTTCCTGTGCTGTTCTTCTCCAGTCAGTATACTACCTCTCATTGTGGGGGTTGCATATATTCATCATGACTTACACCTCTATCCTCTATGAATTTGTCACACCTCCTAGGATGCCTTACAATTATATTCTGTGCAAAGGACTTTTCCATTTGTTATCAGTATTCCATTCCTCCAATATCATTAATGCTTCTGATTTCATTCTATTCATCCCTTTCAAACACAGTACTATCCCTGTATCCTCATGAAATTGTTCCTGAATGCATTGTGGAAACAGGAAACCACGGATAATAGCAAATCCTATTAAAATGAATGCTGGAAGCGACTATAGGTTAGTGTTGGAGAACATATAAATTCCTAGAGATGTAGACTTTACAGGAATTGGATAGGTCCTCCAACAAAATTCTATGGCAACTTCTTGTGAAAGCATACCATAGAATCTTTTGGAAAATGCAGAAAATTCCTAGGAAGCATTTATTTCCCGCGGGTATGGGGGTTATTCTCATCTTTTGGGTAACTGGAACTTTTTGACACAGAATTGGCACAATTTTCAAACCACTGACATTATCTTGTGTTTTTTTTATCATAGAATTGTGATACTCACTGCTATTTTCCATCACTTTCCCAACTAATTGCAGTATTTACTTTTAATTGACACCATCTACTAAGATAAAATCATTTGTGAATTTTTCACCATGATTCATGACTTCTTCTGAGCTAATCACAACCAGTTGCAATCCCATTAATGTATAGAGTGGTAGGATTTTGTTTCTCCTGTTGCATAGTTAATTGCTCTGTTAATCTCATCAACTCTTCTTTATGAAGTTCATTTTGGTATCTTGAGGCCAACTTAAAACTTGGACCTCCATATCAATGTTAAACTAAATTCATTTCTTTCTTGTGCCCATTCCTACTGCCAAGTAATTTTTTTCCTCAGCAAGAGGAAACCCTCTGTGCTCAATTTTAAAGGAATTGTTCATATCAAGCCCCTTTTTGTTCGGATGGAGTCAAAGGTGTTTCCTAATCAATATGGAGCCAGGTGAGTTGGCTGAACTTGGAAGAGTAGATGTGAAGTTTGAAGCAAGATATTTCTGTATTTATAGGATTTATATCCCACCTTTTTCCCAAGATGGGATACAAGGAGAAGTCAGAAACCATTTGAATTCCACAAAAGTTGTAAAACTGGAATCATGCCCGAACCTCTCAATTTACTTTTGTGCCTTAAATTGTCCCCAGGCCTCTCTGGATCTGTGGGTATTTTTCTTGTTCCTAAATTTCTGATGTTAAGCTTTTGTGTCAACAGTAAACACTTCAGGGATGCGAAGTAATCAAGTGCAAAATTCCCTATGGTATTGGATCAGTTTTGTAGCTTTAGTCACATTATGTCTGCTGTTACTTGATGTCTTTTAAAAATAGTTTTGTAGACTTTGGATGGCATGGCTTGTGTGCTCCCAAATTTCTTCCCAGTTCTTCATTATTGAAGTGAAAAAATAGGTATACCCAACCCTGGTTTTTCGGAGACCAGATGACAGTTTTGTATTTCAAAAAAAGATCTCAGGGTTCATGAATTTGGTTAAGCCGTTGGGAAGGGAAGCATGGTTCGGGAGATAAGGCAGAAGATGAGTGGCAGCAACAATTTTGCATTCATTGATGCTTCCTTGTTCATTCTCTTCCCTCTGGGTTGAAATGAAAGAAGAAGGAGATGGTGGAAGGAGCATTATTAAGTTGATAAACGTGTTCTTAAAGTGCATCCTGCCTGGTGTGACACAGTTTCAGTTTGTTGCAAGAAGAATTATTGGATGATCATGATACTGTGA
This sequence comes from Anolis carolinensis, assembly GCF_035594765.1. Lineage (NCBI taxonomy): Eukaryota > Metazoa > Chordata > Lepidosauria > Squamata > Anolidae > Anolis > Anolis carolinensis. The sequence goes on along the minus strand of NC_085842.1, from coordinate 29,724,171 downwards.
AGTAGTGGACTGTCCTGATTTTATATGAAGATAAGGTACAAATTTGTACAAGTTTTTCTATCCCTAATATGAACCATGTTAATCTGCCCTGATTCCTGCCCCCTTGAGCGAAGGTTTTGACTGTGATTGTTTATTTTATTTATTGCTAATTTTAATCAAATTGTTTTGTATTGTGTTAACAAGAGTTAACAAGGAGCTCCTATAGTATTGCAGCCATTTTAAACTACCAACCACCCAGATAGATCCTTTTACTTGGAAAGTGAACACTTGCAGCAAGTAATGTGTTATGTATTGACCATAACAGGAATAATGCCACAAATACTGACTCTTGGCTTGCTGTCAGGAATTAAAAGACAGACTAGATACTTTGTGTTTATTGTAGCATGATAATGAGAGATAAGATACAATCTAGGTGAATCATAGATTGCAATTGTGAAGGTGCTCAGTGTTATAAAACCTGGATAAGGTTTTAAAACCTGGATAATACTGAAGTTATTGTATATTGTATGTTGTTTTGCACTGGTTGGAAACTACCCTGAGTCCCTTTGGGGAGATAGAGTGGTATACAATTTTTTAAATTATTATATTATTATTGTGATGATAATGATGATGATTAGCAATATCCATCCACATTCTCAAACAACCTTTTAAAAAGGACTTTGGATAGCATAGCATTTCCGTAAATACTTTACATTTTAAAAGTTAAATAAATTATTCACATCATATTAAAATAAAATATACATACACTCACATAATAAAAATGCCAGTGAAAACCTTAAGCACACTATGCTAATGCATTAAAGTATCACATTATATATGACTACATGCATGGAAACCAAAATGAAGATAGGAAGGCATCACTGAGGATAAGGTTCCGTAAGCTATCCCAAAATTGGCTAGCCAAAGAAACCTTTTTTTTGTCCTAGGCCCCTTCTACACAGCTAAATAAAATCCTATATTAGCTGCTTTGAACTGAAATAAATGGCAGTGTGGACTCAGATAGCCTAGTTCAAAGCAGTTATTGTGGGACTTTTTGCCTTGATGTTCTGAGTTATATGGCTATGTGGAAGGGCCCTCAGTCCTCTGAACCTCCCTCAGATGGGCTTTTAGTGAAGGGCTCCAGATGTTGATCTTAGAATCTGGTATTTCAGGTTAAATACCATAGGTTAAAAATACATTTCATGTTCCTTCTGAGTTCAACCATCACTTCACATTTGTAATGGTGAGGGATACAGGACTCTGGTGAAAGTGTAAAAACATGAATAAAGAAATGGCTGTTTGTTTGTTTTTTACTTCTCTGAAAATGTCTAGGCCTTCCAACCCAATTCTGTGGTTAACCTCCACTGAAAACTGAGCATAACTTGCAATGGAAGACCTAGAGAGGTCCCAGAGAAGTGTCCTCCAGCATTGCTTCAGGAAGTTGATTGTAGAATTCCACTGGAGGACCTAGAGATTTTTAAAAATTCAAATCAGTGAATAATCAAATGAAGTTAAAGCAGCAAGTGTAGAAGAACAACTGAATTTGCTTTATGTTCTGTGGGTGGAAGGGCCCTTAGTGCTGCTCAGAGAATCTGGTTTGACTGCAGATGCCACAGGCAGAAAGTAGTCAGGTGGATGTCCTGGAGCAATAGATAGCTGGCTCCCCAGAGAGCCCTTTCCCTGCTGCTCCCTTCTCCAAAAATCCCCACTGCCCTTCCACTGCAGCAGGAAACAGCTGGAAATGTTTATACATTGCAAAGTCTCCAGAGCCCAACTGTACCCAAGTGGCTTGTTCTGAGGAGGCTTTCAGAGCAAGGTTTTTTGAATGGGATTGGCAAGATGATTGCTCGAATAGTATTCGGCGGCAGAAGTATAATGCCTGGGGGAGAAAAGTATAGAGATCCTCTCAGTGAACAGTTGGAGCAAAAAAAAAATGTTTGAAAAGGCAGAGGTAAAGTAGCTATGTCTGTTGGGAAGATTGGAACTAATTTTTGTATGTTTGAGAATGTTGGAATAGGATGTCTTTGTTAGTTTGGAAAACTGAATTTCGCTCACAATTAAGGAGTTGAGAATGTAAAACATGTATAAAGATCGTGGTAGTTAATATATTGTTAAAATATATATCACTAATAGAAAAGCAGGAAGTTATCTTTTTTATGTATAAGTGCTTCTATCTGTTGTTTGTGGGGGGGGGGGGTTTACATTGAGGTATTTTTTTTCTTTTGCCCTCGTACAATGTTAAAATAAAATTTAATAAACGCTTATTACTGGCTTCAATTGAAACTATTAAAAAGCTTAGGGATCAGAGAATCATAGAATAGTAGAGCTGAAAGAGGCCTCATGGGCCATCCAGTCCAATCCCCTGCCAAGAAGCAGGAAATCGCATTCAAAGCACCCCCTACATCCTAATGAAGTAGGGTTTTTTTTTCAATTTGTAAAATATATCCAGGGCAAGGTTTTACTTGCTCAGAATGTCAGGGACTGTGTTGTATAAAGATTTGTGTGTCACACAATCTAAAGTTTTAGAATAATAATTCCTGTGCACCCATTAGACTATTAGACACCACACACCCACGGTGTCTACTCTGATTTGCATCAACTCATCAAGAATTTTGTGTTTTTCCTCGCTCCACTACCCACCTTGAGATCGTTTTAACTAGCGTTGTCAGGCTTTGCACCTGGAAGTTTCTGTTTTCAAAGTGTCTACCCAGACACTAACCTACAGCTACTCTCTTAATAGCAGAGCTGTTCCTATTGTACGCGGCAAATTCAAGAGTTACGCAAATCAGTAAACAGAAACACCCCCCCCCCCCCCCATGTTGAATTACATTATAGAAAACTCAGACATTGTGTTCAGCATTTGGAGAGGAAAGGCCAGGAGCAATTTAGTAGCAGGAAAGTAAACACTGGCAGAGTATTAAGAGGACTGAGAGAGCATGCGATGGAAGAAGCAGACACTCAAAATGGTTATTCAATCTTTAGACATTAGCTAGCAGTTCAGAGCAATGTTCCTGAAATGTATGAACAGCATAGTTAGCAGGCAGTACAGTAATAGCTGGAAAACCTGCTAGTAAGTACTGGGAAGTTTATATTCCTAGTAACAAATGGTGCCAGAGGCCCCATGGATAGTGACCATTTAATGCACTTTAAAGCTAGATCCAAATTGGCAGCCAAACAACAAACTCCCACAAAAGCGGGCAAAAGAAAGCCCTTAATACACAGTAGTACTTTCTGGTTTGTGTAATCACCGTCCGAGCCTCAAGCCGGTACCAGGATTTCCTGTGTAATCATCTACACAGCAAAACCACTTTCTTCAATACCTGTTTGAAACCGCATTAAATTATCAGTGTAGATGGGGCCAAAATCCCACGGATAGATACTCCATCCTCCTGCCTGTTTAGTTCACTCATAACCAGGTGTGCATCAACAGCCATTAAAGAGGAGAAATGAAACTTTCTCCATGTAAAACTGTATCAGAATTGTCTATTGTTCTCAACTGGTTATTTTCTTTCTTCCCACCATGATGTGTATGTTGTGTTTCCCTGAAAATAAGACAGTGTCTTATATTAATTTTTGCTCCCCAAAACAGGCTAGGTCTTATTTTCAGGGAATGTCTTATTTTGTTCCCTCCTCCGCCGAGGAAGGCACCTGTGGCACGAAGGAGAAGGAGGGAAAGGTGTGCGCCTTTTCCTCCTCCTTCGCGCTGCACACGCCTTCTTCAGCGGCAGCAGCTCCCTCCTCCTAGGTCTTTCTTTCGGGGAATTTCTTCTATTTGGCAATTTACCAAAACCTCTACTAGGTCTTATTTTCAAGGGATGTCTTATTTTTGGGGAAGTATGGTAGTTAGTATATACAGTCTTTGCGGGCAGAAACAGTTGTGCAATTTCTTCATTTGTATAGACCCCGTCATTTCCAGGGTAGAATTTTGGATTCTTTCCCACAGGGATTGCAATTCTTTGTGCGTTATTGCTCCCTGCTCTGCTTGTAAGTAAACTGTTCTTTCCTTCTATGATTATAAGCTGTGCTGCTTTAGCTAGGGGCCACAAGGGATATGGCTAGCCTGCTGCCCCATTTATATCCAGTGAGAGCACTTGAGATAATCTAGCTCTGTGTACTTGTAAAGTTGACCATATGTCTTGCAAATTGGGTGAGTTTATGGCACCGTAGTCAAAGCATGTGCTTTTTATACTAAATGTCTGAATTTGGGACCTTCTATAGAAAAAACATGTCCTTTATTCTTGGCATCTCCAGGTAGGACTGAGAATGGCCCTGCTTTGAAACTCTGAGGAGTTGTTGTTAGCTTATGTTGACACTATTAAATCCAATTAATTGTCTGATTCAGGGTGCCCCTACACTTATAGAATTAACACAGTTTGACATCACTTTAGCTGCCATGGTTCAATGTAACGGTATCAAGGCAGTTGTAGTATTGCAAGGTCTTTAGCCTTCTTTGCCAAAGAGTTTTAGTACTTCATCAAGCTACAAATCCTAGGATTCCATAGCATTGAACCATGGCAATTAAAGTGGTGTCAAACTGCATTAACTGTATAGTGTAGATGCACCCTCAGCCTAAGGTAGCTCCCTCTGTTCTGTTGTGTGGTGGATTGGGAAGTTGAGTCGGTATACATCTCAGTCAGGGCCCTTCTTTTCTGACTTTCAGATTGCCAAGCAACTGATAATTTTCCAAAGATGCGTGCTTCTTTTTGTTGTTTCTGGCAACCCAGGTAGAATGTAAACTATACTTGTGGTCTGCAGGCTTCCCTTTTTTTGAGGAATGCCAAAATGGAATCATTTTCTCATCTTTCTGCTTCACTAAATTGAAAACATGTGACTGTTTCCAATCTCAGCTCATCTGTATTGTGATCCATAGACATGGCTGCCTTCACAAAAGCCTCACATCCTGTTCCTTTTCAGGCCAACATATTGTTTCAGCTGCTGCCTGTGCCACCCCAGTTCATTGAAGTGAATTGTCCTTCAAATCTGGTATTGTTGTAATTTTCTAGAAGGACAATGCTATGTCAGCAACCACCACCCCCTTTCAAGATTCTTATCTAATCTTTGCTTTGCAAGGCGTATAGAAAATACACTACTTCCTGCTCTGTGAAGGAAGGGCTGCCCGGTTTCTAGCCGGGGGAAAATCAGTTTCGCAGAGAATGTTCTAAAGTAAATCTCAATTCTGTTGCATCAGACTAGTCTTGGTTCGTGTTAGATCTTCAGTGAAATTTCATGGGGCAAACATACAGCTATATCCAGAGCTGTTCTCCTGATGCCTCTTCTACCCATCTACACAGAACTTCCTTCTGGTAAAAAAAAAAGTTTAGAATCCTAGCAGTTATATAGAAATGTAGGGAACTAGCAGGGAGTAAGGAAGATTCTTCTGTTGCTTTCATGGTAGTGTGGAGGGTTATGAAATTTATTTCCTTTTGATAGTGTGTATCTGATAGAAACTGTAATGGGGTGGGGAGAGGTGATTATTTTTACCTTTTTTAATGCTTTCTAGTTTTGCTGTTTTAATTCTGGCTCATTTTAAGAGACTTCATTCAGGCTCTATAGGGACTTGAGGCCATTCTTTGCCCTGTTTATAAGTTCTGAAGGAGTGGAGGAAGTAACACATGTGGCATTAGTGGATGGGCATGTTGGATGAAACAGAAAGTAAGGACAGCTAGCAAACACTGGTTGCATCTACCTTTTAGACCAAATGCAGTTTGACACCACTTTAACTGCCATGGCTCAATGCTATGGAATCCTGGAAATTGTAATTTTACAAGGTCTTCAGTCTTCTCTGCCAAGGAGTGCTGGTTACTTACCACACTACAATAATTCCATATCACTGACCCATGGCAATTAAATTGGAGCCAAGCTGCATTGATTCTAGAGTGTAGATTCAGCCAATGACTGTGCCATCCTTTTCCTGTCTTTCCTTTATTGGTACTGACTCCTATTCCCAATAATTTAGGATCTAATCCTATATGAAGGAACCAGCCTAACTTGAATGCTGAGGAGGAACTGGCAAAATATTCCATCATATATCATAGATGCCTTGTCTGGCAAAGGGTCCTTATGGAATGTGTTTTTCTGCTGTCAGCTACAAGGACAGATTGAATCCTCTGTTGTTTCAGCTATCTCGCTTATTAACTTACTCTACAAATGAACTTCCTGTTTGCAGACCCCAATGTTATTAGTCCTTGAAACTGCTAATCTTCTTTTCTAGTACAACTCAGGACAACCAGAGGATTGTTGGGCGCAACACGCTACACAAGTCATATGCTCTGTTTGTTTTTCCATGGGCCATGAGGAAAAGTGACTTGTGTTTGCAAAGAATTTTTGACTCCTTGTTCAGATTCAAGCAAGGAAACCTGTTTAAATTATTTGATGTGGAAGTATCTAGATCAGTTACTTTTATGGACTGTTCCATAAGGGGTGATGGCAAGATTGCATGCTGTAGATATTCCAAACAAGCTCCAACCAAATAGTTTGGAGTGTACCATATCATTTCTGTGGGTACATTAACAGTGAAGATGGCAATCCTGATGAATCATGTAAGTACACTGATATAAATGTTGTTGGCAGTACAGTGCCAGGGATCAAATGGCCACAAATTAAGAATAGTGGGTATTGGGTGTCTTCTTTGTCAAGAAAGAAAGATCCCCATCCAGCTCCTGAGCTGCTTTGGAATCAGTTTCTTTGCTGCTCTCCCATCACGGAGCTGCACGGAGGAAGAGCCTTAACATCATGCAAATGTTTCTAGTCTATGAATTTTAAGGTGCAAAGCATTTTGAACTGTGCCATTTTTTTTTATTTGTATCCGTTGTGTCACCAAATACTTGAGAATCTGGACTCATTGTGTGGTGAGGCAATGGAAAAGAGCAGCATTAAGAAATTTTTGAAGAACCCAAGCTTTGGTTTCACATCTGTCATGTGAAACCTTTCTTGAGATGACTTATTTTTTCCCCTCTGGAGCTGGAGCAGATTTTTGCTTGGCTACCAGTGTGGCCCAGTGGTTTGAGTATTGGACTATGATTCTGGAAACCAAGATTTGAATCCCTGCTCTGCCATGAAAACCCACTGAATGACTCTGAGAAAATCATACTTTCAGGCTTAGAAAACGCTGTGATAGGGACACTGTAAATTGGAAACAACTTGAAGGCATACGACAACAATCCTAAGTAAAGAAAACTGCCATGATTATTCTGGATGACTTTTGCCAGAGGAGCGTTCTTCTTTCTCATTGAGAAGGCTCTCTTTCTCCTCCCATGTGGCTGTGATTATGGTGCTGGAGAAGAATTCCCTACTTCTGGGAATTACCTTACAGGGTTCCAGTGGAATTATTATTGTCTCCCATTGCATTTAACACATGTGTGAAACTGCTTCTGAAACCATTTTGAGAATTAAAATACATAGGATGTAGGTATTTCTTCAATATTTGGATAACAGCTTTTATATTTGAGGCACTCAGTCTTGTCTAGAGCATAAACAACGAGCTGATACTAAACTGATAAAACCTGTATGCAGCACCCTACTTCATCTCTCTTGAATCTGCTCCAAAATACTCCTTTTTATAATTCCTGTGGGATCCACTTGAGTGGCAACCCTGTGGTGACAGACTCTGATGGGCTGTGTGGTACAAACATCCACTGAGCCTTGCTTTTCAAGTGCGTAAACTTTGGAAGAAAAAATTGCTGTGACTATCTCACAAGTGTATAAGGAGGTTTGTCCTTTGCAGTGGAGGTCCCTGAAGCATTTGTTTCACTTGTTTATCTCAGGTACAGAATCATTTAAAAATCTGTCTACTTGCCATCTTTCCCCATAAACTTGGTCGAACCTTCCCTTTTGTATTCTGTGACCTTTTTGTTCTCCCTCTGCCCCTCCCTTAATAGCATGGATTCTGAATCAATCAGTCTAGGTACCAGCCAAGCTGGCTGTACTCTTTTTAACCCCTGACAGGGTACAAGAAGGTCATGTAAGGAACTTGACAGATGTTGCAGGAATCCTCTTGAGAGCTTTGCTGAGCAGGACAGATGGACTCCAATAGACCCCACTTAGATATGCCTTTGTCTTAAGATCTTGAGGACCTTCAAGCAGCATCACTGTTTCAGACCCAAAAAGATTCTCAGTACTCTGAGACAATACTCTTTTCTTCAGGACCTGGGTATGTTTGGGTAATAGCCTGGATCACTATAGTCTCATCTTCTGTATGGAGCTGAAAGTCTGGTAGAGCTGCAGCTGTTTGGCATTGGCATTGAACGCTACTTATGTGAACAAAATCTAACCATCAACACGTTTCTTGAGGTTAGTGCAAGTTTTGTTCAAATACACCAGATGACTAGAAGCTTCCCCCCTCTGTATCAATGAATTATTTTAATTTATGTTGCACCTTTCTGCCAGAAAAGGCATCCAAGGCAGTTTGTGGGGAAAGGAAGGTAAGTCTCACTGTCAAACTACTTTGTCTAGAATCAATATTTGCTTTTTGGTTGCTGTCCAGTGGGAACCTGTTGTTCTGCCTCTTGCAAGACTGAACATAATTTTCCTGAATGTTTTTAATATTTCTCTGTATGCCAGTTCGTGTTTCCACACCATTCCTTTGGGTGTAGAAACCTATCTCAAATCATCTATGGTGGACACACAGATGCTTCACCTGCCCTATAACTGTGTCCCAGCAATGAGGTAGAGTCTCACTAATGGAGATTTCCATACTTTGTAAAGCTATTCAGTATGTAAGTAGTTTGCAGTTACTAACTAATTTCCAGATATGTAGTAGGAAGTGAGTATGTGTATAGTATGCATGCTTTTGTCCTTGTAAGTAATTCACAGGTCTTGGAACAGAAAATGACATAGCTTGGAATATCTTGAGGGACTACTTTGTGTGACAGCAATGTTGGCGAAAAGGTCCCCGAGGAAATACTGAAATGACCAACACTTTCTTCAGCCTTGGAAACCTTAGTGGCCTTTTTGCATTGCTCATGTAGTAAGACTTGTATATGTGTGTGTGTGCCTTCATGTTGCCTATTGACTTACGGCAACTCATTGAATTTCATAGTTACCCAGAGGTGGTTTTACTAGTTCCTTCCTCTGAAATGTAACTTACACCACCTGGTATTAATTAGAAACATGTTTTATTTTTAAATAGGCATCTCCGATTTTTCAGGAGCTCTGTGTTTGAAACCACTTTGATTGTGTGTGTACATGCACACACATATATTTTAGCATGGTAGCACCAGTAATACCCCATGGGGAATCTTCACAGAATATTCTTGTGGGATTGTCTTCTTATACTTCTGTACGGCAGTTTACATTTCAGCACACCTTTGTTTATTTGGTTGTGACCTAAAAACTGGAAGCGGCTGGTAATAGCTGCCTGGTGTAGGTAGCCAGTAAGTGAGCATCTCAGAACTTCTGAATGACTAACTTTGCATATTTCTGACTAAGATCTGGCAGCAAAGAGCACGTATATATGATAAATATATTTTCATCATAAATACACAACCAGGGCACTTCCTGAGTGGAGATTTAGAAGGCTACTGATGCCACTGATAAGCTGCGGGGGCCAAGGGGGAGTCAAGAGGATTAAAGGATCATGGATTAATGTCTAAGGAACTGACTGGGTCTGGGAGTCAATTGCAGAATGGGTATGTGTGTGAGAGATAGGATTTACAGGCCATTCCAGCTTCTGCCACATAGCTTGGAAGTGTGAAGAACTGAAAAAGAGCATGTTGAACAAGGCCCCTTCTCCCCTCTCGTCTCCCATATGCACTCTTCCATATTGAAACACAAGGCTCTGTCAATGGATTCATCTCTGTCACTACACGTATATGATCTTATTTTCAGCTTCACATTCACTGAGAATCTAGCTCTTACTCCCCCAACAAATAGTTAATAGGTTAAAGAACTTTGTAAATTTTGCTTCCATGGAAAATTTACACATAGAACAAAAAACTGTATTGAAATGTTTTGCAGTGCTCATGTGAAATTGATCTCAAAGTGGTTCCAGCCATAAAGCTTCAATCTGTGCTGGTATTTCCCAAGATTTCCTTCTGCGTACCTACTTATTCTGTTGGAACAATGCATGTTAAAAGAATTTGTATATTTTACCTTTCTACTTGAATGAAGTAATCATTATAGAACAGGGTGTGTTAGATAGTAGTCTACTGATTTCTTGAGTCCCTTTGTCTTATCAGAGTTTGATCCACTTAGGTAATAACTAGCCATCTACTATCATTTTTTACTTGCCCACCATAGCTCTTAAAGCTGTGATGACTGGCTTGAAAAATCTGAAATTATAAAGGAAAATCTAAGTGGAATTCCAGCAGGTTTGCGTTGATTTTGTGGTATGATTTAAAGATAGGTTTAATTTATTTTGAAAATATTCTTAAAATACAAAAATGGCCAACTCCTCTCCCATGACCCTGAAAAAAATTAGTTGTTCATTTAAACTCTTAATGTCAAGAGTCAGACGCCAATTTGAGAGCAAAACAGAGTTTATTCAAGATATAGCCCAAAAAATAGGCACAAACACAAAAGATGGCTTTAAACACTTAACTTTCAGTGTTTAAAGGCAGTCCAAACAAAAATGTATCAAAAAGTATGCTTTAGCAACCAAACTGGATTTATCCAAGCAAATAGTTTAGATAAAACAAAAGGTGCTTCAATTCAGCTCTAAACAAACTAAATTGGCTTGGAAAGGCAGCCAAAACAAAACGAAGACTTGGAAACTTCCCAAAAAACTCCCAAAAGTCATAAGCACAAGGCTCTAAACAGAAACTAAAACCGGGCTTGCAAACAGAGTCAGAGCCAGTGAAAAAGGGAAGGGATGGTTCCAAACCCTTTCTGTTGCAAGCAAGCAGGCTTTGGAGATTTAAAGGGGCAGTGAACAAAAGACGTTGTCAACCGGTCCGGAGTCAAAATAGCAGGAACAGCAGCAAACTGCTTCAGGAGTGCAGGTAATGCCAGAAGCTCAAGGGACAAGGTGAAGAGACGTCGTCAGATTGATCCAGGGTCAGGGCAGGAGACAACAGCAGGGTCCAGAAGCAAGCCAGAAGTCAAGAGCCGTGGGTAGACTAATCAGAGGGCGAAGGCAGAAACAGGGTCAAATTCCAGTCCAGGGTCAGAGGCTGTTGTCATCAATCCAAGGTCCACGAATTGGCACAAAGAGCCAAGACAATGAAGGCAACCGCAGCTAAAAATAGTAATAACAGTGCAGTCCAGGAAAACCCACATAGTTCCAGCCCTCCGTTGCAGAGCAACCCAGGTAAACTTACATCTGAAGCAAAGTCCCAGTCAAGTCTTCTTAACACGTACAGGAATCCCAATGGCGCCCAGCAACACCTTGCCACACGCAAAGTGAAGTGACCAAACACTCCCAATTTATCCCAATTCTCCCTGGGTGTCCAAACACCAACACCCAAAGAGCAGGTGTCCCAAATCCTTAATCAGAGTCAGAACTCCACACAGCTAAGGCTCGTGGATCGGGCGTGCCTAATTCATCAGAATTCCAATCATTCTGCCCACACCCAACACCATGCACACCTGAGAATCCATCCTCCCTCCTCCAAGCAGACCAAGTGGGATCTGCTTCTGAAGATACCCAAGGTTCAGCAGTATCCATAGGCCCCAATTCCCCAGGCATCTCCGGTGCCTGTGCCCAGTCAGTGCTCACTTCCTCAGCCACCACCTGTTCCCCAGCATCCATTTCTTCCACAAACTCTCCATCTGAATCTTCCTCAGAAGACTCCCCATTGAGTTCCCTAATTCTATTCCTGTACAAATCCTCCAAGGAGCCCTCCTCGCGAGGGTTTTTCCTTCCTCTCCTGATCCCACCACCATCATCCACAGTCACCGAAGGCACAGTCACAACACTTAATCTATTAAGTGTTCAAAGGGAAAAAGTAGACAGTACTCCTTTTTTCCAAGGTTACCTGTTCAGAGTAATGTTATAATTTTTAATGCATTGCTTCCATGCACTGTTCTAAGTGGTGGTTTTCTTGATATACTGTGATTGAATAAAAGCTACTGCTCATTGTCAGGAAGTCAATTTGAACATGTCCTCTTAAATTCCTTATGACCAGAGGCACATAGGGCTGCAGAAAGAAAGAAGTATGCTTTGTCCTTGAATCCCTAGCAATATCTAGTTGAACTGGCCTGGCATCAATTCGCCCTGGCCCTTATTGCACAGCTCCGTAGCAGCATTAGTTGAGCTTTGTGCCAGCTCAGGCCCTAGTCCAGCATTCAGTACTCCCCATTTTGTGGTTTCCTCAGGAAGTTAATCCTGCTCTTTCTTATCCTGAAAGAGGAGCTGTTCATACTTCGTTCTTCAAATGCTCAAGTTCTGTTTTCCATATAAATTATGCAAATGATTGTGGTACAAAATTGTCTCGCATGTAACAGCTCAAGTTACTAGCTTTGTTCAGAATAAAAGCCTGTGGGGTTTTGTAGAGGAAGTCTGGTTAAAATGGCTGTTGAGAGTGTGGGGAAATGATGACTGCATACAGAAAGGGCACAAATGTTAAGTTCGTGTGTACTCCCCCCCCCCCCCCCCCCGGCGCGAAAAAAATAACATGTACATCCATTTTACCAATATATGTATCACTTAACAATTATTTTTCACTCTGAGTAGGGGCAGGATGAGGGTGTCTTTCTTATTTGGGATGCCTGTTAGAGATGGGGGAGAGCCAGGATTATGTAGAAGTTTGAGCAATTGATTAGAACTCTGGAAATCAGGATTAAAATCCTTGCTCGGATGTAGAAACCCATTGGATGAACTTTGGCACTTACAAACGACAAAGGCAAACTCCTTTTTAAAAATTTAACCACAAAACCCCCTTAATAGGGGCTCGCCTTATGGTTCTAATAAATCAGAAATGACTTGAAGGCACATAACAACAAACCAGATGGGGAAAGTGATCCTTCCTCAAGATTTTAATTGCTGGATAATCAATTAAAAGTGTGGAAATAATAAACGGTTCTTTGCCTTTTACAACATCCAACTCAAACCCTTATGTGGTAAGGATTGAAGTTTGGCTAGAGAACTGCCTTATTTCAAGTATTCTTTTGGCTTGCCCAGGCAAAGAATTGTTGCAAGAAGCTGGCAGTCTGTGATGAATGAAAGGAGCTCTTTGAATGTTTGAGTGGAAATGTGTGTTTGCATGTGCCATAGCTTTTAAAATTTGGTTAGAAAATCTATTGACAAATGACTGCTGTAGACAGGGTCGTAAATGTATATCATGGGCTTTTAGCTATGGTGAGCTGACTTACACAGCTGGTTTGACCTGGCCTCTTACTCCTTGACCTTTTCCCTATGGATTGATGGCCCTCAAGTAGTTGGTCATAGGATGACCCTCAACGGATAGGTCAGTCCCTCAGTAGAGATTGTCAAATGAATAATAGGGGCCTTGTATGTGTAAGTTGCAAACAAACTAAGCTGTATAACCTTCCCATTTAAGCTGACTCGTTTGATTCCATGTTGATTGTGGTATAGAACTGTTCATTTCTTGTAACAGTGCTTTGAAAACACATGACTGTTACAGGAAATGAAAACAGTGCCAGAGAAAGATGCAGATTTGTGTCATTCTCTTCCTTTCTGACATAAGACAGCTTTGTTTCCTCATTTTTGTCTTCATTAACATTTCTGAAATGGAACCTGCATAGAACACAAGGCTGAGGTGAATGTACATGTAATGTGGAACCAATACTTGGATCATGAATTAAGACAAGATATATCTAGATGGCTTCTTTTGGTACAATATCTGGGAACCATTGTGGAAGCAGGTCCATTTGTCTCTATTGATTATTGCTGAGTTGCATCTTCATTTGGGGCCCTATATTTTCTAACAAAATGCAACTTTGCCATCTAGGATAAATTATGAAAAATAGAGAGTAATTGGTAACTTTTTTAAAAAACCAGAGTGATGGGGCAAAGAAAAAATAGAGAAACTTGTTATATTTGGTGTCTCCATTAAAGACATTTTCCCCACTATTTTCCAGGTTGATGGTGATGGTCTAACACCTATTAGCGGGAACAACACAAGAAGACAGTGTTGGGGCCTGTGCCTGTGAAGGATGGTGAAGAAAATCAGCCTGGTTCTCTGGGGCGTGGTGCTTTTTGTGGCTTGGAATGCCCTGATTCTCTTCTTCTTGTGGACACGGCCTCAGTCTTTCTCAGACCATAGCCACCTGACGGAAGAGGTCATCCGATTGGCCCAGGACGCTGAAGTGGAACTTGAGCGCCAGAAGGACCTCTTGCATCAGATCTACCGTTACAGTGCCCTTTGGACCAGGAGAAAGGCTGATGAGGCCAAAAAGCACCACCTGTCAGCTGCTGCAGCGTCTGCCAAACCTTCCACAGCTGCTCCTTTGTCCCGTCGCAGTCAGATCTCTCCAGATGCTACTTTACCGGTGGTCGTCATTGCCTGTGACCGCAGCACAGTCCGCCGTTGCCTAGACAAGCTATTACATTACCGGCCTTCAAAGGAGCGGTTCCCCATCATTGTAAGCCAGGACTGCGGACACGAGGAGACAGCCAGGGTCATCGCCTCCTATGGAGACGCTATCATGCACATCAAGCAGCCTAACCTGAGTGATATTCCTGTACCCACTGACCACCGCAAATTCCAAGGCTATTACAAGATTGCTCGGCACTATCGTTGGGCTCTGAGCCAGGTCTTCCGGACCTTCAAGTACCAAGCAGCCATTCTGGTGGAAGATGACCTGGAAGTAGCTCCAGATTTCTTTGAATATTTCCAAGCAATCTTTCCACACCTGTTAGCTGACCCAGGCCTTTGGTGCATCTCTGCGTGGAATGATAATGGCAAGGAACAGATGGTTGATGTTGCCCACCCGGAGCTGCTTTACCGTACGGATTTTTTTCCTGGTCTTGGCTGGCTTCTGCTTTCTGACCTATGGGATGAGTTAGAGCCCAAGTGGCCCAAGGCCTTCTGGGATGATTGGATGCGGCAGCCTGAACAACGGCAGGGCCGTTCATGCATCAGGCCCGAGGTGTCCCGCACTATGACTTTTGGCCGCAAGGGTGTGAGCCATGGTCAGTTCTTTGACCAGTACCTGAAGTTCATCAAGCTCAATGACCGCTTCGTGCCTTTCACCCAGATGGACCTATCTTACCTCAAGAAGGAAGAGTATGATCGCTCTTTCCTGGCCCAGGTCTATGGGGCCCCTGAGCTGCGAGTTGAGGAGCTACAGGGTAACCAGCGCCGGGAATTGGGTACAGTCCGAGTGCAATATACCACTCGGGACTCTTTCAAGGCCTTTGCAAAAGCTTTGGGCGTCATGGACGACCTCAAGTCGGGAGTGCCCCGTGCTGGCTACCAGGGCATTGTCAGCTTCCTTTATCGAGGGCGGCGTGTTTACTTAGCGCCTCCTTCGGACTGGACAGGTTACGACCCCAGCTGGAGTTAGCAGCTGTTGATCCTAAGCATGTTGGACCTTACAAGGAAAGGGGTGCTGGGGTAGGGTGGGTGGGTGGACAAAACTCTGTATTTTTTTTTTCTTCCTGTGTGGCATTCGAGTGCATTCCAGGGGTGAGGGTTGCTTTGTGCACTTAAAATATGAGGGTTGGAGGGGTCTGTTGTGGAGATGATTCTAATGCCCCCAAAAAGATGGGGTGAGGTGGAGCATTCTGGGGTTTCTCAGTTCTGCCTCCCTAGTGCCTATTCTACTCCTTGACATAGCAGTGTGTTCACTCAGTTGGTTCTTTGGTAGCTTCTCCAAATGGGTGCATTTTAAGACCAAAGTGGCAAAACCCACTGAGGTGTCTCCAGCTACCACAGGCTCTGGGTGGCTTCTGAACCAGCATGCCAGATGGAGCTCATCAGCTTATGGTGTGGCCTGTGAGGGGCTCAATAACTCACCCGTTTGTATTTTATGATTTCATGGAAATGAAAATGATTGACTTAGAAAGCTCCCAATAGCTCACTGTACATAACTGGTCTACCACATTCAGCCTGGTGGGTCACAATTTCTGTAAGCTCAAAGTACAGGAAAGAAATGCAGTCGTTTTCCCACGTCTTGGTTTGCCTGTTCTGTTCTCACTTGGCCTGGCCTGGAAGATAGGAAAGTCTTATTAATGAGCACTGGGCCCATTTAGAAGGACTATTTTAATTGACCATATTGGCCTTTAAAAATGGGTCTCTTGGATAATTTATATCTTTAGCCCTATTGGATTGGACATTTGAGAAAAGATGCATATGCTGATTCAAGTGACATGAAGATCGCTCTGGAGATGATGAGGCAAAGTAAGAAATTCTGGCTTGCATTTACCAGTAACAGTAGGGTAAAATGGAAGGGAATAGCATGGAATTGTGTTATCTTTTTTACAGAACCATAGTGAGACATGGTAATAAAACATTTTGGACTGCAGTTCCCATTATGTCCCTGTGCTGGCATGGCTGAGGGATTCTGAGAATTGTAATCCAGAAAGTGACATTTTGGACCTCTGTCTTGTCTTTAGCCTACACGAAATCTTGAAGAGAGGCAGACATTTTCTTCCACTCGCCCAGCTAAAAGAGGGACACGATGGTTGCTCAGCAGCTCTCCTCTCAGCCCTTGCCAAACTGCTTCCTTCGACTCACAGAAAGCCTAAAAGATGATGGACATTGTAGTATAAGTCCAATGAAGGATACCAGGCTGAGGGAGACTGACCCAAAGCCTTAAAACTTGCAGGTGGATTATGCTTGGAAACACAAAAACGTACACTCCTTGCATTTGCAAAACTCGCACAGTGATGCAGAGGTCTTAGGCTTCTGGTTGATGTATGTATAGAAGCTAGCAGACTTTTGGGGCCCCATTTGGAGACTGAGGTGGTATTGGATCTGTTATGATGAAGCCACTTTTCTCAGCTGTGTGCTGGACTACAGCTCCTATGTTGTACAGCAGTGTTTTTCAAACTCTGTTTCTCCAGATAAGCTGGCTGGGATTTGTGGGAGGTGAAGTCCAAACCACCTGGAGGAGCAGGGTTTAAAAAACCTGTTCTAGATCAGGTCTGCACAACCTGTGGCCCTCCATATGTTTGGGCCTCTCACCTCCCTAGCCTAGACAGCTTGTTGAATGGTCAGGAATTCTGGGAGCTGAAGTCCCACAACCTGGAGGGCTGCAGGTTGTGTAGGCCTGTTCTAGAGCAAGGAGTTTTAATTGAACCCATTTGGATTGCACCAGGTTGCATTCAGCTAGAGCTTCTTCACCTTTGTTCTCAGTGTTTTTGGTGGCCCATTCTTATAGGATATTTAAGAGAAGATGCTGGTTTAATTATGGCCTATCAGAGATGCCATGTTTTTTCTTCCCAAGTGAGTCAACATTTCCCATCCACCCTCCCAGGCTGCCTTAATTCCTTTTTGGGGGAAAGGCTTTTTTCCTTCCTAATATTTGAGCTTCAGAACATTCTGTCATTTCAGTGGCATTTACCAGAGCATAGAAAATGTGGTTTTTAATATTAAAAATCCAAACATTCCCTAGCTAACCAGCCTAACCTCTGGGGATTGTAGTCCGAAAAAAAAAGGGGGATCACCACCACCACACACAAATGAGTTATAATATTGTTGCTGCCATATGAGAACAGGACACTGCTGTGTCTGGGAGGATTGAGGCAGGAGGGGAAGCATTCCTGAGACGACAGCAGAATGTGCCACAGAAGGGGCTTTCTTGAAAAGGAGCCCAGCCTTACTCAGTGGTGCAGACTCCCCCTTGCCCATCTTTGCCTCTGAGGTGCTGCAGAGCTTCTCTACAACCACTTTACTCACAGCAGGCATTGAGAAAGGACTTCAGACCTCACTTGGCCAAAATTCAGACCACACCAAAGGGTAGTATTTTGTTGGTTCCAATGCTGTATTACTTTTATGTGTCATTTTTTTTCTAAAGAAAAAACAAAAATACATACTACGCTCTCCTTGGTGAGTGGAGGAAGAACACTTCTCTTTGCTAATTTTAGTTAAGAATTTCCTTCCTGGGTCAGGTTTAAGTGAAATGGGTGTCAGAGGCCTTCCTTTCATGTCTCTGTTCTTCTAGTCGGTGTGGATGAGAAGACAGGAGATGGTGCCTTGGGGGACAAAATGAAATGGTTTGATGTATCTGCTTTATTGTGTTTTGGAAAACAGCAGTGATGCAACGCAGCCCTTAGATGTGTTGGGGAGACACCTGTTCTGCTGAAGATCCTCACCTTGAGGTTTTGTAATTTTTTTTCAAAGTGAGGTGTTTTGGATTCTCTCAGAGGAATTCATCTATGAGGGAAGACATATTTGTAAAGTTTCTGGGATGAGAATAAAGCAGGCAGGAATTCATTTGTATGTGATATTGCCCAATCCATGGAAAGCAGCCCCCCTTGTGCCCCCAATTTCTCCTTCACTGGGGGCAGGGGTGCTACTAGCAGAGGCTTGGGGGCTCAGCTTAGTGGAAGAAATTGAGTTTTGGGACATTTTTGCCAGGTGAGGCCAAACCATTTTAGTCCCCAGAGAAGTCTTTTTTTGCAGCAGCAGCAGCAGCAGCAGCAGAAACTTCTGTTAACTTCTCTTTGAAACTAAAATTGGCAAGAAGGCATTTTGAAAGTAAAAACCTTATTTGTCCCTAGTTAGCCCTCTGGGGCACATGAATTTGATATGATGTACCTTGTTATCCTCTGTCCTGAACAGTTAGTGGGAAAATGATCGCTCACAGGTCAAATGTTGGTCCTCCAAGGCTTTTGCTTATTCCTTGAATGCTGACTGGGACATACGGAAGTTGGAAACTCGGAGCTTGAGAACATCTACCTTATATGTTAGGAAGATGGTAAAGCATATGATGATAGTGCATTTGATTCCTTTTGCACATTCGTTTGGCCCTTGTCCCTGCTTTTGAAAACTGCCTAATTCAAACATTGCCAAAAAAAATTGAGGTTGGAAGTTGTGGCATATAAGGAAAAGACAAATCTAGGGTGCCATCACCTTTGACTACGTGTTCAGACTGATTCCCGCTGCAGATAAAGGAACACCTTAGAGGATGGGCAGCCCTTTTTAGTAGAAGAGAGCTAGTGATTTCAAGGGAAAGAGACGAAAGCAACATATGCTGTTCCCTCTTCCCTTTCTGTCCTCTTGGACCCAGGCAAAAAGCCACAGCTGCTGGAGAGGAAGAGGGGAAAGCACTGCTGGTGATGCATCATTTCTTCCCTCCCTAAAGTGCTCCAAATTTGCCTGTATCTCTGCCCTTCTTCCTTTAATCTAGGCAGAAGTTAGGAGCATACATCTGTACATCTCTGTACATCCTTTCCAGTGAATGGAGAGTGTTTTAAGGCAGTAACCTTCACGTCCTGCACAAGGAGTCTGACTCGAGGATTTTTTTCTGTCTTGCTTGGATCCCACAGATCTGTGTAACTACCCGTACCACCTGTTGCCTGATTATTTCTCTCTCTTGGCATGTCATCTGTGTTTGTCTTTTGCCCAAGTTCACAGGGCTACTGCTTCTCTTTCTGATCTGGATAACAAATTATTCTTAAGGGAGCCAGCGGAGACCCAAGGGCCAAGACTAAGGGTTTCTGTCAAGGAGAGCCCACCAGCAGCCGCTGCCCCCTCTCCCCTCCGCCCCCATCCCTTTCCACACACAGAAGTCTGTTTTGAGATTTGAACTAAATATACTCCGGGTGCAAGCCAGGAGCTATTGCATTGTGTTTGATGGAGAGATGCTGTTATTATGTCCAGAGTTCAATTAGTGAGAAAAAAAATTAAAGATGCAAAAACTTATTTTCCACAATAAAATAAACTGGTCCTTTTCAGACAGCCTGTGTCTTTTATCTCATTGCGTCATTGGATGTTTGTTAGTCAGTGTTAAGTAGAGCCAGACGAATGTCAAGGACAAAAAAAACAAACAAACCCAAACACCCTTGCTTTTTTCACACTAACCAAAGATTTATGTAAATCTGTGTTCCAAATGGCTTGCTAGCTGTTCTAGGGGAGCTCAGAATCAGAACATGGGAGTGAGTCATGCCTGCTTTTCCTCTCGATCACTGTCAGCACTAATTGGGACCCTAGATCACAGGCAACAAGAATAGCCACTTTAAATGCAAACTTCATTTATTACATTATCATTGCTACCAAGGGCCATTGGTAAACTCTAACCACACAGCATTGCCCAAACACGAATCAAGGAACATACGTAAAAGGCACTGCAAACTGATTCAGCCAGAGAAGTCAGCCATAGCAGAGCACTTGATGAACCAACCTGGACACAGCATATTGATCACAGAAATGCTGGACCACTCTTAACCACCACCATGTCAGACTACACAGAGAAGCCATTGAAATCCACAAGCACATGGACAGTTTCAACCGAAAGGAGTCAACTATAAAAATGAACAAAATCTGGCTACCAGTATTAAAAAAAAAACTCTAAAACCAGGACAGTAAATAATGAACAACACTCAAAAGAAAGGGGAATTTGAGACAGGAAATAATCAGGGCCAGCTAACAGCTCCCAACAAAGGATTCCCCCAGGAAGGAAGCAGCCAGGCTTTGAAGCTGCAAGGCTATTCAATGCTAATCAAGCTGGCCAGTTGCAACATTCACACTTGCCTCAAACAGACAAGAGTTCTTTCTCCCACCCTGGACCTTCCACAGATATATAAACTAGTTGCCTAGTTTTCAATAGACCTCACAACCTCTGAGGATGCCTGCCATAGATGTGTGCGAAACGTCAGGAAGAGAGTGCTTCTGGAACATGATCATACAGTCTGGAAAACTCGCAGCAACCTAACCACTTCTTTAACAGGTTACTTTAAAATAAAATGCACATTACTCTTTGTACTTAAAGATACAGATTCCCAGTTCTTTTTCTGAGGATCAACAGAACAACTATTTAAAGTTTATTAAAATGGATCAGCAGATAATAAATAATTATTTAGTAGGATATATGATGTAGCAGAGCAGGGGTCCCCAAACTAAGGCCCGGGGGCCGGATGCGGCCCTCCGAGGTCATTTACCTGGCCCCCGCCCTCAGTTTTATAATATAATATATTGTATATACATATAATATTGATAATAATATTATAATGTAATACAATATAACACTACTAATAATACCATATCATAATAATATTAATTATATATTCTATATTACATATAATATTACTAATAATATTACAGTATAGTGGTATAGTTCAATATCTATATATATAAAAGAGTGATGGCATCAGGGCAGCGGACAAAACAACAAAACGACAGGCCCCCCAACCTCGAAATTTGACAACACAACCCATCATCCACGGCTCTAGGTTGATACAACAAAAAGAAAAGAAAAATAAAGTCCTAATTACAGGGAGAGGAATAATTGTTTTTATCCAATTGCTGCCAGTTAGAAGGCTATGCTCTGCCCACTTGGTCTCCTAGCAACGCACTCAGCCCAGGGGACAGGCACAAGAGTTTGGAGAGACCCCTAAGGGCCATCCAGCCCAACCCTTTCTACTATGCAGCAGGACACAATCCAAGCATTCCCAACACATGGACAACGTATAAATACTATACAATACTACACAGGGACATAGACCCCCTCTACCCTCACCACTTTCACAGTACACAAACAACCAAATGCATACTAAACATAAAGACAACCATACAACAGACATTCAATACCACCACTACCTCAACAAGTTCTCACCAACACCACCAGACAACACCACAGCAACGCGTGGCCGGGCATAGCTAGTAGTAATATATAATGGTAATATTGTGCGATGCTAATAATATAATATATTGTATGTACATATAATTTGTAAGCCACTGAGTCCCCTTTGGGGTGAGAAGGGTGTGATACAAATGTAGTAAATAAATGCAGTAAATAATAAATAAATAAATAAATACATTTTAGACTTGGGCTCAGCCAAAGTCTGAAATGACTTGAAGGCACACAACAACAACAACAGCAACAACCCTAATTAATTTGACTATCTCATTGGCCAGAAGCAGGACCACACTTCCCATTGAAATCCTGATAAATTTATGTTGGTTAAAATTGTTTTTATTTTTAAATATTGTATTGTTCTTTCATTGTTGTTGTTGTTTTTGCACTACAAATAAGACAAATGCAGTGTGCATCAGAATTTGTTTGCATTTTTTTCAAATGATAATCCGGCCCCTCAACAGTCTGAAGGATTGTGGACCGGCCCTCGGCTTAAAAAGTTTGGGGACCCCTGTAGTAGAGCATGGGTGGGAGCAGGCAGGCAGCTCTCTAGCTGTTGCTGAAATGCTGTTTTTGATATCCTTCATTGTGAATCCTGGCGAAGGCTGCTGGGGTTATAGTCCAACATCTGGAAGGCTAAGACTACTGGGGTGTGGAGTCCAATTCAGGGTCCTAGTTTAGTCTTATACATATTACAATTTCCTACCAGCAATGGGACCTCTGAGAAAAAGAACTCTGCCTAAAAGAAGCAGCATCCTTATGTACAATTTTCTCTTGGAACATAATATTCAGGTTTATTACAGAATTAAGATTTTGTTGCTGGTGCTTTCCTAACTTGAAATGAGCCAGCCCCAGCAAATCACATTTGACCTGGCCACAAGTTGCATGTGTGATTTTTTTCCTTTAATAACCATGAAACACACCACATTCTCAGGTCTTTTGTGACCTCACATAAATCATTTTGAAGGGTGTGTGTGTTTTGTTCATGAATTAAGCTATGGCATCTGAGTCATTTCCTCCAGCTATCTTCCTGGCTGTACAAAACTATAAAAAAAACCAACTTGACACCCCTGCTCTGTATTTTGACTTCCTTTCTTCTTGTAGTTTGTGATTTATTGCCTTTTAAATGTTCTATCTCTCGAAGTCTCATTTCATACATACGTTATAATCTACATCCTTAATTTTAAACACCTAACAGCGTCTTCAGATGACCCAACATCCCTCAGGCTGAAGATGTAGTTGTCTTAATTGGCGCTAGTGTGCAAAAATAGAACACAAACATTCTGCAAATCACTGGACTGAAACTATAATTTTTTTAAAGCCCATATGGCTGCACATTGAGTTGAGATATGTGGGGAATTTCAGAAGCCGTTAAGAAATAGACTGTTCAGGTTTCAGCGGGGTGAAGCAAGTAATTGACCATCTGTCATTTAAAAAAGCAAACGGAACTGCGTTGGCCAGAAGGAAAAAGGTGTTTTCATTAATACAGATTTTTATTAGGGCAACCAAAAGGCCACAGGAAAACATGCACAAGCTTTCAAGATCGCCAGATGTCAATATGCTACAAAACACAAGACACTAAAGGTGGAAGGAGAGGAAAGAGCTGGCTTGAATGTGAAGACGTGGTGGTATCTGTGTGATTTTAACCTGAAGCTGAAATGGAATAGAGTTTCTCAATTGAGAGGCTTGTTTTCCGCTGCTCTGGAGACTAAGACGTGGAGCTATGGATGCAAACTACAGGAAAATATTCCTTCTGAATAATAGGAAGAACTATTTGATGTGTTGTCGAAGGATTCATGGCCGGAATCATTGGGTTCCTGTGAGTTTTCTGGGTTGTATGGCCATGTTCCAGAAGCATTCTCTCCTGATGTTTCACCCACATCTGTGGCAGACATCCTCAGAGGTTGTGAAGTCTATCAAAAACTCGGCAAGTGGGGTTTATATATCTGAGATGTCCAGGATGGGAGAAAGAATTCTTGTCTGCCTGAGGCAAGTGTGAATGTTGCAATTGTCCACCTTGATGAGCATTGAATAGGCTTGCACCTTCAAAGCCTGGCTGCTTCCTGCTTGGGGGACTCCTTTCTTGGGAGGTGTTAGCTGGCCCTGATTGTTTCCTGCCTGGAATTCCCCTTCTGAGTGTTGTTCTTTATTTACTGTTCTGATTTTAGAGTTTTTTTTTAATACCGATAGCCAGATTTTGTTCATTTTCATGGTTCCTTTCTGTTGAAATTGTCCACATGTTTTTGGATTTCAGTGGCTTCTCTGTGTCATCTGACATGGTGGTTGGTAGAGTGGTCCAGCAGTTCTGTGTGCAGGAATATACCATATACCAGGCAGCTTTAGACATTACATGTCTACATAGGGACCACCAAACACAGCATTGCCCAAACATGAATCAAGGAATGTAAAAGACACTGCAGACTAACTCAACCAGAGAAGTCAGCCATAGCAGAGCGCTTGATGAACCAACTTGAACACAGCATATTATGTGAGAACACAGAAATGCTGGACCACTCTAACAACCACCATGTCAGACTACATGGAGAAGCCACTGAATTCCACAAGCATGTGGACAATTTCAACAAAAAGGAGTCAACTATAAAAATGAACAATATGTGGCTACCAGTATTAAAACTACTCTAAAATCAGGACAGTAAATAAAGAAAAACACTCAAAAATGGGAATTCCAGACAAGGAACAATCAGGACCAGCTAACACTTCCCAACAAAGGATTCCCCCAGGCAGGAAGCAGCTAGGCTTTGCAACTGTAAGGCTATTCAATGCTCATCAAACTGGACAATTGCAACATTCACACTTGCCTCCAACAGACAAGCGTTCTTTCTCCTACTCTGGACATACCACAGATATATAAACTTCACCTGCCTAGTTTCCAACAGACTTCACATCCTCTGAGGATGCCTGCTATGTGGGTGAAACATCAGGAGAGAATGCTTCTGGAACATAGCCATACAGCCTGGAAAACTCACAGCCACCCAACTTTTTGATGGTAAGAGCTGTTCAGCCTGGGAGTACAGTATGTTGGAGCCTCTTCTGGAGACAGAGGTTGGGTGGCCATCTGTCAGAGGAGTCCTTTCATTGTATTGTCCTCCCCCAGGGCAGGATGGGATTGGACTGGATGTCCCTTTGGGTCTCTTCCACCTGTGACCCATGAACATCTAGACTGGAGATGCTTTTATTTCCTCTCCATGTTTAAAGAATTGCAGCTAGTTTTAGATACTGTCATCAATTTATTTTTTAAATCATTGGCTGTAAATGGCAGACTTAATGCTTTAAAAGTAAAATAACGAGCTTCAAATGATATAAAACCTGCTCCTTCCACTACTGAAGTCCACCAAATTACTAAATTCGCGTTCTTTTCCAATCCCTTTTTAAAACGGGTCACAGCAATATTGCCACACAAGAGGTGACTGTTCTCACTGCAGGAGGAGGTTTGCTGCCAATTACAGTCCAACAGCCATTCTCTGTACTGGGCAAAGGTCATTACTGCCTGCCCTGCGACAATCAAAGGTACATTTTCCTTCTTCCAAAGGGGCCAAAATGAACAAAATCTAGCTACCAGTATTAAAAAAACTCTGGACAGTAAATCAGGACAGTAAATAAAGAACAACAATCAGAAGACAGGGGAATTCCTGACAAGAAACAATCAGGGCCAGTTTACACCTCTCAACAAAGGATTCCCCAGGCAGGAAGCAGCAACTGGCCACCTTGATTAGCACTAAATAGTCTTTTAGAATCATGGTCTGGCTGGCTACTTACT
Organism: Anolis carolinensis; assembly: GCF_035594765.1. NCBI lineage: Eukaryota > Metazoa > Chordata > Lepidosauria > Squamata > Anolidae > Anolis > Anolis carolinensis. The sequence continues at coordinate 29,698,775 of NC_085842.1, read as the reverse complement.
GCCTGGGGGAATCCTTTGTTGGGAGGTGTTTGCTGACATGTGAACAATTTCAACAAAAAGGATGAAACCATAAAAATGAACAAAATTTGGCTACCAGTATTTTTTTAAAAAAAAAACCTCTAAAATCAGGACAGTAATAAAGAACAACACTCAGAAAACAGGGGAACTCCAGACATGAATCAGTCAGGGCTAGCTAACACCCCAAGAGCCATCCAGTCCAACCCCATTCTGCCAGGCAGGAAGACACAATCAAAGCATTCCCGACAGATGGCCATCCTGTCTCTGCTTAAAAATCTCCAATGAAATAAACTTTTCCCGGTGGGTTTCCATGAACAATTTTTAATAATATCGGTGAATAATCCAATCTGCAGAAGTCGCTACTACAAATGTAGAAGGACGACTGTAGAGCAATATGGTTTTGGACATAGAAATTCTGTGTGCCTGTGTGCAACAATGGTTTCTATGCAGAGGAGGTCCAACCATAAGGCGAAATAGGCATTTGCCTGTGGCGCCATCGTCCCGGGGGCACCATCGTCCTGGGAGGAGGGCATCACTCTCCACCTCCTTCTCTTTCGAGCCTTCCAGCGGCCGCGCTGGGCCTTCCGGCCAGCGCAGACCCACCTTCGCACCACGCAAGCCCACCTTTGGGGCCTTCAGAGATTGTGAGGTCTGTAGGAACTTGGAAGCTAGGTATGTGAGGTTTATATATCTGTAGAAGGTCCAGGGTGGGAGAAAGAACTTTTCTTTGAAGCAGGTGTGAATGTTGTAATTAATCACCTTGATTAGCATTTAATGGCCCTGTGGCTTCAAGGCCTGGCTTCTTCTTGCCTGGGAGAATCTTTTTTTGGGAGGAGTTAGCTGTCCCTGATTGCTTACTGTCTGGATTTCTTCTGTTTTCAGAGTGTTGTTCTTTATTTATTGTCCTGATTTTAGGGTTGTTTTTTTTTTAATACTGAGGGCTATCTGGGTTATCTAAGTCCACACTGCCCTATATCCCTGTTCAATGTTTAGTGCTAAATTTGCAAATATAGTAATTCCTACATAACATTACCATGTATTGAACTGCTTTTTCTATTGATTTGTTGTAAAACATGATGTTTTGGTGCTTAATTTTTAAAATCATAATGTAATTTGATGTTTTATAGGCTTTTCCTTTATACTTCCTTATTATCCAACATTTTCGCTTATCCAACGCTTTTATTTTTCAGTGATTGGTTTGGGGGGGGGGGGCGCCAAAATTCTGTTCGCCTACACTTGAAAAATACCTAGGGCCGGCTCTGTTTCTATGTCACTACATGCCAATCATTTGCATTCTCTTGATTATGAAAAATTAGCCTCAATGTTTAGGGAAAGGGAGGGGTCACATGTCTTCAAGGGATACAAAATACTATGCCCCCCAGAACCCCACCCTTATTCCAGGATGTTGAGTAATGCTCTTTCCCTCCTCCTTTCCAACCACACAAGCCATGGAAAAAACACAACCGCAGCCTTCTTTGCAGTCCTGGAGCTTATGCAAAATAAGCTCCTCCGTGTGAGTTTGCATAGTTTAATCCAAATGCCAAACAAAAGGAACACAAAGCTCCAGCAAGCTTCCTGGCATTTTTAAAAAATCATGTTTAAACAAGGGATATGAAGCATGCATTGTGATGATTGCTACAAGCAAAAGGTACACACAATTCATAGTTTTCAAAGTTTGCCAGTAAATGGGTTTTTAAACTATTGTTGTGACCCTTCAAGTTGTTTCTGACAACCCTAAAGTAAATCTACTGTGGGGTGGGCTGTCTCTTGAAGCTGAGAGAGTGTGACTTGCACCAAAGCTCACCCAATAGGCTTCATAGCGGAGCGAGGATTTGAACACTACCCTTCGAAGTCATATTCCAATGCTCAAACCACTGTGCTATACAGACAGAATTGCTACGAGTTAAGAGGGAAGAAAAGCAGGTCGATATGCCATCCAACTGTCCCAAATCGGGAGGGATTTAGTCCCATTTAAGCCTCTATTGTCCCACTTTTTCAGATGCTTTCAGAATGTCCCAATTTTCTTCATCCTTCGTCTATCTAATTCAGTTATGCCAAAAATTAAGTTCAAAATGCAAAAGTAATTTACACCCAGTTGACTCACCAGGAGTGTGATGGCACGCCCGAGCCTTTGGGAAAAACTATAGTGTCTGGCTTTACTCGGGGGCTATCTGTATACCCTTAGACCCTTAACATACAGAGGCACTTTAGGCAAAGTGAAAAGATAACCAAAATGAGTTTACTGAAAACAAGGTGAATAAAGGGTTAACTCCACCTGGGACTATTATAAGATAGCTTAGGACAATACATTACAAATGAAGATTTTGCTGGTTGCAGTCATCTCTCTGGAGTCCTTGAAAGTCTTCTGCCTCTGATGGAAGGCGATGGTTTACTTGCTGGTGCTCATAAACTGTCTCAACCTTCCTTCTTGCTAAGATTAAGCTAGTCAAAAGCTTCTGTTGTCTCTGAGACTGGTGGGAAATGAATGCTGGCTGAATGCAGGTGCCTAGAACGCCTGTTTTGGATTGCTTGGGCCTAGGATTACCAGACAATTCCCAAGCTTCTGGTCACTGTAGCTCTGCTGCAGAAAGAGGAGTCTAGCAAGAGAGCTCTGTTGAGGCAAATGGAATAGACCAACTAAGGGTGGCCTCCAGGGGTTTTTTAATGCTCCACCCAAAACTAATACAAAGGGAGGTATCTACACTATAAGTAAAGGTAAAGGTTTCCCCTGACGTTAAGTCCAGTCATGTCTGACTGTGGGGGGTTGGTGCTCATCTCCATTTCTAAGCCGAAGAGTCAGCGTTGTCCGTAGACACCTCCAAGGTCATGTGGCCAGCATGACTGCATGGAGTGCCGTTACCTTCCCACTGGAACGGTACCTATTGATCTACTCACATTGGCATGTTTTCGAACTGCTAGGTTGGCAAAAGCTGGAGCTAACAGCGGGCGCTCACTCTGCTCCCGGGATTTGAACCTGGGACCTTTCGGTCTGCAAGTTCAGCAGCTCAGCGCTTTAACACACTTCGCCACCGGGGCTCCATCTACATTAAAGGGAACACCTATAAACAGGGGGGAACGAAAGCAAAGGAGAGGAAGAGACAGGGCCAAGACTTCACAAGGAGGGAAAGGGCAAGATGGAAAAGACCACACGGGCCATCTAGTCCAAGTCCCTGACATGCAGGAAAAACATAATCAAAGCACCCCAACAGATGGCCATCCAGCCTCTGTTTAAAAGCTTCCAAAGAAGGAGCCTCCATTGTCTTGCCTTTCTCAATTGGCTCGGACATAAAGCAAACTACTGTAGTTTCTTCTAGAATGCATCTACATTGTCGAATTAATGCAGTTTTGACACCACTTTAACTGCCATAGCTTAATGCTATGGAATCCTGGGAGTTGTGGTCTGGTGATGCACCAGCCTCTTTGACAGAGAAGGCTAAAGACCTTGTGAAACTGCAACTCCTGTGATTCCATAGCATTGAGCCATGGCACTTGAAGTTGTGTCCAGACTGAGTTTATTATACGCCAGGCAAGGGCAAACTCTGGCCCTCCAGGTGTTTTGGACTACAACTCCCACAATTCCTAACAGCCCATCGGCTGTTAGGAATTGTGGGAGTTGTAGTCCAAAACACCTGAAGGGCCAGAGTTTGCCCATGCCTGTTCTACAGTGTAGATGCACGCTAAATAAACTCAGATCCCTGGTCTTTCTGTCCCAAAGTTTGTGCTTTGTATACCTAAGAGGTGAAGGCAACTTCTCTGTTTTCTCCCATCCTCTACCAATATTCCATTGATCTCCCTGCTATTTGACAGGAAATCAATTGCAGAGTATTGGCAATGGGGATAGGTTGCTTGTGTGCATGAACACATGAATGCACACACAGAGCAATAATTCAATTAGTCTAATTGGATGGCTGAACAGAAGGGTGTAAAGCCAGGGAGGGGAAAGGCTATTTAGCAAGGGGTTTTGTTGTTTTTAGGAGCCCCGTTGGCGAAGTGTGTTAAAGCACTGAGTTGCTGAACTTGCAGACCGAAAGGTCCCAGGTTCAAATCCCTGGAGTGGAATGAGCGCCCGCTGTTAGCTCCAGCTTCTGCCAACCTAGCAGTTCGAAAACATGTAAACGTGAGTAGGTCAATAGGTACCGCTCCAGCGGGAGGGTAACGGCGCTCCATGCAGTCATGCCGGCCACATGACCTTGGAGGTGTCTACGGACAACGCCGGCTCTTCAGCTTAGAAATGGAGATGAGCACCAACCCACAGTCAGACATGACTGGACTTAACGTCAGGGGAAACCTTTACCTTTACCTTTTGCTGTTTTATTCACTAGGAAATGGCTGCGATTTGCAAAAAGGAGAAAGTAAGGCTGGAGCCGCTTTGAATCCCAGACCCCATTTCCACTGCCACATAATGTAGTTTCATATAATCCACTGAACTGGATTATATGGCAGTGTAGACTCATGATCCAGTTCAATGAAGTTCAGCCTACGTTATATGAATCTAATTGACATTGACCACGTAATGCAGTTCAGACTGTGTTATATGGCAGTGTAGATGGGGCCCTGGTCCTGGGAGAAAAGCAGTGTATAAATATATCAGGAATAATAGAATCTACGAGAAGCAACTGGAAAAGATGGCACGATATGGGAATTTAAAGATCAAACTGCAAAGACTCTAGTACAAGCCAGTAAAGGTGGTCCCAGTGGTGATCGACACACTGGGTGCAATGCCTAAAGACCTTGGCCAGCACTTGAAAACAATCGGCGCTGACAAAATTACCATCTGTCCGCTGCAAAAGGCCACCCTACTCAGATTTGCACAGATACATCACATAGTCCTAGACACTTGGGAAGTGATCCAATACAAAAGCCAGCATAGTGGTCTTGTTTGCTGTGTACTAATCTTGCTGTGTATTAAATATTATCAATAATAATATTTTTTAAATAATCTGTACACAAATGTGACTAAGGCCCCTTCTACACTGCCATATAATCCACATGATCAAATAATATAAACCAGGTTATCTGCTCTGAACTGGATTATATGAGTCTACATATAATTCAGTTCAAAGCAGATTACCATATATGGATTTTATATGGTAGTGTAGAAAGTTCAGGTTCAGTATCTCTTATCCAAAATGTTTAGGGCTAGAAGGGTTTCAGATTCAGAATGTATACTTGCAGATACATCTTGAGATATTTTGGAGATGAGACCCAATATTCATTTATGTTACATATACAGTACATCACACACACACACACACACACACACTCACAGTAGAGTCTCGCTTATCCAACCTTTGCTCATCCAACGGTCTGTATTATCCAACACAGTCTGCCTTTTAGTGGTCAGTGTTTTTGTAGTCAATGTTTTCAATATATTGCGATGTTTTGGTGTTAAATTCGTAAATACAAATTACTACATAACATTACTGTGTATTGAACTGCTTTTTCTGTTGATTTGTGGTAAAACATGACGTTTGGTGCTTAATATGTAAAATCATAACATAATTTGATGTTTAATAGGCTTTTCCTTAATTCCTCCTTATTATCCAACATTTTCACTCATCCAACATTCCCCTGGCCCCTTTATGTTGGATAAGCAAGACTCTACTGTATATATGTGTGTGTGTGTGTGTGTGTGTGTGTGTGTAGCCTGAAGGTAATTATATACGCAATATTTTGCAGAGAATGAAGTGTGTGTACATTGAACCACCAGAAAACAAAGGAGTCACTATCTCAGCCATCCCTGTGGACTAGTTTGGGTTTTCGGATTTCCAAATTCCAAGTATGCTCAGCTCTTGTGTTTAGTTTCAGGGTCAACGTGGATATCCAAATCTATGGGGGCTAAAGCCCCATTATATACGATGGCATAGTAAAAAGGCAACCCTTATATAAAATATCAAAATCAAGCTTTTCGTTTTGGATTTTTTAAAAACAATATTTTAAAAGCCAGGGATGGTGGAAGCCGTGCATATGGAAGGCCGACTGCAAAAGCAGTTGTAAGGAAGCTGAGAAACTAGACTACGATGGGCCAAAAAGAAACGTGGCACCATCTATTTTTAGCACGTCTTTTTTTTTTTTAGATCGAATGCCTGAAGGCAGAAAGCTGCCAAATTAATTATTTCTTAGTCACCTGGGAGACTTTTGGGCTGAAAAGAAGGGCAAAACTGCTTTAAATAAAAGTGCATCTACACTGTAGAATGAAAGCAGGATGGCACTACTTTAGTTGCTGACTGGCCATGTTCCAGAAGCATTCTCTCCTGACGTTTCACCAACATCTATGGCAAGCATACTCAGAGATTGTGAGGTCTGTTGGAATCTAGGCAAGTGGGGTTCACATATCTGTGGAATAATGTCCAGGGTGGGAGAAAGAACTCTTGTCGGTTTGAGGCAAATGTGAATGCAGCAATTGCCCACCTTGATTAGCATTGAAAATCCTTGCAGCTTCAAGGTCTGGCTGCTTCCTGCCAGGGAGAATCCTTTGTTGGGAAGTGTTAGCTGGCCCTGATTGTTTTCTGTCTGGAATTCCCTTTTCTTAGTGTTGCTCTTTATTTACTGTTTTAATTTTAGAGTTTATTAAATACTGGTAGCCAGATTTTGTTCATTTTCATGGTTTCCTCCTTTCTGTTGAAATTGTCCACATGTTTGTGGATTTCAGTGGCTTCTCTGTGTAATCTGACATGGTGGTTGTTAGAGTGGTCCAGCATTTATGCGTTTTCAAATAATATGCTGTTTCCAGATAGGTTCATCAAGTGCTCTGCTATGGCTGAATTCTCTGGGACCACCAAACGCAGCATTGCTCAAACACAAATCAAAGAACGTGAAATGCACTGCCGACTAACTCAACCAGAGAAGTCAGCCATAGCAGAGCACCTGATGAACCAAACTGGACACATAAAGAACATACACAATACACAATAAAGGAAATATACAATAGAGAAGAACACTCAAAAACAGGGGAATTCCAGACAAGAAACAATCAAGGCCAGCTAATCACCTCCGAACAAAGGATTACCCCAGACAGGAATGAGCCAGGCCTTGAAACTGCAAGGCTATTCAATGCTAATTAAGCTGGCCAATTTCAACATTCACACTTGCCTCTGGCAGACAAGAGTTCTTTCTCCCACCCTGGACCTTACACAGATATATAAACCCCACTTGCCTAGTTTCAAACAGACCTCACAACAGATGAGGAGATCAAAGATTTGGGAATCTCACTGGAAGTGGAGACCCACGCTAGACCCAGAAGGAGGGTTGCACAACACCTGGCAAGCTTACGAGAAGCAAATAAAGATTTCCCCTTTTCCAATAAAAGGCTCACTAAGTTTGCAGCAGAAGTCACCTAATTTATTCTGGTCCAGCTGGAGCAGGATGATGGCAGCAATAAGTTACAAGAAGAACCAGCATGCCATTACACAGAAAAATACACATTTTATACTTTTTCATTTTGAATTTCCCGCTCCCGCCAACCCAGCTGGCTCCTCGCTGATTGGTCAGGGGAAATGTCAGGAGCCAGAAGTAGTGGTCTGGGGGCTCACACGCCTCAGCCAATGGAAGCACAAGCCTGTGACGTCTCTCCCTGGCTGGCCAATGGAGGTGCGGCAACAGGAGAAACAAAGGCAATCATATGTTGATGACAGGATTAATGATTGACCCTATTTTGGGTCCATTGTCAAACAGTCCAGTGGGTGCTCTAGGTCTCTGCTAACTGGACTGCCTATTGATATACTGATTGGAATAACAAGTCCCTTGGATGGGAGTCTGACACCTGGATGTCAGCTCTATTGTCAAAAGAGCAGCAGCATTGGAAATCTTGATGGGATTAAGATTTCAGAGTCCAAGGAAGGGAGATGGATTTATCTTGATAGCTGCAGTTTATTTGCAGAGGAGGTAAGCCATTTAGGTGAATGATTGGAATGTCCAAAGGTTGCTCCATTCTCAAGTGGCCTGGCATCGCCCTCCGAAGTTTGAGGAAGATCATTATTTTATTTCCAGATGGTGATCATGGTAATCCATGTTTGTAGAATATGGCCTGAGGCAGCCTGGTGATACTCAGGTCAGGATGGTGTGTTGGCCAAAAGTTTACATCAGGGTCATAGTGCTTCTTTTTATAAGGAGCAAGATATCATAAAGTATAATAAAATAAAATAAAATAAAATTGATAGGAGGCACATGTGGGATTCACAATGGGGGAGAAACATGAGATCCAGCATCCCCATGTGTTGGGAGACAGACGCAGGTAGACTCATGGGGCTTTCAGAGGGCTTCGATCACCCCTGTGTTTCCCATGAAGGTCAAAGAGAGGAATCCCAGAGGTTCTCCAGCAGCCCATCAGGCAAAAAGGCTTTTGGGGTTCCCCTAGAAATGGGAGATACAAGGGGTTCATGCAGGGAAAGGGAAAAGTTCATAATAAGGAGTTCATAATAAGGCATAAAAGTACTTTTTAGATCGCGTTGCCCATGCTAATTCATAAAAAGGCCACTCATTCATGAAAAGGAACCAATTCATTTGTCAGGAGGTGAATTGGGGCTGTTGTGGAAAAATGCGAGATTTAGTTTAGTTTAGAAAATGTCCCAGAGTAAAATAGAATTGGTCCGGAGTGAATCCGTTGAGTTGTGGATATGGGAGCCCAGTGGGTTTCCATATCCACGATGGGAAAGACTGCAGTCCCTTGTTCCCGAGGCAGTTCTGGACCGCCTCGACCAACCTGGCAGAGATCTGCGGCTCGGAAAGGGTTTTATTGTTAATTTTTGAGTTGTAGGAAGAGCCTGCAAAAGAAGCTCTTTTGCAGGCTGGGAAGTGAAAGCAAACAGCAGATACAATTTATTACTCTTGGTTAATGTGTAGCAAAGGACAATGGAGCCTTAAGGAAGAGAGGCTGCCTGCGGTTTTTCGGCTACAGTAGCAGTTCTGAATGGAAGATACACTGTTTCTGTGTGCCTGAAGCCTATCTGGAAGGGAAATTTAGAGTTCCTGCGAGCCTGTGGAACTCCTGGCAGAAATCAGCTGTGTGACAAAGCAATGTGAGGGCGGGGGCTTGTGTGCTCAACATCACAACCTCTGAGGGTGCCTGCCATAGATGTGGGCAAAACGTCAGGAGAGAATGCTTCTGGAACATGGCCATACAGGCCGGAAAACTCACAGCAACCCCATGATTCTGTCCATGAAAGCCTTTGACAACAAATTAATTATTTCTTAGTCACCCTGGGAGACTTTTGGGCTGAAAAGTAGGGCAGAAGTGCTTTAAATAAAGGTGCATCTACACTGCAGAATGAATGCAGAATGAATGAATGCAGTACTGCACTACTACCACTGTTTAATGCTCTACAATCCTGGGAGTTTTACACAATCTTTTTTAGCTTTCCCTGTCAAAGAGGTCTACAACTCCCAGGATTCCATAACACTGAGCCAGGACAGTTCAAGTGGTGTCAGTTTGCATTAATTCTACAGAGTAGATGCACCCTTATACCACTAGAAAAGGGGCCTTCCAGTTTCTTTGCTCTGCATCAAAAGGAATCCAGAGAAACCCAGCTAAAGTGGTCAAATACTGCCCTCCTGTGGCGGGAAGGAGGAATGGCAGCCGGATCGTTTTCATTAAACAGCCAAGTGGGATGCCATTTACACTAGAATCATAGAGTTGGAAGAGACCTCATGGCCATCTAGTCCAACCTCCTGCCAAGAAGCAGGAAAATCGCATTCAAAGCACCCCCGACAGATGGCCATCCAGCCTCTGTTTAAAAGCCTCCAAAGAAGGAGCTTCCACCACATTCCAGGGCAGAGAGTTCCACTGCTGAACAGCTCTCACATGAGGAAGTTCTTCCTGATGTTCTGGTGGAGTCTCCTTTCCTGCAGTTTGAAGCCATTGTTCCGCGTCCTAGTCTCCAGGGCAGCAGAAAACAAGCTTGCTCCCTCCTCCCTTTGACTTCCCTCACATGGCCTTCATCATGTCTCCTCTCAGCCTTCTCTTCTGCAGACTAAACATGCCCAGTTCTTTAATCCGCTCCTCATAGGGCTTGTTCTTGATGATTTTAGTTGTCCTCCTCTGGACACATTCCAGCTTGTCAACATCTCCCTAGCATTAATGCAGTTTGATACCACTTTGACTGACCTGACTCAGTGCTTTAGATTCATAAGTTTTGTAGTTTGTTAAGGCACAAGTACTGTTTGGCAGAAAACAACTAAAGACCTTGTCGAACTACAGTCCCCATCATGGGTGTACATAGAACTAAGTCAGTGCAGTTAAAATGGTCTAAAACTGCATTGATTCTGCAGTGTAGATGCACCCTTCAACACTTCCACCCAGGACAGCGAGACTTGCAAATAAACAACAATAATAATACTGATGTGTTGTCGAAGGCTTTCATGGCCAGAAACACTGGGTTGCTGTGAGTTTTCCAGCCTGTCTAGCCATATTCCAGAATCATTCTCTCCTGATGTTTCACCCACATCTATGGCAGGCATCCTCAGAGGTTGTGAGGTCTGTTGGAAACTAGGCAAGTGGGGTTTATATATCTGTGGAAGGTCCAGAGTGGGAGAAAGAACTTTTGTCTGTTGAAGGCAAGTGTGAATGTTGCAATTGGCCAACTTGATTAGCATTTAATATCCTGGCAGCTTCAAGGCCTGGCTGATTCCTGCCTGGGGAATCCTCTGTTGGAAGGTGTTAGCTGGACCTAATTGATTCATATCTGGAATTCCTCTGTTTCCGGAGTGGTGTTCTTTATTTACTCTCCTGATTTTAGAGGTTTTTAAAATACTGGTAGGCAGATTTTGTTCATTTTCATGGTTTCCTCCCTTCTGTTGAAATTGCCCACATGCTTGTGGATTTCAATGGCTTCTCTGTGTAGTCTGACATGGTGGTTGTGAGAGTGGTCCAGCATTTCTGTGATCTCAAATAATATGGTGTGTCAGGAATCAGGGCCAGCTAATCACCTCCCAACAAAAGATTCCCTCAGGCAAGAAACGGGCAGGCTTTGAAGCTTCAAGGCCATTCAATGCTAATCAAGGTTGCCAATTGCAACATTCACTCTTTCCTCAAACAGACAAGCGTTTTTTCTCCCACCCTGGACATTCCACAGATATATAAACCCCACTTGCCTAGTTTCCAACAGATCTCGCCACCTCTGAAGATGCCTGCCATAGATGTGGGCGAAACGTCAGGAGAGAATGCTTCTGCAACGTGGCCATACAGCCCGAAAAACTCACAAAACCCAGTGATTATCGTCATGAAACAACCCCAACTCTTCCCTGTAGAACTAAGTCACTGCAGGTAAAATGGTCTCAAACTGCATTAATTCTGCAGTGTAGATGCACCCTACAACACTTTCACACAAGACAGAGAGACTTGCGAATAAGCAATGCCTGGTATCCATTTGTAGTTCAAACACGGTGTTTCTTTTGTTTTCAAAGCAAGGTTATTGTTTAAATTAGTCGGACTGGCGATCCAGATAAAAAGAATGAGCCTCTTTACTGTTTAAATGGCTGGCAAACGCCTCGCGAAACGTCCTTATCAAGCAAAACTCCGGCGGCAGAACACGTGCCTTCGATAGCTCAGCTGGTAGAGCGGAGGACTGTAGAGTGTGTAATGCTAAAGTCATCCTTAGGTCGCTGGTTCGATTCCGGCTCGAAGGACAATAATTTTTTTTTTTTGCCTAGCAATTTCTAAAAATATACCCATATTGTATAGGCGACCAGAGAAAAAAAAGAAAAAGAGTTCCCACGAGTGTAGAGGAAATCGGAGTGTTTATAGTGTAGAATTAAAGCAGTTTGGCACCTCTTTAACTGCCATGGCTCATTGCTACGGAATCCTGGGATTTCTATTGTTATTTTTGTGGCAACAGAGCTATTTTATAGAGAAGGACAAATGCGTCAACAAATTACACATTCATAGGATTCCATAGCAATTAAAAGTGGTGTCAAACCGCATTAATGTAGATTGCACCCACTGTAAATAATGCAACAAGGCATGCAAGAGCGCAGGGTTGGAATAGGGCTCTCTGATTGGCACGTTGGAATTCAGGCGAGGCCACGCGATTGGATGTTGAAGATTCGAACGTTTTTTGATTGGCTGCGACTCCCTACTGGCTGCTCAATGCTCCCTCCAGGGGATGCTTTGGTTCTCTTTTGTGTATTTGTGACTTCAAATGGTCTGCCTACTTATGGCATCCCCATGCATTTTATAGGATTTCCTTAGGTAAGGACGACTCAGAATAGTCTGGCCAGTTCCTTCCTATGAAATAATAGCCTACAGCACCTGTTTTTTTTGTTGTTGTTGTCGGTCTCCCATCCAAGTACTAACCAAAGCTAACCCTGGTTTATTTATTTTGTGTCAAAAGCATTGCATAATATATAAATTTAAAAGTGATAAATAAAGGAAATCACAAGCAGCTAAATAGTTTTAGACCAAAAGCGGGCAACAGCAACCGCATTGCCCGTAGCTTTAAACAACCCCTCCTCCGTACATGAGGCAGGACATTGTGGGCAAGCATACATATGCGGAGTTGTTTGTTCTGCTCCACAGTCACACAAGGTGGAGGATTACTCCAGGTAGTGCCACCTTGCCAAGTTGTCTTTTGATCTGCCCACTCCACTTCTGAGTCTGTTCAGAGACTTCCAAGTTGCCCATTCTTGGTTTGCCTCTGGAGGAAAACCCTCATGGGGGCCATCCAGTTGGAATTACCTGATTTTGCTGCCAAGAGGGACACTCTTGCTATTGCTAGAGGAGCATCAAGAGGAGTGGTGGTTCTCATGAAGCCCTTCCTTGATTTGAGTCTACTGGGAGGAGGCTGATAGTCATGCAGTGGGTGGCTTTCACAATGTTCAACCTTATTTCTCTCACAGTTAGCAGCAACTTCCCGTTGCATGTCAGGAGGAGCAATGCCGGCTAACTTGTAGAGTTTATCAACAGGTGTAAGTTTGAGACATCTTGTGATTATTCTACATGTTTCGTTCAGTGCTATGTCCACCTGCTTTGCATGGGCAGACTTGTGCCAGACAGGACAGGCGTACTCTGCAGTTGAGGAAGACAAGGCCAGGGCTGATGTTCTTATTACTTGTGGGTCTGCACCCCATGAGCTGCCAGTCAGTTTCCGCAGGATGTTATTGCATGCAGCTACTTTGTGCTTGGTGTTCGTGCAGTGTTTCCTATATGTTAATGTTCGATCTGACACCAAGATATTTAGATGGAAACAGTGTTCGAGCTCTTGGCCTTCCCAAGTAACTTTCAGTTTCCTATTGGCTTCACGGTTACGTAGGTGGAAAGCACACACTTGTGTCTTGGCAGGGTTAGGCTTCAGGTGGTTCTCTTTGTAGTAGCTGGAGAGGTCTTTCAAGGCATTAGTGAGTTGGCTTTCAACTTGTTGTCAAAGGCTTTCATGGCCGGGATCACAGGGTTGTTGTATGTCTTTTGGGCTGTGTGGCCATGTTCCAGAAGTACTCTCTCCTGACGTTTCGCCCACATCTATGGCAGGCATCCTCAGAGGTTGTGAGGTATCTGAGGATGCCTGCCATAGATGTGGGCGAAACGTCAGGAGAGAGTACTTCTGGAACATAGCCACACAGCCCGAAAGACATATAACAACCCTGGCTTTCAACTGTTTCAAAATCTTTTGCTTGTGTTGTAAGGCCAAGGTCATCAGCATATATAAAACTCTTTGTGAGTGGTGGTTGTGGCTGATCGTTTGTGAAAATGTTAAACAAGGTCGGTGCAAGAACATTGCCTTGGGGTAAACCATTCTTTTGCCTCCTCCATCTACTTTTCCAACCCTGAAACTCCACATAGAAGCTATGGTTTTCCAGGTTGGTCTGGACAGTTTTTGTGAAGTCAAAGTCCCGGGTGATATGGTAGACTTTATGCAGCATTTTTCTATGTTGCACCAAGTCATAAGCTGCCATAAGGTCAGGGCCGGCCCCACCATAGAGGCCACGTGAGGCGGCCGCCTCGGGCGCAGGTCCCCAGGGGGCACCGTCAGGTTTCCCCCGCCCCTGCGGGGGGGGTGTGTGCTTTTCCCCACCCCCTGTGCGGCGCCGGCGGGGGGGGGCACTTTTCTCCACCCCCGCTTAATATTTTAAATTATCTCCGGCCGGCCCTGCATAAGGTCCACAAAAACTGTAATGCAGCCTTTCTCATAGCCTTTCTCAATATGCTCAGTCAGATGGGGAATCTGACCTGTACAGTTTTTCCCTGGTCTGAAACCTGCTTGTTGTGCAAAAAGCTTGGGTTCGATAACAGGTTCTGATCGATTTAATAGCATCTTCTCATATACTTTATATAGATGACATAAGAGAGAGATTGGTCGGTAGCTCCTGGCATTGGAGGCATCTTTACCGGGTTTTTAAATGGCAATGATCTTAGTTTTCCTCCATGCTCTGGGAATCTGTTTGTGTGCCAAGCATTGATTGTAGAATTTCAAAAGCCAGTATTCAGCTTTGGGCCCCAAGTGTTTGATTTTTTCCATCATTAACTCATTAAGGCTAACCCTGTTTAACTTCCAAGATCAGACAGGATCTAGTATCTTTTAACACATGACATTACAAAAACACCAAAACCCTCAGCATTCCATATTAACATTGAAGCATGGCAGTTAAAGCCCTACATTTTTCAACCAAATCATAGCATCTTTGTGTCTGCTGCCACCTGCTGGACATTCAGAGAAATTACTACTGTATATAAAAGTGACAAAAACACCAGAAACTTAAATACTGTACTGTCCTTTAAAAACAGCATTCCATATGGTCTTGGAAGCTAAGTAGGATCAAACTTAGTTACTTATTGGATGGAAGACTGCCAGTGCATACTGGGTGCTTTAAGCTATTATTTCAGAGGAAAGACAAAGCCCCACTTGAGTATTCCTTGCCTTTAAAAAAACCCTTTGAAATGTATTATGTTGCCATAAGTATGTATGTATGTAAGAAATGTATTATGGGCCCGGGCTGTGGCGCAGGCTGGAGAGCAAGCCAGCTGCAACCAGCTGCAATGAATCACTCTGACCAGGAGGTCATGATTTCGAGGCCCGCTCGGAGCCTATGTTTGTCTTGTCTTTGTTCTATGTTAAAAGGCATTGAATGTTTGCCTATATGTGTAATGTGATCCGCCCTGAGTCCCCTTCGGTGTGAGAAGGGCGGAATATAAATGCTGTAAATAAATAAATAAATAAATAAATAAATGTCAACAGGAGACTTGAAGGCACACACATACAAACAAACAAATGCACCAGATCCCATCTGATTTTGGAAGCTAAGCAGTGTCAGAACTAGTTAGTGCTTGGATTGGAGACTACCAAGAAATGCCAATCTAGGCTATATTTCAGAAGAAGGAGCTGGAAGACCACCTCTGTGGTTTACTTGCCTTTAAAAAACCCTATGAAATCCATGGGGTTATTATCATTCATAAATAGAATACTTGAAGATACACAAGTTGGAATGATTTGTTTTTTCATGTGTGTATTGCCAAAAGTGAAATAAAGAAGCAGGTGTGTACTCCCATATCAGCATAAAAAAGGAATCTTGCAGCATCTTCGAGAAACAGAGTAAAAAATTCGTAGCGCAAGCTTTCATAGACTTAGGGCGCATCTACATTGTTGCATTGAAGCAGTTTGGCACCACTTTAGCTGCCATGGCTCAATGCTATAGAATCCTGGGAGTTTTAATTTGGTGAGTCATCAGTACTCTTTGGCAGAGAAAGCTAAAGACCTTGTTAAGTTACAGCTTCTAGGATTCTACAACATTGAGCTCTGGCAGTGAAAGTGGTGTCAAACTGCATTCAATCTACATTATCATCACATTATCATCACAATGACTCTGTAAATGGCCCAGAGTCACCCAAGGTGTTTTAGAGAACTTGAGCCTAAATCTCTAAAAAGCCAATCCAAACCTTTCATTACATTGTATAACAAATAAAGATATTTTAAAAAGCAAAATTTGTAACATTTCAATTGTTCAGTCCACAACAATCTGGATTACAGTTTAGTAAATCAAGTTTGCAGTATAGCCTATTGCGATTTTTACAAGTAACTAGCATTTAGGAGGCTTTAATATGGTAATATGATTTTAAATGTCTCTAATTGTTTTAATTGTATTTTATTATCCTATTTTAAATGTCTATTTTAATTTTGCATTGGTTTTAAGGCATCAAATAGCTGCCTATATGTAAAGCTGCCTTGAGTCCCCTTCGGGGTGGAGAAAGGCGGGATAGAAATATCGTAAATAAATAATAAAAATACATCTAATCTCAACTTTGGGAAAACATAACACATTCGGGGATTTGTAAAATTAAATCTTAATTTGGAAAGCTATATTTAAAAAAGAAAATCCATATAATTTTGTTATTGGTGGATCATAATGTGGATTTCTACATCTTTCAGAAACCATTCAGAATATGTATACATAAATAAATGTTTATCTGGCAGTGATATGTGACTTTTATTATTATGTGTGGACTGAGAGTAGGGATCAATTACAGAGAATTACAGAGAAGGCTCAAGACTTTGTAACTCCCACAATTCCATGGTAGTTAAAGTGGCGTAAAAGTGCATTCATTCCACGGTGTAGATGCACCCTGAAATTGTCAATTTCAAAAATTCTTTCCTAAGTACAGTAGTTTGAATCTTATGACTGTAAATTTGTAATTATGCAACCCTGAGGGTTTACTTTAACCTAAAGCAAAACACAGTTTTGCAAATATCAAATCAACTCATACTGTAATATAGAAATGGTTCGCTCTGGGTAATTGTAGCTCATCTAATTTAATTCTAGATAACTATTTATGCTGAGATTCCACCTTGTCAAGCCCTTCAGCGAAAGAAAATGAATTATGTCCCATATTATTTCCCAAAGCGTTTAATAAGAGTTGTGTTTTAGCTTGACAGAGTGAAGTCAAATGTGGAGAAGGCATTCAACAAACAGAGTCCCATGGAATCCTTGGAATCTTTGGAATCTGACAAGGTCTTTAGCCTTCTTTGCCGACCCACCAAACTACAACTCCCATAGCATTAAGCCATGGCAGTTAATGTGTGGTCAAACTACAGTAATCCTGCAGTGTAGACGTGTCCTAAAATCCCAGGTTCTATCTGAAACACAAAACACTTATTGTGGTTAATTACTATCCAGTCAAGTTTGATTTAGGGACGCCCCATTAATTAGAGGTCTCTGAGGATGCATCTACACTACAGAGTTCATGCAGTTTGATACTAGTTTGACTGCCATGACGCACAGCTGAGATTTGTTACTTCCAGAGACCTTGCAAAACTACAACTTCTATTTACACTGTAGGATTAATGCAGTTTGACAATACTTTAACTGCCAGGGCTCAATGCTATGTAATCAAGGCAGCATTGAGCCATGGCAGTCAAAGTGGTGTCAAACTGCATTAATTCTACAGTGTAGATGCTCCCCCTTGATTGAGTGCATCCATGAGAAATTGGGCTTTTCTTTTCTCCCCATAGTCTTCCACTTTCTCAAACATTATTCTTAAAGTTTAAAATAAGGGACACTCCACTTATATATGTTTTTCTATTTTTTATTAATTTAATCTGAATTGTTTTAATACTAATGATGTTTAATACTATTTCAATATTGTATATTTGTATATATTTGTATATTTTAAATGGTAATGTTTTCAATGTTCGCCGCTTTGAGTCTCTTTATGGAGAGAAAAAGCAGGATATAAATAAACATAATAATAATAATAATAATAATAATAATAATAATAATAATATCTATAGATATAAAATCAATATCAGTATACACTGAAAATGAGTCTACAAATATCAATACAAGCATCAAGATAGATGACAGATGCAGATAGACCTATTTATAGACAACAGACTATATTTCTACATCTATATATAGATCTATAGATGACATAGATCGATATATAGATATTACCCTATCTTGTTTAATTTAATAGATGGATAGCTGCTATATAGATTGATACTTCTACATCTATATATAGATCTATCTTTCTAGATAGATCAGTATAAACATATTGCAATATATAAATATATATATAGACCAATCTATCTTATTTAATAAATTAATAGCTGCTTTGAGTCTTTTTAGTGCGAAAAAGTGCAGTACAAATAATAATAGATGACAGATGGATCTATCAAGGTCATTTGTCTGTCTATCTTTCTATCATCTACCCATCTATCAATTTCTGTTATGTGTCTATCTCTCTCTCTCTATCTGTGTCATCTCGTATCTAACTCTCATGTATCATTTGTCTTTCTATCTATCTATTTATCTATCTATCATGAATCTGTCATTTGTCTATGTATCTATCATCTATCTATCCAACATTTATCTATCATCTATTTGTCTGTCATTTATCTATAATTTATTTCTGTCTTTGTCTGATTGTCTATCTACCTCTGTCATTTGTCTATCACCTATGTCATATGTCTATCTATCATCTATCTATCTCTGTCATTTGTCTATCTATTAATATTTCTGTCTGTCTCTATCATCTATCAAACATCTATCTATCACTGTCATTTGTCTATCTTTCTCTGTCATCTATCTATTGATCTGTCATCTATCTCTGTCATTTGTCTATCATCTATCTATCTATGTCATTTGTCTATCAATATTTCTATCTATCTCTATCATCTATTAAACATCTATCGCTGTCATTTGTCTATATTTCTGTCATCTATCTATCGATCTGTCATCTATCTATCTGTCATTTATCTGTCTATCATTTATTTATCTATTATTTATTTAGTTACTTTATTTATACCCCGCTCTTCTCACCCTGAGGAGGACTCAGAGAGGCTTATAAGTAGGCAACCATTTGATCTATCTATCTCTGCCATTTGTCTGTCGATCAATCCATCTATCAATCATCTATCTCTGCCATTTGTCTATCTATCTAATATCTATCTATCATAGGCATGGGCCAACTTGGGCCCTCCAGGTGTTTTGGACTTCAACTCCCACAATTCCTAACAGCCTACCGGCTGTTAGGAATTGTGGGAGTTGAAGTCCAAAACACCTGGAGGGCCCAAGTTGGCCCAGGCCTGATCTATCATCTATCTATCTCTGTCATTTGGCTGTCTGTCTATCTATCAGTCTATCTATCTATCATCTATCGCTGTCATTTGTCTGTCTGTCTGCCTATAATCTATCTATCGCTGTCATTTGTCTATCTATCCATCTGTCTGTCATTTGTCCATCTCTCTCTCTCTCTCCATCCATCCTACATGTTTATACTGAAATACCCAGATCCATTTCCATTGCATCCCCCTCTCCCACAGGTTCCACGTCAAGGCGTTGTCTTTCTCGGCGCGGCTTTGACATCCGCACTGCACACACAGAACCGGTTCCAAAACTAGTTGAGCTGGTCCGGGCTTTATTCCTCCCGAGGAATTCTGGGAACGGTAGTTCCGCGGCGGCCGCCCGCGCGCTGTGCCGAATGGGAGGAGGCCTGTTCGGAGGACTACATCCCCCAGAGGCCCTCGCGGGGGGAGCCCGAGCCCCCCTCCCTCCCCTCCCGCATTGTGTCTGCGAGGAGGCCTTTCTCCCTGGCCGCCTTCTGCGTCTGCGTGGGCCCGTGTGCGCCGTGTGGACGACGGGCTTTGCCTCTCTTCCGAGCCGCTTTCGGCCTCTTCGACTAGGCCGCCGCCATTTCTCCAACTGCAGCCAACGGGCCTTTTCTTCGCTGAGGACCGTTGGAGGAAGACCCGGATCGCGAATCGTCCCCACAAGATTCATCACAAAAGCAGAGAAGACTCTGAGGGAGGAAGATAGTAGATACACCTCTCAGACCTATATATCTATATCTCAGTCCTCAGGAAACGCTGCAGCCCTGAGAGACTTGATTCGAACGTCTGGATGCGCCAACGCGTGTCTTTCTTCTGCTTTTCACGTGTTTACCCAGGTCGGATATCGAAATTATCGACTTTTTATTTTTATTTTTTCTTGGGGTGACTCCAAATTTCACCCCGAAAGGGTTTTTTTCAGTCCACACACACACACATACAAAAAGAGACCCAGAAGCAAGAAAAAGGAACCCAAGGATACAAGGCAGGAGAAGGATCAGCATCTGCTTCCAACCAAAGTAGGAGAGTCAAAAGGTGAGCTGGAAGTTTTGCCTTTTGTTTATTTCAATGGCCAATGTGGATTCTGTTTGGGAAGGAAGAGCTCACAGGAATGTGTATTCGGTTCCTGCATTGTTAGTTGGAGTTTGGTCCAGATACATTTAATGTGGATTTGGTTCCTGCATTATTAGTTGGAGTTTGGTCCAGATACATTTAATGTGGATTCGGTTCCTGCATTATTAGTTTGAGTTTGGTCCAGATACATTTAATGTGGATTCGGTTCCTGCATTATTAGTTTTGAGTTTGGTCCAGATATATTTTGAACCATGGAGAAAGGAGCCTTTGGCCCTTTCCACACAGCTGAATAAAATCCCACATTATCTGCTTTGAACTGGGATAGATGGCAGTGTGGACCCAGATAACTCAGTTCAAAGCAGATATTGTGGATTATTCTGCTTTAATATGCTGGGTTATGTGGCTGTATGGAAGGGCCCTATGTAGTGCAAATATATATTCTCTCTCTCTATTTCTCTCTCATCTTTCCATCTCTGTGTCTCTATCTTTCCATCTCCCCCCCCCCCCTTCTCTCTCTCTTTTCCTGTCTCTCTCTGGGTCCTTCCACACAGCCCTATAGCCCAGAATATCAAAGCAGAAAATCCCACATTATCTGAGGCCCTTTCCACACAGCTGAATAAAATCCCACATTATCTGCTTTGAACTGGAATATGTGGTAGCGTGGACCCAGATAACCCAGTTCAAAGCAGATATTGTGGGATTTTCTGCCTTGATATTTTGGGATACAGTATGGCTGTCTCTCTCTGGGCCCTTCCACACAGCCCTATATCCCAGAATATCAAGGCAGAAAATCCCACAGTATCTGCTTTGAACTGGGGTTTCTGAGTCCACATTCAGATAATGTGGGATTTTCTGCTTTGATATTCTGGGATATAGGGCTGTGTGGAAAGGCCCTAATCTTCCTATCTCCCCCCCCCCCCTCTCTCTCTTCTAATCTCTCTCTCTCTCTCTCTTCCTATCTCCCTATCTACCTACCTACCTATCTTCTAATCTAAGGCCCCATCCACACAGCTGAATAAAATCCCACATTATTTGCTTTGAACTGGGATATATGGCAGTGTGGACTCAGATATTCCAGTTCAGAGCAAATGTTGTGAGTTATTCTGCTTTGATATTCTGGATTATATGGCTGTGTGGAAACCCTTCCCCTCTATTTTCCTATCTTCTCATCTCAATGTCTCTCTCTTCCTATCTATCAATTTTTCTGTTTCTCTCTTTATCTCTATCTTCCTATCTATTATCCCATCTCTTATTCTACCTATCTAGTTATCTATCTAGCTATTTTCCTATCTCAGTGTGTGTCTTCCTATCTATCTGTCTTTCTTTCTTCCCATCTCTCTTTATTTTCCTATCTCTCTTTCTATTTTCCTATCTCTCTCTATCTTCCCATCTCTCTCTTCTTCCTATTTTCCTATCTTCTTATCTCTCTCTCTCTTTGTATCTTCGTATGTATCTTCCCATCTCTCTCTTCCTATTTTCCTTTCTCTCTCTATTTCCCACCTCTCTATCTTCTTATCTGTCCCTCTCTTCCTGTCTTCCTCTCTCTCTATCTTCTTATCTGTCTCGCTTCCTGTCTTCCTATCTTCCCATCTCTCTTTCTTCCTATCTATTTTCCTATCTCTCTCCCTCTCTATCTTCCTATCTTCCCACCTTTCTCTTTCTCTCTCTATTTTCCTATCTCTCTGTCTTTCTCTCCCCCTCTCTCTATTTATCTGTCTATCTATCTAGCCATATAACCCAGAATATCAAGGCAGTATCTGCTTTGAAGTGGAATATCTGAGTCCACACTGCCATATATCCCAGTTCAAAGCAGATAATGTGGAATTTTATTCAGCTGTGTGAAGGGGCCTTATCTTCCTATCTCTCCTTTCCTTTATGTGTTTTAAAATACAGGTTGAGCATCCCTTCTCTGAAATGCTTGGTGCCAGAAGTATTTTGGATTTGTGCCCCCCCCCCCCCCCCTTGAGTTATGGAAGACCAGTATCTCCATATGTATTTTGCAGATGAGACTCAAGCCAAAATATGAAATGTATTTATTTTTCAGATACACTTTATATGCTCATACCCTGAAGGAAACGTTATACAATATTTTAAACAATTCTGTGCATGAAACAAAGTTTGCATATGGCAAACCATCTGAAAACAATGGTACACTTACATACACTAATAGAATTGGCAACGAGCTATGTGGATTCGGCTCCTGAACTGTTAATAAAGGTTGAGTATCTCTTGTCTAAGAGCCCCAGTGGCGAAGTGTGTTAAAGCACTGTGCTGCTGAACTTGCAGACCGAAAGGTCTCAGGTTCAAATCCCGGGAGCGGAGTGAGCGCCTGCTGTTAGTTCCAGCTTCTGCCAACCTAGCAATTCAAAAACTTGCCAATGTGAGTAGATCAATAGGTACCACTCTGGTGGGAAGGTAACGGCGCTCCATGCAGTCATGCCGGCCACATGACCTTGGAGGTGTCTATAGACAACGCTGGCTCTTCGGCTTAGGAATGGAGATGAGCACCAACCCCCAGAGTCAGACATGACTGGACTTAACGTCAGGGGAAACATTTACCTTTACTTATCTCTTGTCTAAAATGCATGAAACCAGAATTTACATATACAGTAGAGTCTCACTTAGCCAGCACCTATTGGGATTCATAGATGCTGGATAAATGTGGTTTCTGGTTGCTTGAGAGTTGCTATCACAAATAGGCCTATACCTGATAATATACCACACCGTAAACTCTGTATTGACTTGATATTAATACTGAAATCCAGGAATTAAAAGCAAATACTATAAAGACAAACTTAATGGAATACTTCTGTGAAAAACTGATTTCATTATAATTTTATTCAAAGTGTTATTTCTTCAGTTTTTTTGCCAGTTTCTTGAGAATACCGGTTGTTTGAGTTTCGGATAACTGAGGCTACTTCTACACTGCCATATAATGCAGTTTCGACTGCATTTTATGGTCAGTGTAGAGTCATGTACTGCAGTTCAATGCAGTTCAAACTGCATTATATGGTGAGTGCAGAACCATATAATGCAGTTCAGTGCAGTTCAAACTGCATTTTATAGCAGTGCAGAACTGACCTGAGAGGCTGTTGTATTTACGCAGTGAGAAATCTTGGAGATGGGGTTCAAGTGTAAACATGACATTAGCTTTATGTTGCAAATACACCTTATATTAATATCTGGAAGGTAGTTTTATACACAAACTTTAAAATAATTTTGTGCATGAAATAAAAGTTTGCATGTGTTAAACCGTCTGACAGCAGTGGTTTCACTGGGTGCATCTGTACCTTAGATTTAATGCTTGGTAATATAGAAGGCTATAGGAAAAGAGAAAGGCCCAGTTCTACATGGATGAACTCAATCAAAGGCTGCATTTATGCTGTAGTTAATGCAGTTTGGCATCGCTTGAGCTGCCACGTCTCAATGCTGAGGAATCATGGGAACTATAGTTTTTCGAGGCCTTTAGCCACCAGTGTCAAAGGGCTCTAGTGTTTTAACAAACTACAACTCCCAGGATTCTATAGCACTGGACCATGGCAATTAAAGCAGAATCTAACTGCATTAATTCTACACCCACTATCTCAGCCACCCAAATGGATGATTTTGGTGTCTTTCGGGTAGTGGGAGTCTGTGTAAGGGGTGCTTAAACCAGACTAGGGTGCATCAGCATCTACAGTGGAGGTTAATGCAATTTGATGCCATTTTATCTGCCGTGGCTTAATGCTGTAGATTCCTGGGAGCTGTGGTTTGTTGATGCACCAGCTCCCTTTGGCAGTGATGGCTAAATACCTTGTAAAGCTATGATTCCCATGATTTCAAAGCATTGTCTCATTGAAGTTACAGTGGTATCAAACTGCATGAATTCTGCAGTGTTGATGCACCCTTAATATACAGTGTCATCCTAGGGGCGTCTCATCAAAAGAAAACAGCATTGAATTCAGTGGGAATTGCTCTCTTGGACAGCCTGCATGGAGTCTGTAGCCAAGCTGCTCCTACTTAATTCCGGATTAAATCTGTCCAGATGGGTTGTCTGAACTCATATGCTCTTTCTTTTGGGAGAAAGGGCAAGCAGAATTTGATTGTTGGTGAGTGGGATTATTGGTGCAATCTGTTTCCCCTTCCTTCATATTCTGTTATGAAAAATGAACGTCTGCACCTCTATTTGTCCGTGACTGAAGGTCTTCTTTTACAGTTCAGTCCCATCTGAGTTTACTCTGAAGCAAGCTTCTCTGAGTTCAGTGGAACTTTTGCCAAGATATGGGAGCAAATGGTTCTGCAAAATTAACACAGATCGAAATCACTTTAAATGCCATGGTTCAATGCTATGGAATAATGGGAATTGTAGTTTACAAAGTCTTTAGCTTTCACTGAGCCATAGTAGTTAAAATGGCACCAATTTTGCATTTAATTCTACACTGTAAATCTCAGTTCCAACCTCCACTCTCTTCTCCATATATTATGTGTTCCTATTTGTGTGTGTTTGGCTAGAGAAAGTCACTTATTCCTTATTTTATTTGCATTTTTCATTATTTTTATTTATTTTATTTTTTCTCGTTTCAAGAGAGTTAAAGGCAGTATGATAGAACCAGCTCCCCCCAAGATGTATAGGTGAACACATTTGTTTGATTTGGTCTACGGTTCAGCCTGATCAAACAGGTTTCCCAGGTTTCCAAAGGAGCAAAATCCTTCAGGCTTGTTTGATCGGAGATTATAACAGAAATGCTGTGCTACCTTCAGATGTTTGGAACAAAACCACCAACCACCACTAAATTCCATTATTATTATTATTATTTGTTATGCCTTCAGCTCTGTTTTTTATTTTACAAAATAAAGGTTAAGGGCTTGGCTGCACCTTCATTTGTGCAACTTGTTTCCAAGAGATACCAAATCTGTTGTCGAAGGCTTTCATGGTCAGAATCACTGGGTTGCTGTGAGTTTTCCGGCCTGTATGGCCATGTTCCAGAAACATTTTCTCCTGACGTTTCACCCACATCTATGGCAGGCATCTCAGAGATTGTGAGGGAGATAATGTTTTACTCTTAGTCAACAATTTGCTGCCACCTAGAACTCATTTCCCCCCAATTTTTGTGGATACCTCACAAACTCTGAGGATACTTGCCATAAATGTGGGCGGAACGTCAAGAGAGAATGCTTCTGGAACATGGCCATACAGCCCAGAAAACTCACAGCAACCTGGCACTAAATCTGATTGAACATTTTTTACAGGAACTGAAAAAAAAACATGTAGAGGATACTCATTTTTCCCTATAAAATGCAATTTCCAATCCTCATATTAAAAGCGATTTGATAAATTTTGATGGTTTTGATCGGTACATAGTGTTTTATTCTTAGTCAACAATCTGCTGCCACCTAGAACTCTTTTTTCCCAATTTTTGTGGATTTGGTACTTTTTGGGAACAAACCTTTTGGGAACACAATTTTAGAAGGGATCAGAAACTGTGTTGTTACAATAGACCCTCATATTTGTGGGACTGGTCTCCACAGATTATTTATTATTTATGTATTTACTACATTTATATCCTGTCTTTCTCAATCCCAAGGGGGACTCAAGGCAGCCTCACAACAGGCAGCAATTTGATGCCATCCACACCAAAAAATAAACAATTACAGTTAAAGCCTATCAATTAAAACATTTCTTTCGACATCCAACAAACTATATCCTCTGTAGGCATTTTTTCAGGTCACATATGGTATTCTAGGGCCAGAAGTTCTTGTGTTTCAGTAGGCTCACTACTATCCATGGTTTTGCAGATCCATGAAGCCCTGTGGCTAGATAGGCTGTGCTGTACTATTACATCTTTATTCTCCAGATGCATCCGGATGTATTTTGTGTTCTGAATCTTTGCTTTCTCAGGACAGTCCTTTTGAGTACCTCTTGTTGATTCTTGAACCTGAGGAATCCAATTGATATGGTGTTGTGATTCAAGCCATCTTTATACTGGAAACAGGAACTAATTATAGACAACGATATTATCAAAAAGCCAGATATGCTATGGTAGAGCCCTCCCTGTCTTTCCTCCAGCTTCATGACAAACCAGCTTTGCAGGTTTTTGTAACACTTAAGAGCAGTACCAGAAAAAGAAAAACACGCTGAAATGCTTGGAGTCTTGACATTAAGCAAGTGCTGTGGTGCTTAAAGAGGTTTAAGGCTTAACCATTTCTCCCTTTGCTCAGCCAGTCTGGATTGTGTTGTGAGCAGCTGGCTAGCTGGCAAGCAGTTTCGTCACCCCGAGTAGGAAATTAGATTGGCGGTTCATTAGAGTTTGTGTGGAAAGGAGATTAAGCCTCCTTCTCTCTAAACCAGGCACACTCCAGATCTGTTGGCTCCTATTGTCCCCAGTGCTTTGGAGGTGACAGGGTTTGTAGTCCAACTGAAAACCTTAGATTGGAGTAACCCGGGTTAGACTATCCCTTTCAGGCTGGAGAGACTCATGTTGGATTTCCATATGGGGTGCATCTACACTATAGATTTAATGCAGTTTGACACCACCGAACTTCCACTGGTCAATGCTATGCAATTGTGGACGTGTGGTAGATTAATGAGGCCCCAGTCCTTTTTGACAGATAGACCTAGTAAAACTACAGCTCTCGTGATTCCATATGATTCAATCATGGCAGTTAAGGTGGTACCAAACTGCATTAATTCTAAAGTATAGATGCACCCTCTGACATGATCCTTTGTAATTTTAGGCTTGTCAGACTGGCAAACTCACATGCCTCATCTTCATAACAGTCAAGTGAGGCAGGTGAGATTGCAGAGTCTGACTAGCCTAAAATTACAAAGTTTAATGTAGCCATGAATGCTGTCTTTGTGGGTTAAAACTATCATTAGTGATATCAATTCTACTTATATTGTGTCATGTTTTCTCCTTTGGAACTCCAAGTGTAGTGAACATCATTCTCAGTAGAACTTGGAAAAAAAAACTTTTGGCCAGATTACAGCTGACTGTAGGATTCTGGAAATTGTCAAAAAAATAGCTTTCCCAATTTCTGATTTCCAAGTACGCAATGATCAGTTTCAGGCAGCTTCAGCAAAATTCCTGTAGGATAGTCCTTGACAAATGACTGTCCTGCTTAAATTCGTCTGGTAGAAGAGAAGCCACTGCCTGCTGGGCACTGGTTCCCCTGTCAAATGGTTGTTATGGTCAGGACGTATCTTCTAAATATTTAACAGATAACTGCTTTCTTTTGCTGTTTCCAACTTTTAGTTATACTCCTTGCCTTTGGGATCTTTCCTCCTGTTTTCCTCTGTGGCAGAGTTGGTGGATAGAAAAGTGGGAGCATTGTTGGACCATGATCTCCTTCATCCCTTACAACTAGGGAAGCTGCCCAAAAATTGATACCACTATTTATTCAAGAAGGTCAGAGTTTCTCCAGCCTTCTCTTCACATTAAAGTTCCCAGTGGTGTCACATTTACACACTGATTATGGGCATCATATCTAATTAGGTTCAATAATGCCACAGTATCATGTGCTCCCCAGTGAATCACTGTTTTCCTTTGTTTCCCCTTCCTTTCATGTGTTACAGTTCTTAGGACAAGGCTGTGGCAGGAAAATCCAAGCCTGCCGTGTTGTTCTGGATGGTGCTGGTTCTTGAGAAGGTAGCGGTGGACTTCACCTGGGAGCCTTTCTGGGCCTGAATCAAAGAAACCTGTGCCAGGGTGTCATCATGCAGAATAATTATTCAGCAGTGGCCTTGCTGGGTAAGAACACTGCTTACCCCTAATAATGTTTTCAGGCCTAGGACAAACCAGTGATGAACCATCTCTTTTTAACAAGCGTGGTCTTGTCTGTCTTTTCTCCACTTCTTCACAGGGTTGGGTGTTGAGGAACCAGAGCTCATCTGCAAAATTGAGCCAGAGGAAGAGCGATGGAACGCAAATGAACAAGCTGCTAAAGAGCGGCAAATCTTACCCGGAAGCAAGTCAGGTAAGGAGACAATTAAACTTCAAAGGAATAGGTGGAGAGGGTTTTAATTATTTTCAATACTGTTAATAGTTCTATTTTAATAGTTTTGCATTTTTAGGTTTTCAATTGTATTGTATTGGTTTTACTGCAAGCCGTTTTGAGTTTATTTTTTAGAGAGAAAAAGCAGGGTATAAATTACAACAACAACAGCAATAATAATAGTAGCAGGTTGTGTTTACTGAGCAGGAAAATACACTCTGTACATGTGTCCAGTAATGAATGAATGCTGAACATTTTGTAGCTAATAATCCAGGATTTGAGATTAGAATTTGGAAAATTAATTTTAGGATGAATAAACATAACATGCTCAAGCCATTGGAAATTCAGGGGTGGTCTCAGAGCACCATTCTGCCACAGTTCAACGACAGGTGATTTCTATTAGGATTTTGTGATAGGGAAAACTCGTAAAAATAGAGCAGAGCATCCAAAATACAATCAGCAGGATACTTATGGTTGAGCATTCAGCTCACAGCAAGCAGAGCTTGAAGTGCCACGTGGCTGTAAAGAATTTAGAGCTTAGGAGGCAAAGTTCCAATCTTTACAATTACAAAAAGTTTATTTACAAAAATAATAACTACATTTCTTAATAGTAAAGAATTGGGTCCTAGTTACTCTAAACTTGATCTCTCTAGGGTTCAAAAGAGAGGGGAAAATCTCCAAGCACACATCTTTCCTGACACACAAGCAGAGAGATATCAATACACACAGCACACACCAAGATGCAAAAGTAGAAGTCAGAAGCAAAGGCTTGCAGTAGAAAAGCTGCCATTCTAATAAGTCAATGCTAAAATATTCTTTTCCTCAGTCTTCTATTTATTTTTTTTTTAAAAAAAAATAACATTCCTCTTCTAGAGTAGCTGGTTTGAAAGGGAAAGATTAGTAGGATTTTAGATAGTGGGAAGAAAGATAATAGCTGACTGTTACACAGAACCATTGACATCTAAGCACAGCCAATGTTTTTGAACACTTGGTTGGAGGTCTTTGATGTTGATCACAGGTATGACTGAACAGCAAGGTTTTCACTAACTGTTGCTGGTGTCTTCCTTGTTGTTCCAAAGGGTGGGTCCTCTGCTGGAAAAAGGCAAGATATACATTGAATGAATGAACAGGGATCAGTATCTGTACATCTCCAGATATTTTTGCTAGGAGATCAGGTTCAAATCCTCACTTGGCTATGGAAACTCATTGGGTGAACTTGGGCGAGTCATATTCTCTCAACCTCAAGGAAAGGCAATGGCAAACGACCTCTGAACATATATTGTTAGGAAACTCCCCAAAACACTGTGATAGAGTTGCCATTAGTCAGAAACAACTTGAAGACAAACAGCAGCAACACATTCTCCTTTTAAATGTATAACACCATGTTTAATACTTGAGTTTGGTTTTGATTTAGTTTTTTATTAGTTGTTCATCAGCAACAGCCTGTGCCTCTTCCATTAGTCTGAAATTAAATGATTTTCTAGATATTTGATCTCGATATCAGTAAAAACAATACATACTAGCCTATCCCCCATGGTATGCCTCCCTTGTACTATTCACACCACACAGCTGCAGCACTTTGATGCCACCTTACCTTCCATGGTGCTATCCTGTGGAATTCTGGCATTTGTAGCTTTATTAGATATTTAAACTTCTCTGCTAGAGATCCTAATTGCTTCACCAAACTATACATTCCAGGGTTCCATAGGACACAACTACGACTGTTAAAATGGGGTCATAATACAGTAGAGTCTCACTTATCCAACATAAACGGGCCGGCAGAATGTTGGATAAGCGAATATGTTGGATAATAAAGAGGGATTAAGGAAAAGCCTATTACACATCAAATTAGATTCTGATTTTACGAATTAAACACCAAAATATCATGCTATACAACAAATTTGACAGAAAAAGTAGTTCAATACACAGTAATGCTATGTAGTAATTACTGTATTTACAAATTTAGCACCAAAATATCACGATGTATTGAAAACATTGACTACAAAAATGTGTTGGATAATCCAGAACGTTGGATAAGTGAGTGTTGGTTAAGTGAGACTCTACTGTACCATAACTGAGGGAGCTTAGTATGTTTAATAACAACAACAACAATAATTGTATTGGGTTTTCCATGCTGTATGTTCCAGAAGCATTCTCTCCTGATGTTTTGCAGGTATCCTCAGAGGTTGTGAGGTATATTAGAAACTAGGCAAGGGAGGTTTTATTTTATTTCTTACCTGCCTCTCCTTGTGGCTCAAGATAAGCTTGGAAAAAAGAAGGCTTAGAGGGGACATGATAGCTATGTTTAAATATC
The DNA here is from genome assembly GCF_035594765.1 of Anolis carolinensis. Classification (NCBI taxonomy): domain Eukaryota; kingdom Metazoa; phylum Chordata; class Lepidosauria; order Squamata; family Anolidae; genus Anolis; species Anolis carolinensis. The sequence continues at coordinate 29,668,370 of NC_085842.1, read as the reverse complement.
TGAAAGGATGTGACATTGAGGAGTGAGCAAGCTCCTCTTGAGACTAGGACACGGAGCAGTAGATTCAAACTGCAGGAAAATAGATTCCACCTGAACATCAGGAAGAACTTCCTGATTGGTAAGAGCTGTTTGACAGTGCAATATGCTGCCTCAGAGCTTCATGAAGTCTCCTTCTTTGGAAATTTTAAGCATAGGCAGGCTGGCCATCTGTCAGGGGTGATTTCATTGTTTTCCTGCGTTGGCAAGGGTTGGATTGGATGTCCCTTCCAACACCATGATTCTATGACTGTGCAGTGTGAAAGAAGCTATAGACAACTTGCACTTCACAAGAAAAAGCAAGTGTGTTTAAAAGCTTCCGTGTCTGATTACCCAGAGGCAATTATTTTATTAATGATGCGCCTACTGGCAAGATTTCTATCTTCCTTTCTGTTTAAATTGGCTTGCAAACTGGAAAGGTAAGAAAGAAAAACAGCAACTGACAAGCATTTGTTATTGGGCTGCTGTGAGTTTTCTGGGCTGTATGGCCATGTTCCAGAAGCATTCTCTCCTGACGTTTCACTCACATCTATGGCAGGCATCCTCAGAGGTTGTTGAAGTTTGTTGGAGACTAGGCAAGTGAGGTTTATATATCTGTGGAAGGTCCATGGTGGGAGAAAGAACTCTTGTCAACAAAAAGGAGGAAATCATTAAAATGAACAAAATCTGGCTACCAGTATTAAATCATTCTAAAATCAGAACAGTACAACACTCAGAAAACTAGAATTCCAGACAGGAAACAATCAGGTCCAGCTAACACCTCCCAACAAAGGATTCCACAGGCAGGAAGCAGCCAGGCTTTGAAATTACAAGCTTTTTCAATGCTAATCAAGGTGATTAATTTCAACATTCTCACTGGCCTCCAACAGACAAGAGTTCTTTCTTCCACCCTGGACTTTCCACAGATATATAAACCTCACTTGCCTAGTCTCCCAACAGACCTCAACAACCTCTGAGCATGCCTTGTGTGGTATCTTCTGACCCTCACAGAAACCCCCAATATATTGTGAAGATATGAAGCTGCTTTACTTCTAAAGGAGTGTCTCTGTATGGAAAATAAAGCATAAAACCCCTGAAACACCTAGAGCCAGAAACTAAAATGAAATAAAAAGCGCACATCTTGTATTGTGAAATATTTTTTGACTCCAGTGATTTTCAGTGGTCTCCAGATGAAACAATTCTAGTTTCCCCGGCATGAAGGCAGTTAGTGATAACCAAAGGTGTTTCATATATCCATCATCATTTGTTGCAAAATGGCAGGGGCTTTTTTAAACCAATATGTTATAATGGCAGAGACTTATAATTGGTAATAATAGATTTTGGACATTTTAGGGGGCTTTATTGGTTATGGTTTGTGGAGTATGGAGGAAATCAGATGTGCCAATTGGCTGAAATTTGGGGACATGGTTTACAACAGTGTAGACAATTGAATACTTACCGTATAGGTCTAGTTCTGTGTGGAATCTGATTACTCTGGGATGAAAACATCTAATTCTGGGGCATGAGGCTTAAATAATGCTATAATCCTGGATGACAGGCAACTGGAACTGGCTGCTCTGGCTGGGAGGAAAAAGCCAGTCCTACATTGCTCTTGGTTTACTTGGTGGTTGTGTCAAGGTTGATTTCAATATTGTGTACTTTCTGGAAAAGAGATGGTACAGCTTCCCAATACTTTACTGGAAGCCAAATAATTGCTTTGCTGTGGAAACCAGTGAGTGACCCCAAGGTCACACTCTCTTATCCTTACAGAAAGAAACTGAATTAATCTTGTCAAGAAAATCCTATTGATAGTGTTTTCAGAAGTCTGACATTTTAGGAGGGCCAGCATGGCCTAGTTATGCTGTGATAATTTTGAATGTTAGGCTAAGTCATTGCATTGTCAAAGAGTTAAGGTTTTAAAGAAGCTTAAGTCTGATAGATATGTGTCTGGATAAAATAGCCAAAATACCTTGAAGGCACTATATTCCATCTGTTGTTCAAAGCTCAGCAGGGTCAGATCTGGTTACTACTTACCAAGAAGAGCACCAAGAATACAATGATCTGTGAGCTGTATTCAGAGGAAAGCAGTGGCAACCCTTTAAATAAGTCTTGCAGTGAAATTTCTCTTATAACTTACCATAAATCAGGGTCAATTCAAAAGTACATGATAACAATAAGAGAACAGTGAGTTGCTGTGAGTTTTCCAGGCTGTATGGCTATGTTCCAGAAGCATTCTTTCCTGACGTTTCACCTGCATCTATGGCAGGCAGGCATCCTCAGAGGTTGTGGGCTATGTTGGAAACTAGTCAAGTGGGGTTTATATATCTGTGGAAGGTCCAGGGTGGAAGAAATAACTTGTTCTGTTTGCGGCAAGTGTGAATGTTGCAATCAGTCACTTTGATTAGCATTGAGGTGCCTTTAGGCTTCACAATCTGGCTGTTTACTGCCTGGGGGAATCCTTTGTTGGGAGATGTCAGCTGGTCCTGATTCTTTCCTGTCTGGAATTCCCCTTTCTTTTGAGTGTTCTTTATTTACTGTCCTGATTTTAGAGTTTTTTAAATATTGATAATGCTGGTTTCCTCCTCTTTTTTAATACTGGTAGCCAGATTTTGTTCATTTTCATAGTTTCCTCCTTCCTTTCTGTTGAAATTGTCCACATGCTTGTGGATTTCAATGACCTCTCTATGTAGTCTGGCATGGTGGTTGTTAGAGTGGTCCAGCATTTCTGTGTTCTCAAATAATAAGGGGACAGTAAAAGATTTTTAAAGTTCAGGCTAAAAGTCTGCCAGTAAAGTAGGCAACAAAAGATAATGAGGCAATTTGGACAGACAAAACAGTTATAAAAATATAGAGGAGTTGCGATTTGTAGAAATCCAGGCAGAAAGCCAATTCAAGAGTTAATTAACCTCTAATTCTTGGCCCAGTTTAAGTACAGTAACTTGATTGGCTAAGATAAGATAAATAAAAGGTGGCAGGGCTATGAAAACAGAAAGGCCCAAGAGAAAGTTGCCGGTTTGTTATAAAGTCAGCAGCATCCAACCTCTTATCTGCTGCATGATGTGAAAACTAGGAGAAAACACCTGGAGTAATGACTAGTATTTGTTTCTTGATACATTGATTCAATGAAATCCTGACAGATGCTGGAGCATAAACTGAGTTAGAAATGCCCTCTAGAATTCAAATTATAGCTATACAGATTTATATGTAATATGTTGTTTGGGGAACTCTACTAGGTAATAGCTGAATTGAAATAGGAGGAGGTTTGAATTCATTATAAGTATTGCAGTACTTTGAAACATCTATTTGAAACGTGTGTAGACTATTTATATAAGTACCTACCTAAACCTGTTATATTTTTTCAAGGGAAATAAGCATTGCAGTCAGCTCTCCATATTCCTTGGTTAGGGGTACAGGACCCCTGTCAAAGTGAAAAACTGAATAAAACAATTGCTATGTTTTTATTTGAGAGGATATCTTTCTAGGAATTCCTAGGTGTTCAGCATGATTTTATGGTCAACATCCTCTGGAAGCTAGAGGTGTTCTCTCAGGTAAAAAAAAATAACTTGGTCCTCCAGCATGTCTCAGTGGTTAACTTCAGGAGGATGGGGGAAAGGAGAAATAAAGAGAATATTTTAAATCTGTAAATAATCATATCTGGTTGGTGATTATAAATCTGCAAACCTATGCTCCTGCAGGAATTTTCTGGTAGTTAAAGTGCTCTGATGATGAATTCTGGGAAATCTTCCTAGATGCAGATTGAGAGATGGAGGTTTTTAAGCAGAGGCTGCATGGTCAACTATCAGGGGTGCTTTGATTTATTCCTGCATGATGGGGTTGGACTGAATGGCGCTTGTAGTCTCTTCCAACTCTATGATTCTAGGTATGAGACAAAGATTGACCAACCTACTTTAAGATACCAGGGTGGATACCTGTGTCACAGCTTTCAGCTGGCTGCAGGTTCTTAGATCTGCAGTCTAAAAAATAGTCACATTTCCAGGCTATGTCCTATTCTCACTTAGCACTGGTAAGTGGTTATTTTTACAATTGGGCTTTCACTTTTTCTCCTCTCCCCCTCCCCAGCTGCAGCCACTGAAACTCCAGAGGCCACCATAGCCCCCTACCGACAGTACCGGGGCACCACATGGACCTATCCCGAGGTCATTGATCTCCTGGTCATCTGGCGGGAGCGGGAGATCCAGCAGGAGCTCCTGAGGAGCCACCGAAACCTCGAAACCTTTCAGGCCGTTGCCACCAAGATGGCTAAGAAAGGCCACAAGCGCTCAGCGCTGGAGTGTCGGTCGAAAATCAAAACGTTAAGGCGAGACTATCGGATAGCGAAGGCCAACAACTCTCCAGGGAAGGGGCACCTGGCATGGCTTTTCTACGATCGGCTCGACCACTTGCTGGAAAATGACACTGACATCTCGCCTCCGGAGAAACTGGCCGGCTTAAGTCAGCACCGGGCGTCTATGGCAGACTCCACGTCTCAGTGTTCCACAGAGGAAGAAGTAGTGGCCGTGGGAGAGGGGACTAAGAAAGGCAGTCCAGGCGACCAGGAGGTGGTGGTCCTGGGGATGGACTCGCCAGGCGAGACCTCTGGTATGGGAGATGGGTATCCTGTGCGGTGTATCAAGGAAGAAGCCCCTGATGAAATGCCAGTCACACTGCCCATGGGTGAGCGGTATATTTTAATGCTCCATGGAGCTGTTATTGTGTGCCTTCATGTCATTTCCAACGTATGGCAACTCTATCACAGGGTTTTCCTGCCAAGATTGGTTCAGTGTATGCATCCCCACTATATAGTCATAGTATTTTGACCCTGTTTTAATTGCCATAGCTTCAGACTATGGAATCCTGAGATTTGTAGTTTGCAGAAGTACTGAGAATAATTCTCTCCTGGAGAGCTTCTGTACAGTAGTTCAGGAAGTGGAGTAGAGCTCCGTAACTGAATTCTACATATCTTGTCAAACTACAAATCTCAGGATTCTGTAGCATGGACAATTAAAGTGGTTTCAATTATGTCTGGCCTTTTTTGTATTAATCTCTTGGCTTCTCTACAAAGTACCATATTTACTGGAGTCTGATGCTCACCCTTTTTTAGCTAAATTACATTGCCAAAATTGAAGTAAGCATTTGATTTGAGGGCACGTTAGATTCCCACACATAAACCCACCTGCATGAAAAGGCCTGGAGGGAATGGCTTCATTCATCCTACCTTCCTAACGTGTTATGCTTGTGCAGCTGGGTGCATTGTGTTTGAGAGCGAATCAATTTTTTGCAATGTGTACCTTCAGAATTGAGGTGCTCATTATATTTGAATTGAAGTGCACATTATATTTGAGGAAATACAGTACGTTCTGTCTCTCATGTCAGGAGGAGTGACTGAGGGAGCAAAACTTGAAAATGTTACATTTTGGATTGCAGTTCTGAGAATTCCCCCAGCCAGCATGGCAATCAACAACTCGGTGGGAGTTGTAGTCCAAAAAAATAAATTTACCAGTCTCAGCCTATATGGTATAGTGATTTAAGCAGTGTTTCTTAACCAGGGTTCCCCTGAACTCTAGGATTCTGTGAAAGGAATGTCTTTTCCTGCAGTTGGAATCTGTTGTTCTATGCCCTAGTCTCTAGAGTAAAACAAACTTGCCCCCTCCTCAATGTGACATCTTTTCAAATACTTAAACATTACTATCTTGTTGCGTCTCAACTGTCTCTTCTCCAAGCTAAACACACACAGCACTCTAAACCGTTCCTCATAGGACTTGGTTTCTATGTTGGCACAGATTAGCAGTGGTGGTCCTCCACAGTTTTAAGTCAGGAGTTTTTCCTTTTCCCACCTGGAGATGCCAGGTGGTAGGGCTAGTATTATTATTGCATGGATATAAGGTGTTCCTTTGCTTAACAGCAAAAGTTATATTTTTTGACATACAGAATGTTTAAAAAATATGAACCTGATTTGAAATTGCTATGTCTCTACAATCATGAACTGCCCGTGAATGAAACTTTTTCAAAGGATTACTTCTAGATGCCCTCTCTCCCAATGCACAAACAGCTCCTAGGCTCAATAATTTGCAAGATGGCATTTTGTGTGTGGTCGTCACAAAAAAAGGTATTTTGTGTGTGGTTGCCTTGTGCTCTTCTTCCCCTTACATAAACAGCCTGTTTCCTCAAATTGTTGGCACTTATGACGAATGCTCTTTGGCATTGGTGGATCAATGCTAAAATGCCGTTGAAACACATGCTGCACTGCAATTACAGATTCAGTTTTGTTAAACTGCAGAACACAAAATGTCTGATGTTGTGGGGTCTCCATCTTGCAAATGACTCAGGCCAGAGGCTGCTTATGCCCTGGGGGAAGCATCTACCAATAATCCTTTGAAACCCTTTCAAGTGGTAAGAATTTCATTCCTGGGTGGTTCATGGTTACAGAGAGAAAGTTATTTCAAATGTGGCACATGTTTTTGAAACATCCAGTACTATGGGAACCTGGAGAATTTAGTGTGATGCAGAGGTTGAAGTGTTGGATTTGTATTAGATGACCTTGATTTTAATTGCCATTCTTCAACAAAGCGACCCATGTTACTCTGGGTAAGTCTCAGGAATCTTGTAAAAACAATTCATCTTTTTAGCCCAGAGTCTGCTCCCTCCATCTCATAGATTAGAATAGTCCTGGGCTCAAATACACACATAGCCATGGGGCTCACGGGGGATGGCTCACTCCCTCCTGAGCTTAACCTCCTTTACAAGGGTTGTTGTAGATTAACAGGTCCAAAAACTGTTTGCCACAGATTGGAAAAAATACTAGTGTAATAAACATATGGGTTGCTATGAGTTTTTCGGGCTGTGTAGTCATGTTCCAGACGCATGCTCTCCTGACGTTTAACCCACATCTATAGTAGTCATCGTCAGAGATTGTGAGGTATATTAAAACTAGGTCAGTGAGTTTTATATATCTGTGGAAGGTTCAGGGTAGGAGAAAGAACTCTTATCTGTTGGAGGCAAGTGTGAATGTTGCAATTAATCACCTTGATTAGCATTGGAAAGCCTTGCAGTTTCAAAGCCTGGCTGCTTCCTGCCTGTGGAATCCTTTGTTGGGAGGTGTTAGCGGGCCCTGATTGTTTCAAAACTGGAATTCCCCTATTTTCAGAGTGTTCTTCTTTATTTACTGTCCCGATTTTAGAGTTTTAACATGAATCGAGGAACATGAAAGGTACTGCAGACTCACTCAACTAGAGAATTCAGCCATAGCAGAGAACTTGATGAACCAACCTGGACACAGAATATTATTTGAGAACACAGAAATGCTGGACCACTCTAACAACCACCATGTCAGGCTACACAGAGAAGCCATTGAAATCCACAAGCATTTGGACAATTTCAACAGAAAGGAGAAAACCATGAAAAGGAACAAAATCTGGCTACCATCATTTAAAAACTCTAAAATCAGGACAGTAAATAAAGAACAATACTCTGAAAACAGGGGAATTTCAGATAGGAAACAGTCAGGGTCAGCTAACAACTCCCAACAAAGGATTCCCACAGGCAGAAATCAGCCAGGCTTTGAAGCTGCAGGGCTTTTCAGTGCTAATCAAGGTAACTAATTGCAACATTCACATTTGCCTCAGGCAGACAAGAGTTTTTTCTCCCACCCTGGACTTTCCATAGAAACCTCACTGACCTAGTTTCCAATATACCTCACAATATCTGAGGATGCCTGACATAGATGTGGGCAAAACGTCAGGAGAGATTGCCTCTGGAGCATGGCCATACAGTCTGGAAAACTCACAGCAACCCAGTGATTTTGGCCATGAAAGCCTTTGACAAACGTTGACATATGGCTCTCCTTTTGGCTCCTTGGGTATTTTTTGCAATTTTATTATTTCATAAGTATATTTTTTGTAAACCTCAACAGTGATAAGGAACTTTGGGAGTAGCAGAGACATTTATATTGCAAAACGCTTTTAATTTTGGAATACCTGACAATATCTAGTCTAAACGGGAGGGTAACATGTTTCATATACACTTTATGCACAAAGCCTGAAGGTAATTTTATACAATATTTTATGCAATTTTTTAATGTGCACATGACAGTTTGTGTACACTGAACTGCTGGAAAGCAAAGGTGTAACTATCTCAGCCAGTCATGTGGACGATTTTGGGTTTTTGACTATTTGATTTCTGTATAAGGGATGCTCAACTTGTAGCTGATGACAGCTGGAAGGCCAAAGACTTTCCAGCGATGAAAAGCATTGGACTACCATCTGATAAACTACATACACTACTATCCTCAGTCATTGGGCCTGGAAATGGGGATTATTGCCCAGCAACATCTGGAGAGCCATAGATTCTCCACCCTAATACAAGCGAGTAAGATAGGGTGTGTATCCCAGGACGGGCAAACTGGATCCAGTTTTTGGCCTCTGTCACTTCTTCATTACACAAGGACTGCATTCATTTGTCTGGAATTGCAATATTGGAGATATTTTTCACTCAATTTCATTCTTATTCTGCCTATGTGCCTATTGGCCCCATTATCATACTTCATTCCATGTTCATTCGTCGGATTACTTGTATCTAATTTAGCGCAGTTGCTCTCAACCTTTGGTTCTTCAGAAGTTTTAGACTACATCTCCCAAAAGTCCCAGCCAATATGATCAATATTCAGGACTTCTGAACTCTAAAGCAGAATCCCTGCTTTAGAGTTTTGTTTCCTGCTTTGAATAAATACCAAATGCCTTCCCAGTATTAAAGAATTTGTGTCTTTTCCCCCCTCAAATGACAGAAGTCCACAGCCCGATTCTCCTACTGCCTTCTGTTCCCTGTGATAAACCAAGCAGCTCTGCCTCAACACCAGGTAAGAACACATCACCTTTACATTTGGAGTAATTGCAGTTGTGCATTCAAGTAAATTGTATTTCTGTGGTGCTTGAGTTGATAGCCTGCAGGCATTCCTTTACTGTAGGTCTGACATTCAGCCAAGCATTAGATTTAGTCCCTAAATTTTGCTTATAAAATATCTATGCTTTATTTATTCCCCTCCCGCACCTAGCACAAGACCTAACTCAGCCTACAGCAGGAAATGGAATAGAATACAGCTGAAAATCAATTAGTGACATTGCTGAAGAACAATAGCACAAATAAGTTTTCATATTCTAACCAAGAACTAAATGAAAAGAGTTCAAAGTAATTTAAAAACGCAACATTGGAAGATGGGGAAGAGAATACAACACATTCTGCTCCAAAGACTTGTCTGAATTAAAAGGTCTTTGCGTTTGAGCCAAAAGAGATTTGATTGGGAGGTGTGCTAGCCTCAAATGGAAGGGAGTTCTGTTGCCTGGGAGCAGCCGCTGAAGAGAACCTTTCTTGTGTGTCCTCACGTAACATGTTTGTAAGTGTGATGGGACTGAGAGAAGGTCTTTCCTGAAATGTCTCTGAACTCAGGCAGGCTCATATGGGAAGATAACAATTTACCACAATTCAAGAAGGATATTGACAAGCTGGAACATGTGCAAAGGAGGGTGACCAAAATGAACATAGGACCTATGCGGAGCGGCTTAGGGGCTGAGTACATTCATTTTGGAGAAGAGAAGGCGAAGAGACGGCATGATAACCATATTTAAATATTTGAAAGGATGTCACATTGAGGAGGGGGGTCAGCTACTCCAAAGGCTAGGACAGGAGCAATTGATTCAAAACTGAAGAAAAGATATTCCATTTAAACATTTCTGGTGGTGAGGGCTGTTTGTCCTTCCTTAAAGTATGATGGAGTGTCCTTTTTGGAGGTTTTTAAACAGGCTTGATTGCTATCTGTCAGGAGTGCTTAGATTGGTTGTTCCTGCTTTGTAGTCTTATCTAAGTCTATGATTGGTATACTGGCTAACCCACTTGTATTTTATGGCTGCTACGTTACATCTTAAATGAACACTGGTGTTAGCCATTTTAAAGCCATTTTAATGTAATTGTATCTTAATTACTTTTAGGGTATATGTTGTAATGTTTTACTCATGTTTTAGTTGACTATGTTTTATTGGATTGTTTTGGATTATTTTCATCTCAGTGCTTATTTTTTTGTTGTAAGTTTACTGTTGTTACTGTGCATTAACTTGTATTATGGAGCCCCTGGTGGCACAATGGGTTAAACCCTTGTGCTGGCAGGACTGATAACCAACAGGTCAGCGGTTCGAGGATGAGCTCCCTCTGTTAGCTCTAGCTCCCCATGTAGGGACACGAGAGAAACCTCCCACAAGGATGGTAAAACATCAAAATATCTGGGCGTCCCCTGGGCAATGTCCTTGCAGACGGCCCATTCTCTCACACCAGAAGCGACGTGCAATTTCCCAAGTTGCTCCTGACACAATAAAACATTTAAAATCTTGTATTATTTTGATGTGTTTATATTCATTTGAGGCACTGAATGTCTGCCTTTTTGTTTTGGATCTGTAAACCGCCCTGAGTCCCTCTGGGGAGAGAGGGTGGTCTAGAAATAAAGTAGTAGTAGTAGTAGTAGTAGTAGTTGTTATTATTATTCTGAAATGGTTTGCTTGGCTCCCTCTGCTTTCCCTTCTCTCTCTCCCCCTTCCCCCTTCCATACTTTATATACTGGTGGTCGCATAAACATTTCTGGGTTAAAAAGGGGTTTCGAGTTGAAAAAGCTTAATGAGATCTGGGCTAGAGGGTTCTAGGAGTTGTAGTTCCAAAATGTGACTTTTTCTGAGCTCTTGAGTTTGTAATTTGATTCTTAAAATGAAATAAGTTAGGACACCTATTTTTTCTTTTCTGTTGTAAGTGCAACTTGAGGATTTATATGTGTGCAAAGCTGGAAAAAACTTTTTGAACTGCAGTTCTCAGACTCCTTCAGTCAGTGGCTACTCTTCTGAACATGCAAATTCCAGCTTGGATGGGGGTTTGGCTAGATGGCCTATGGTAGGCCTCTTCAATTTGCAGCCCTCCAAGTGTTTGGGCCTCCAACTCTCAGAAGCCCTATCCAGCTTGTTCAAGGGTCAGGAATTCTGGGAGCTGAAATCCAAAACACTTCAAGGGCCATAGGGTGAAGAGGCCTGGCTTGTGGGATTCTCTCTAACTCTACTGCCTATTATTCTATGATGGTGGTAGCCTAAGTCTTGTTTTTGGTCTTGCTTTTTTCCTCAGATGGGGCTGTATCTCCCTCCCCTAGCCCCATACCTGCCCCTGCAAGGTCTTTTGCCGCTGAGCGCCTGGACAACATCCGGAAGCGGAAGAGGAGAAACAGGCAAGACATGGCCCTGGAGATTACTCAGGCGGCTGATAGGCGGGTCGAAATGGCCACTGACCGGATCCTGACAGCTCTCGGAGAATATGCCAAGGCGGATCTGGAGGACCGCGAGCGGGATCGCATGGACACAGAACAGATCATTGCACTCATGAACCGCCAGACAGAACTCCTGGAGTCACTGGTACGAAAGCAGACTGAGGCCCGGATCCCACGCCTCGCGCAGCCGAACCATCCGGCAGAACCTTCGACCCTGCGCTTGGGCATCGCCAGGCGGCATGCAGCCAAGGCCAAGCTCAGCCGATGACTCCGGAGTTGTCGGCCCAGCTTTAAGACAACAGGCTTTCCCGTGACTTGGTAGCATGCAGGACTTGGGGGAGGGTACCTTTGTAAGAGGGTTGTGGCTTTATCTTTCAGGGATTTTTTGTTCCCACCCCTTTTTACAGTGAATTGATTTATTTGCCAATTGTATAAAAAGAACAAAAAAATTAAATAGGAACACAACGTGCTTTTTAAAAACATGATGGTTACGTTTTATTTATGTTCCACCTTTCATCTACATGGATCCAAGGTGATGACGGAGAGGGAAACCACGAGGTGTATTTATAACCATTTTAATACTCAATATACAAGTGGGTCTGTGGCGTAGACGTTGCTGTATTGCATTTCATCATCCCTGACTATTGGCTGTGCTGGCTAAGACTGTTGGAATTGCAGTCCAGCAGTATATGGAGGGCAACGCAGTTCTCCAGTCCTGGTAAAAAAGTCTCTTAAGAATATAGGTCTCTTGACTCAATTCAGTACCAGCCGCTGAGATGCTGTAACTGGACCACTGAGCCTTGTACCTTGGTGATAACCTGGGCTGTGTGGGTCCTTGTGGACAGATCAAAACTGCGGAAAGAGAACAGCCAGCTGAGGTGGTTTCTCAGAGTTGCATCCAAAATAATAATAATAAAATTATTATTATTATTAATTGCAAAATAATAATTATTATTTTCAATTGCAACTCTGAGAAACCACCTTAGTTGGATGTTCTCTTTCCACAGCTTTGATCTGTTCACAAGCACCTCTACATCCCAGGTTGCAATCCCAGATGATAGCAGGATTCACGAGCAGCAACTAGAAAAGCTTACACGATATGATTTAAAGATTGAACTGCAAAGACTCTGGCAGAAGCTAGTAAAGCTGGTCTCAGTGGTGATCGGCACACTGGGTGCAATGCCTAAAGACCTTGGCCAGGACTTGAAAAAAAATCGGTGCTGACAAAATTACCATCTGTCTGCTGCAAAAGGCCACCATACTTGGATCTGAATGAATTATTCGCCAATACATCACAGTCCTAGACACTTGGGAAGTGTCCAACATGTGATCCAATACAAAAGTCAGCATAGTGATCTTGTTTCCTGTGTACTAATCTTGTTGTGTATTAAATAATAATCATAATAGCAGCAGCAGCAACAACGTTATTTGTTCCTCACCTTTCTGCATGGCTCGAGGAAAAGTACAACATAGTCAAAACACACAGATAAAATACAATTAAAATAAATATACAGGCAGTTCCCAAGTTACAAACATCTGACTTACAAACAGCTCATAGTTAAGAACAGGGGTGAGACAACAGGAAGTGGTAGAAATCTACCCCTCAGAAGGGGGAATTCACTCCTTTAAGAGTTCTCATGGGGGAAGGGTGTCTCAACTGCAGTTTTATCATCAATCCTTGTTTTTATAACAGGTAAATTTTTTAAAAATCCAACTGTCACAGGGACAGAAAGCGAGGTAAAATCTAAACGGGCACAGGGAACAAAACAAATGCCACAGGGGTGTTGACCCTTCCCTATGCTATTCAAATATATGTGGCTGGAGTTACACATTAAAAAATGTACCTGTTCTGACTTACAAATTAACTTATGAACAAACTTATAGAACTTACCTTGTTCATAATTTGGGGGTTGACTCTAGTAAAATACATAGAACAAATAGTAATAAAATTTAAAATTAATAATTTGACAGGGTAGATGTGCTGGAAGAGAGAAATCTTTTGTGTTTTAAATTTTAACAGCTCCGTTGGCTGTCAGATCACTTCCAGCAGGTTATTCCATGGTCTTGGGGCAGCTGATGAAAAAGTCCTCTGTGTGACAGTCACTAGTCAGGTTCTGGCTGGATGGAGTAAAGAGCAAATTGTATGGAAGAAGGTGATCTTGAAGTAACCTGGACCCAAACCATGTAGGGCTTTAAAGATAGTGACCAACACTTTGTTCTTTGCCCAGAAACTAATTGGCAACCAGTGGAGTGGTTTTAGTATAGGTGTAATATGATCACTCCTAGATGTTCCTATAACTACTCTGGCTGCTGTGTTTTAAATGAACTGGAGTTTTTGAACTTGATCCAGAGGTAGCCCAATGTAAAGTGCATTGCAGAAGTCCAACCTTGAGGTGACCAGCGCATGTGGTACCACTTGAGATAGCTTTCCCAAACTGTGTGCATAGCAGGTAGCACAGCAGGGAAAGGATCTTTATGAGAGTCCTCATTTTGACAGGGGAGTTATGAGAAGAGCTTATGAGATCTAGATCAGGCATGGCAAGACTTAATATAGCAACATATGGCAAATTTATGAGATTGGTTTTGGGCTTTTCTCCCCCGAGAATCCTGAGATCCAACAAAGTAGAACTGTGTACAAAATGAAATCTCCTCCTATCAAGTTTAGAATTAAAGAACAGGGCATTTCAGAGCAATAATTCATTTCCAGTAGTAGAATTAATCTTATAGTCCTTTAACATCTAAATCCATTCCTGGTCACACACATCTGCTTTTTTTATTCCATATCAGCAACCTAGTTGAGAGGTGGGAAATGATTACAGCAGTAGAAATTGGAAGTAAATATGTAATGCTTTACTGAAAATCTTGAGATCGACCATTACATTCTTACTGTCTGTCTGCTTCTACCTTCAATCTTTCTACAAAGCACTATGAATCAACTAGGGAAAAATGCATGTGGGGTCATCGCTTTCACGAATTGTGCTAGGGAGGGTTAATGTTTCAGAAACCTCACATGCTGCTCCTTTTAATGCCTCAGGCAGAGAAAGTGAGAAACAACAAGTTTCTGTCCTTTTATGACAGACCAGATTTGCTGCCTAAAGCAGCCCCTTTCTTTCCACTTAATGATCTGCTATTCAGGAACACAGGAATGTGGGATTAGTTTGACACAACCTGTTTTTGAGAAACACCTGATGGCTCTTAGTTACTAGCTTTCCTTTCCAAATGGGCACAGACTAACTGTTTAATGATCTAGACTGGAACATTTATATTATAGTCATCGAACCAACAGGTTACAGTTGCCAGATCCTCTTTTTAAAGATGGGGGCAACGTTCATCGTCCTCCAGTCTGCTTCGACTTCTTCAGTCCTCTTAGAATTATTCTATCAAAGATTATGGACAGTGGCTCTGAAATTACATCTGCAAGTTCCTTTATCATTCCTGGAGGCAGCCCATCTAGCCACAGAAACTTGAATTAGTTTAGAATAACTAAAGTAGCTTTTGTTGACCATGTCTCTACTGCAGGTCTATTCCCAATTGGTTATCAGTCTGATTTTTGTAATCCATCCTTCATCTACCACTAATTGATTTTAAGGAGGTGGAGATTTATTTATTTATTATTTATTTATTAACCCCATTTATACCCCACCCTTCTCCACCCCGAAGGGGACGCAAAGCGGCTTACACATGGCAACTATTCAGTGCCTCACTACATACAAAAAGCTTAAAATAAATCAAATTAAAATTATTACATTATCAACAGTTAAAAAACAATACATTCAACATTAAAACCATGTCATCCAAACCATAGTCCGAGGCCTTTTGGTAATCATTTCACATATGCTAGGTCCATTTTTGCACTAAATTATTTCCCAAAAGCCTGGTCCCATAACCAAGTTTTCGCTTTCCTTCTGAAGGTTAGAAGGGAGGGGGCTGATCTAATATCGCTAGGGAGGGGCCACCACTGAGAAGGCCCTGTCTCTCATCCCCGCCAGCTGTTCTTACGAAGCGGACGGGACTGAGAGCAGGGCCTCCACAGATTATCTTAATCTTCGTAGAGGGAGATACGTACAGACAGGTAAGCTGGGCCAGAACCGTTTGGTGATTTATAGGCTATAAAGAGCACTTTGAATTGTGCTCAGAAACAAACTGGCAGCCAGCGCAGCTGGCACAACAGGGGAGGTGTGTGCTTCCTGAATGCCATTCCGGTGAGCATCCTGGCTGCTGCCCGTTGGACCAGTTGAAGCTTCCGAACAGTCTTCAAAGTCAACCCCAAGTAGAGCATGTTGCAGTAATCTATACGGGATGTAATGAGCTTGGATCACCGTGGCCGAGTTCATCCCTTTTCATCATGGTGTTCTAATCATCCCTGGAAAATTTCAGAAAGTATAATTTTAATAAGTTAACTTTTCCAAACCCTGGTCTTACTCTTTGTCATAATCCTGTACTCAAATATTTGCATAGATTAATACTGAGGTAAGGGAGCCCCCGGTGGCGCAGTGTGTTAAAGCGTGAGCTGCTGAACTTGCAGACCAAAAGGCCACAGGTTCAAATCCCGGGAGCGGAGTGAGCGCCCGCTGTTAGCTCCAGCTTCTGCCAACCTAGCAGTTCGAAAAAATGCAAATGTGAGTAGATCAATAGGTACCGCTCCGGTGGGAAGGTAATGGCGCTCCATGCAGTCATGCTGGCCACATGACCTTGGAGGTGTCTACGGACAACGCCGGCTCTTTGGCTTAGAAATAGAGATGAGCACCAACCCGCAGAGTCAGGGGAAACGTTTACCTTTACTAATACTGTGGAATCTCAGAGGGTGCAGCAAATCTTTGCACAAACATAATATACATAAAAAGAGGACCCCCACAAAGCCACTTTTGCCCCATATCTTTAGACATACCTCATTTCTTATTTCTCACCTCATCTCAAAAATCCATGCTCCAGCTGGGATAGCTTCTGGATGTTAACTACATATTTTCTTTTTGAGTTGAGAATCATACCTGAATCTTACTCATAGATTTGGAAAAGGCCCTAAGGGCCATCCATTCCAACCCCTATTCTGCAGTGCAAGAATACACAAAGCATTCCTGACAGATGGCCATCTAGCCTCTGCTTAAAAACCTACAGAGAAGGAGACTCCACTGCACTCCAAGAGGCAGCATATTCCACTAATGGACAGCTCTTACATCAGGAAGTTCTTCCTAATGTTTAGGTAGAATCTCTTTCTCTGCAATTGAGATCCATTGTTCCAAGTATGCCTCCTCCTCAGGGTTCTTCCACACAGCCATATAACCTAGAATATCAAGGCAGAAAATTCCACAAAATCTTCTATGAACTGGGTTATCTGGGTCCACACTGCCATATATTCCAGTTCAAAGCAGAAAATGTGGGGCTGTATTCAGCTATGTGGAAGGGACTTCAATGTGATATCCTTTCAGATATTTCAACATGCCTATCTAGGAAGAGCCCCCGGTGAACTAAAGCCTCGTGACTTGAAGGTTGGGTTGCTGACCTGAAGGCTGCCAGGTTCAAATCCCACCCGAGAACGCGGATGAACTCCCTCTATCAGCTCCAACTCCATGCGGGGACATGAGAGAAGCCTCCCACAAGGATGGTAATAACATCAAAACATCAGGGCGTCCCCTGGCAACGTCCTTGCAGACAGACAATTCTCTCACTTCAGAAGTGACTCAAGTTGCTCCTGACATGAAAAAAAAACTGTCCCCTCTCAGCCTCCTTTTATCCAGGTTGAACATATCTAGGATCAAACAACATATATGAAATATGCCTAAGAACAACTTTCTCAGCTGAAAGACCATCATATGGCTTTTGCTGGGCAGGAGTGTTAAAAGAAGATCCTTTGGATAAAGTGTAAACTTGGCTACAGAAGTTGGCCTGTAATAGGTTTAAAAGACATGGCTGCTTGAAATGTCCTCCAGCCATTGCCTGAGCTACTGCAACTTTCACATAATGATGGTAAGCATCCTAGCTTCTAAAGTGACAGTTATATAAATGCAGCATTGGTTGGGCTGCAAGGAAAAATGCTGTGCTGAAGGTCATGTAAGGGCTTAGGAAGTGGATGAGTGTCCTAGGGGGTATCTACACTGCAGAATTAATGCCTTTTGACACCACTTTAATCGCCATGGCTCAACACTATAGGATCCCATAGTTTAGTGAAGCAGGAAAGTCAGAAGATTTGATAAAACTACAACTCCGGTGGCACAGCATGTTAAACCGCTGAGCTGCTGAACTAGCTGACTGAAATGTCGGCGGTTCGAATCCGGGGATCAAGATGAGCTCCTGCTGTTAGCCCCAGCTTCTGCCAACTTAGCATTTCAAAAACATGCAAATGTGAGTAGATCAATAGGTACCGCTCCAGCGGGAAGGTAATGGTGCTCCATGCAGTCATACCGGCCACATGACCTTGGAGGTGTCTACGGACAACGCCGGCTCTTCGGCTTAGAAATGGAGATGAGCACCAACCCCCAGAGTCAGACACGACTAGACTTAATGTCAGAGGAAAACCTTTACCTTTACTTACAACACCCATGGTTTAATTAATAGCAATGAGCCTTGGCAGTTCAAGTGCTGTCAAACGGCATTCATTCTGCAGTGTAGATGCAACCATAGAGTCTCACCGTATCAGGAGTTACGATAGATTGATTCCCTGTTCCCAGAAGAATCTGTTTTTAAACAATTGGCCTTTGGAGGAGGAGGAAGGTGGGGGATCTTGTTCTACAAGTCTGTCTGGCTAGATCTGCGTGAAGACGCTTTGACTAAGGTGACACACCTGTCTTTGTTTTGGGAATGGCTTTGGGGAATGTGGTGCACTTTTCTGAAGGCGAAAGAAGCAACTCCTGTCTCTCAAAGTGAAGGACATTTGCTGTATTTATCAGATCACTTTGGGAACTTCTTTTTAACTCCTTGCAAGGAAATGGCAATTATTTCCCAACTTGCAAGTATCTTGGACTACAAGTGCTATCACCCATCTGGCCGAGGATGGTGCGGATTGCTGTTTGGTACATCTGTCGTATTATGATGTGAAGACCAGGAGGTGCATCTAGACAAGGCCTGGGCAAATGTTGGCACTCCAGGTGTTTTGGACTTCAACTCCCACAATTCCTAATAGTCTCAAGCCCTTTCCTTTTGTCTCTCAGCTGCTTTAGTTGCATTTTGGGACTGCAACTCCAATAATGTTCCTGCCAATTCAGGAGAACAATTTTCCAGAACTTTTCAGAACTTATCTGTCTGGCACTGCTGATATAAATTACCTAGAATCATAGAGTTGGAAGAAACCTCATGGGCCATCCAGTCCAACTTCCTGCCAAGAAGCAGGAAAATTGCATTCAAAGCACCACTGACAGATGGCCATCCAGCCTCTCCTTAAAAGCCTAAAAGCTTAAGCAGCTTGGGGTGGGGGGGGGGGGGAGGAGGAAAGGGCCTGAGGCTGTTAGGAATTGTGGGAGTTGAAGTCCAAAACACCAAAGGCCTTGTCTAGACAGTCAAATTAATGGAATTTGACACCACTTAAATTGCCATGGCTCAAGGAAATAGAATCATGGGAGCTGTAATTTAGTGATGCACCAGCCCTTCATTGGCAGAGAAGGCCACTCTAACAACCACCATGTCAGACTACACAGAGAAGCCATTGAAATCCACAAGCATGTGGAGATTTCAACAGAAAAGGTGGAAACCGTTAAAATGAAAAATTTCTGGCTACCAGTATTTTAAACATCAGGACAGTAAATAAAGAACAACACTCAAAAACAGGGGAATTCTAGACAAGAAACAACCAGGGCCAGCTAATCACGCCCCAACAAAGGATTCCCCCAGGCAGGAATCAGCTAGGCTTTAAAGCTACTAGACTATTCAATGCTAATCAAGGTGATCAATTGCAATGTTCACCCTTGCCTCAAGCAGACATGAGTTCTTTCTCCCACCCTGGACTTTCCACAGATGTATAAACCCCACTTGCCTAGTTTCCAACAAACCTCACAACCTCTGAGGATGCCTGCCATAGATGTGGGCGAAACATCAAGAAAGAATGCTTCTAGAACATGGCCATACAGCCCAGAAAACTCACAGCAACTCTATGTATAAAGATGTATTAATCTTCCTCCTCTCCATATACCAAAGTGCATAGATGGATTTTTTAAATCATTACAATCTTAACATTAGTCAGAGTGCATATAATGTTTATAGTTCACTGATTTCATTGGATATGATCCTTTGTTTCTACTAAGCGTCCACCGAGTGTCCAATTGGACATACAATCCTTACATTAAAATAGACAGATTGGTGTTGCTGTTATTTATAAATATCCAAATAATTTTGGAAGAATTTGGAATTGTGACTTTTGGGCCCAAATCCTACAGCCATTCTGGGTGTTATAATCCAAAAATAAAGTCCACCAGATCTTTTTTTCTCCAAGCTGTGAATTTTAATCCACCTAATATTTGATCTTTCAGTACATGAGACTATTTATTGTACAAAGAAAGCAGGGTAAAGTATGTTCTTCCTTTTTTTACTCTTTTCCTAATAGAAACCTATGGAATACGGAGCCCAAACAGCCCAGTTTCCAACAGACCTCACAACTTATGAGGCTGCCTGCCATAGATGAAGGCGAAACGTCAGGAGAGAATGCTTCTGGAACATGGTCATACAACCTGGAAAATTCACAGCAACCTTATGTTGAATTGGTTGAGACACTATGAGATACTCATTGAAAAACTATAGCAAAAATTGCTGCAAAATGTCCTGCAAAACAGTTTAATAAACTTTTCCCATGTTCTTATGGTAGAACCTGTGATGGAATGAAAAATCAAAATGTGTGGTCCACGCACTGCCTTGCCAGAGAAAGAAGATATGTGTGCCACGCAGGTGAACAATAAAGAACAAGTGGTTTAGTCTTTTTAAACCCAGACTACATACGTACAATGTACTCAGTCACATCAACTCACATGATGTCCTTTTATGCGAGATTTAAAATAGTATTTCCTTTGTCCATATGGATAAATTCCTTCCAGCAGCTCATGAAGCAGGAACACTCTTCAAACTGTGTCTCTCTCAATCTGCTTCACTTTTCCAACTGTCTCTGCGCCTGCTTAGCTCAAGCTTGAACAAAATTGCAACAGTATCAAAAACTCCCAGGCTTAACCAGCTCGCCAGACATGGCCCAACCAATCAGATTCATTCATCTTATTTTGCCGTTGACACACACAAACACACACAGACATTAAATGATTTCTTACATATCGTAACAGAACCAATTAGAAAATGACATTTATTACCCAGGAACAGAAGTTGTATCACATAGTGTAATAAATTCCTTATTGATGGAGGAGTTTAGGACCCAGAGGGAGCCGGCGGGTGAGTGGCCCGGAAGAAAGAGAAGCGAGTGGGGCTCTATGGCTCTGGAAAGACTGTCCAGTTGACTCCGGATCTGGCTTTCTTGCATCTTTGATTCCTGCTGGGCATTGGCTTAATCCCTGCAATGCTTTAGACTGAGAGCAGGCATTTGTAATACATAGATGGCATTAAATGCTGAAGCCCAAGAAGCCCTGCAGCTTTAAATAAGGGTCTCGGGCTCTTTGCAGAGGCAATGGAGGCAGGCAATCTGATTTCCTAGAGGAAGAGGAAGAAAGTCGGGATATGGGATTTCTTCCCCTCCTGAATGGAAGCCACCAGGTGAGTCTCTTTGTATTGATACAAGAATTTGAGCTTTCTTTGGGTCCATCTACACAGTTGCATTAGTGCAGTTTGATGTCACTTTAACTGCAGTGACTCAAGGCTATTGTATACACATATAATATTGATAATAATAGTAGAATGTAATACAATATAATACTACTAATAATAGAGTATAATAATTATATTTTATATATTACATGTGATATTACTAATAATTGCAGTATAGTGGTCTAGAACAATATATATATATATAAAAGGATAAAAAAATTTCGGCCTAGGACAAAACAACAAAACTACACATCCCAGAAACACTAAACTTGGCAACACAACCCCTCATCCATGCCTCTACGTTCATACAACAAAAAGAAAAGAAAAATAAAGTCCTAATTAGAGGGAAAGGAATAATTGTTTTTTTATCCAATTGCTGCCAGTTACAAGGCTAAACTCTGCCCACTTGGTCTCCTAACAACCTACTCAGCCCAGGGGACAGGCACAGTTAGGCCTCAGGCCTCTTCCACACTGCCTATAAAATACAGATTATCTGATTTTAACTGGATTATATAACCCTTCCACACAGCTATATTACCCATTTATAATCTTATATTATCTGCTTTGAACTGCATTATCTTGAGTCCACACTGCCAGATAATTCTCTTCAGTGTGCATTTTATACAGCTGTGAAGAAAGGGCCTCATATAATCCAGTTCTAAGCATATAATATAAGATTATAAATATACAGTAGAGTCTCACTTATCCAACATAAACGGACCGGCAGAACGTTGGATAAGAGAAAATGTTGGATAATAAGGAGGGATTAACGAAATGCCTATTAAACGTCAAATTTCGTTATGATTTTACAAATAAAGCACCGAAACATCATGTTTTACAACAAATCAACAGAAAAAGCAGTTCAATACACGGTAACGTTATGTAGTAATTACTTTATTTACGAATTTAGCACCAAAACATTGCAGTGTATTGAAAACATTGACTACAAAAGCATTGACTACGAAAAGGCCGACTGTGTTGGATAATACAGAACATTGGATAAGTGGAGGTTGGATAAGCGAGACTCTACTGTAATACTAATAATAATACAGTATAATAATTATATTTTATATATTACATGTGATGTTACTAATAATATTGCAGTATAGTGGTGTAGTACAATATATAATATACAATGCTAATATTGTGCTACGCTAATAATATAATATACTGTATGTAGTAATTACTGTATTTACAAATTTAGCATCAAAACATCACAATGTATTGAAAACATTGACTACAAAAACACACACTGCATTGGATAATACAGAACGTTGGATAAGTGAAGGTTGGATAAGCGAGACTCTACTGTACTGTATTGTAATACAACATAATACTAATAATAATACAATATAATAATATAATAAATATGTATTATATATTACATGCAGTACTGCAGTATAGTTGTATAGTACAATATAGTAATATATGATACTGATATTGCGCTATGCTAATAATAGATATATTGTATGTATATATAACTTGTAAGCTGCCCTGAGTCCCCTTTGGGGCGAGAAGGGCGGGATATAAATGTTGTAAATAAATAACTAATGCTAAAGATTCATTGGAGTTGTTGATGCACCTATACTCTTTGACGGACAAAGCTAGAGACCTTGTGAAACTGTAACTCCTATGAATTCATAACATTGAGCCATGGTAGCTAAAGTGGTGTCAAATTGCATTAGCTCTACTGTGTAAATGCACCCTTTGCTGTGTTTGTCCTATGAAATCTTTGGAAACAGCAGGTATTATCATTTTGCTGGATACTTGGAACATGTGGTCTTGATATATATACACTGACATATAAAATCCAGATTATCTGCTTTGAACTGGATTATATGACAGTGTAGATTCAGGTCCTTCCACACAGCAATGCAGATTCAACCCTAGACAGTAGACACTATGCTTCTATGATGCAGCCTTGAATGTCATTAGCTTTTTAGCTACTGCATTATGCTGCTGACTTATGTTCATCTTGTGGTCTACTTAGGTCCCTTCCACACAGCTGAAGAACATCCCACATTATCTGCTTTGAACTGAAATATATGCTAGTGTGGACTCAGATAACCCAGTTCAAAGCAGATATTGTGGGTTATCTGATTTGATAACCTGGGTTATGTGGCAGTATTGAAGGGGGCTTACTAATCTTACCCTGATGATATTTTAAATAACTTTTCTTCCCTCTTTAGGATTTCCCATTTTAAACTCTAAAATGTCCAAGATGGAGAGGGAGGAAGAAATAAGCAGAACAACTCCCCAAAATCCCAGGGAAAGCAATAATCCAGATGACATTAGGTCAGGTAAGGAACTTGTTGGAGGAAAAGTATACATGGAAAGATATATTTGTTAAAACTGTTGTTGTTGTTATTGTTATTGTTATGTCTTTGTATTCTGCCTTTTTCACCATGATGGGATTCAAAGTGGTTAACAACCCGTTTAAAACAATACGACTTAGAAAACGGGTGAGAAGGGCAGGGTATAAATGTTGTAAATAAATAAATAAAATTGTACAAGATTAATGAAAGTATAAAGGGGCCGTGGTAGCACAGCGGGTTAAACCGCTAGCTGCAGGAAATCTGCTGACCGAAGGGTTGGCAGTTCGAAGCTGTGAGTCGAGATGAGCTGTTAGCCCAAGCTTCTGCCAACCTAGCAGTTCAGAAGCATCCAATGCGAGTAGATCAATAGGTACTGCCCCGGCGGGAAGATAAAAGGGCTTCTCATGCAGTCATGCCGGCAAAACAAGATCAGAGATGTCTTTGGACAACAGACTCCTTGACATGGAAAAATAGAACAAGACCACCTCCACATGGTCAGTGTTGAGCATCGCATCTAGACATCAGAGATGAAAAAATGGAAGGCCTTTACCTTTGTCTGTGTATTGTATGTTGTTGTGTTCACTGTGTAAAAGACATTGAAGGTTTGCCTTATATGTGTACTGTAATCTGCTCTGAGTTCCTCCGGGAAGATAAAGCGGAATATAAATAAAATGTATTATTATTATTATTATTATTATTATTATTAATAATAATAATAATAATAATAATAATAATATGAGTCCCTTTCGGGGTGAGAAGGGCGGAATATAAATGTCGCTAATAAATAAATAAATAAATGATTTTAAAAACAATTGAATTAAGGTGCATCTACATGGTATAATTAATCCAGTTTGACATTGCAACCATCTGTTCAACACAGGAGATCCATTTTTATGTAACCATTTTTATTGTTATTTGAATACCAATCATTAATCAAAAGTAATAATGCAAACATTTTTGCATTATATCAAAACATAGAAGGATGTGAGACAAACTTCATTTCTTTTTTAATTAATCAAAAATAATCTAAAATACAGTTTCGCATATAGGGTACAATTGCAAAAGTAGGCTATGTGTGTGGCACAGGAATTAGAGTATGGATGGCAAAGGGCAACATTCTTTTAAAATGTAATAAAGAAATGTAATCTACCAATTATTAAATTAAGTCCTCCTCACCTAGCTTGAGATCTCCAAGTGCCACTACCAGAAAGGGTAAATACAGGCAACCCCTGTGTTAAGAACATCTCACATTTGACTCATAGTTAAGAACGAGGGTGAGACAACAGGAAGTGAGAGAAATCTAACCCAAGGAAGAAAATTTTTCAAAATTCAATTATCACAGCGACAGAAAGTGAGGAGACAGCAAAACAAACACCACAGGGGCATCCTTCCCTGTGCCATCCAAAGCTTATGTATGTATGTGTATGTATGTATGTATGCATGCATGCATGTGTGTGTGTATATATATATATGGCAGGTGTTAAACTTGAAGCCACGTATGACCATAGCATCGTACAAGAGTCCAGAGTAGAGGCAAACAATTTATTGCAAAAAAAAAAAAAACCACACAAAAGATAAATAGTAAAAAGCAAGGATAAGGAAATGTGTAGAATCCAAAAAGTCAGCAATCAATTGTCTCTTGTAAATCCAAATGCAAGACAGTCCAAAGATAGTCCCAAAATACAAAGGCCGCTTAAATCCATAAGCAAAACTTGAACAAGGATACAAAACAAGAACATGAAAAACTTCCAAAATGCTTGAATCCCAAAACCAAGACTTGAAACAGTAATTAGAGAACCCAGGCCTAGCTGTACTTGAAAGCCACGTTGCCTGAACTGAAATCAGAGTGTCCATTAGTTCCTAATAAACAGACATAAAAGCGTTACGTCTGCCCTGAAATTTCTGCTTCCCATGAAGCCACGTTGATCTACGAAGCTGGCTATCTGCTCTAATCTGCAAATGTACCTTCTTGCTGAGGTCAGTATCACCAGGTGCTTTCCTTTGAGAGTTTCTCATCAATTCATCTTCTTTAGACTTCTTATCTACAGAGGATGATTCCAACTCCTGTGCCTGGCCTTGAGGTTCAGAGGCAGTTACATTCTCAGGCCCTGCATCCGTGCCTGCATCTCTATCAGACACGGTTTCACTTTCTTGGCTTGCATCAGAATGAATCCCAGGAAAGCCCACAATCCAGTCTGACTCTTAAGTCATCAGGGAACCCATCAGCCCCTGGCTGTTGTGACTGCTGCTGAGCTACAACAATTGTAACTTGAGTGCCTGTATAAGGCTACTTGGACAATGATTATTTTCCTGATTAAAATGGCTTAGTAAATCCCTAACATGCTTTCTCTCTTTCTCTTAGAAATGAGTCTCACAGAGGACACCATGGCTTCTGCTGCCATTACTGTTGCCACAGCCGCAGTAGCGGCAGTCAAGACTGTCATAGGGATCCATGCTCGCATTTTCACAAGGCTGGCCACTCGCCGGAAATTGCACCGACGAAACAGTGACGACATGGAGGAGCTGGAGAAGATGGTGGAAAATGCAGCCACCTTGCGCCTCCGGGCGGTTGTGGAATCTAGCATAGACTCTTTGAGGAGCATGCTGTGTTCCTGCCTCTTCCAGTCACCCGCGGTCCTCGCCGGACTCATAGACGAGCTTTACATCATGGAGAGGGCTTTCTGGGTGCAGCCGGGCCGATCCGAATGGTGGGAAAAGGTGGTCTTGCCCCACTGGGGGGACCCGCTCTGGCAGGAAAACTTCAGGATGAGCCGTCGGACTTTTATGGAGCTGTGCGACATGCTGAGGCCCGTCCTGGAGCGGCAGACCACAAACATGCGAGCCCCAATCACCGTCGAGAAGCAGGTGGCCATCGCGATCTGGAAGCTGGCCACTCCAGATAGCTACCGTTCAGTGGCGGAGTGTTTCGGCGTTGGGCGCTCCACGGTTTCGAGGATCGTCA
Organism: Anolis carolinensis; assembly: GCF_035594765.1. Taxonomy (NCBI): domain Eukaryota; kingdom Metazoa; phylum Chordata; class Lepidosauria; order Squamata; family Anolidae; genus Anolis; species Anolis carolinensis. The sequence continues at coordinate 29,642,068 of NC_085842.1, read as the reverse complement.
TGGAGGTTTGCCAAGCTCTCTACGACGTGTGCCACCACGTGGTCCACCTGACCCATCCTCAGGCGGTGATGAAAGGCTTTGCAGCCAAGGGATTTCCACACTGCATTGGGGCCATCGATGCGACGCACATCCCGATCATCGCTCCGGCTCACAGAGCAACCGAGTACATCAATAGCAAGGGCTATTACTCCATGGTCTTGCAAGCCTTGGTGGACCACCAAGGACAGTTCACCGATGTCTACGCAGGGCGATCTGGGAAAGTCCATGATGCGAGGATCTTCCGTAGCTCTCCCATCTTCCGCGCCATGAATCAGGGCACATTTAGTCCTGACAGGACGATGAACATGGAGGGCGAGGAAGTGAAGCCCGTGATCCTTGGAGACTTGGCTTACCCACTTCTGCCCTGGTTGATGACTCCCTACAGCGGCCACTTGGACACCCGTAAACAACTGTTCAACGACACTCTTGGTCGCTGCCGGACAGTTGTGGACTACGCTTTTGAGCGCCTCAGGGGCCGTTGGCGGTGCCTCCTCTCCCGCTTAGACGTGAGGGAGCGCTATGCTCCCAGGGTCATTGTGGCCTGCTGCATCCTACACAACATTTGCGAGGCCAAAGGAGAGCCCCTCCAGGACGGGTGGGAAGAGGTAGTGAGGTCCGTCTCCAGATCTTACCAGCAGCCGGAACGACAGCCCATGTATGTGTCAAACCCACATGCTCGGGAGGTCAGGGATCTTTTTAGTTCATACATGGAACAGAGAGAACGGAGAATGCAGGTCTAACTCTCTCCTCCTTTTTCTCCAGAGAAATTCTTGTATTTTTGCACAATCTATATATATAAAAGAGTGATGGCATCAGGGCAGCGGACAAAACAACAAAACTACAGGCCCCCAACCTCGAAATTTGACAACACAACCCATCATTCACGGCTCTAGGTTGATACAACAAAAAGAAAAGAAAAATAAAGTCCTAATTACAGGGAGAGGAATAATAGTTTTTATCCAATTGCTGCCAGCTTGAAGGCTAAGCTCCACCCACTTGGTCTCCTAGCAACTCACTCAGCCCAGGGGACAGGCACAGCTAGGCCTCACTTAGGCTTCTTCCACAGATTATCAGATTTTAACTGGATTATATGGCAGTGTAGACTCAAGGCCCTTCCAAACAGCTATATAACCCATTTAGAATCTTATATTATCTGCTTTGAACTGGATTATCTTGACTCCACACTGCCATATAATCCACTTCAGTGTGCATACTAAACATAAAGACAACTATACAACAGACATTCAATACCACCACTACCTCAACAATTTCTCAACAACACCACCAGACAACGCCACAGCAACGCGTGGCTGGGCACAGCTAGTACCTTTATAAGACACAATAGAAGTAAGGGGGATGATTTTATTTATTTATCAGAAGCGAACTGAGGGTATAATGTGTTTAAAAAACACAGTCAAAGCTTGACATTATACTAGATTTCCCTTGAACAGAAGCTGGCCCCTTGGAGTGGCTCTGGTGTCGCTGTAAGAAAGTCCTCCATTGTGCATTGTAGCAGGGCTCAGACTGCATTGGAGTACTGTATATACTCGAGTATAAGCCCTTTTTTAAGACTGAAAAAGCCCCCCTCGGCTTATACTCGGGTGAGGGTCCTGGTTGGCTTATATTTGGGTCAGCATATACTTGAGAATATATGGTACATTTATTATTTTTCTCTATTTTTACAGTAGAGTCTCACTTATCCAAGCTAAATGGGCCAGCAGAACGTTGGATAAGCGAATATGTTGGATAATAAGGAGGGATTAAGGAAAAGCCTATTAAACATCAAATTAGGTTATGTTTTTACAAATTAAGCACCAAAACATGATGTTATACCACAAATTTGACAGAAAAAGTAGTTCAATACACAGTAATGCTATGTAGAAATTACTGTATTTATGAACTTGGCACAAAAATATAATGATGTATTGAAAACATTGACTACAAAAAAGCATTGGATAATCCAGAATGTTGGATAAGTGAGACTCTACTGTATTGGTATTATTACATTTACTATTTTTCTCTATTATTATTGCTACTATTACATTTATTTTACTCTATTTTTATTATTATTATTAATAATACATTTATTATTTCACTCTGATCTTATTATATTTATTATTTTACTCTATATATTACTACATGTATTATTTTCCTGTATTTATTATTATTATTATTATTATTATTATTATTATTATTATTATTATTATTATTATTATTACTGTGTATACTCGAGTATAAGCCTAGATTTTCAGCCCTTTTTTAAGACTGAAAAAGCCCCTCTCAGCTTATACTCGGGTGAGGGTCCTGGTTGGCTTATATTTGAGTCAGCTTATACTCGAGAATATATGGTACATTTATTATTTTTCTCTATTATTATTGGTATTATACATTTATTATTTTTCTCTATTATTGTTGCTACTATTACATTTATTTTACTCTACTTTTATTATTATTAATACAGTAGAGTCTCACTTATCCAAGCCTCGCTTATCCAAGTTTCTGGATTATCCAAGCCATTTTTGTAGTCAATGTTTTCAATATATCGTGATATTTTGGTGCTAAATTCGTAAATATAGTAATTGCAACATAACATTACTGCGTATTGAACTGCTTTTTCTGTCAATTTGTTTGTAAAACATGATGCTTTGGTGCTTAATTTGTAAAATCATAACCTAATTTGATGTTTAATAGGCTTTTCCTTAATCCCTCCTTATTATCCAACATATTCGCTTATCCAAGCTTCTGCCGGCCCGGTTAGCTTGGATAAGTGAGACTCTTCTGTAATACATTTATTATTTCACTCTGATCTTATTATTATATTTATTATTTTACTCTGTTTATTACATGTATCATTTTCCTGTATTTATTATTATTAATATTACATGTATTATTTTACTCTATTATTATTAAAAGGATACATAAGTACATTTACATTGAAGAAGATGAGAATAATGATTTAATCAGAGTTGGACAATCTTATCTTAAATTAGAGCTTTATGTAAATATTCAAAAACATTTAACCTACTGATGCCTCAATTAATGTAATTTTATTGGTATCTGTTTTTATTTCTGAAATTTACCACTCTCGGCTTATACTGGAATCAATGTTTTCCCAGTTTTTTTGTTGTAAAATTAGGTGCCTCGGCTTATATTTGGGTCGGTTTATACTCGAGTATATATGGTAAGTGGATTGTAACATAACCGGATGTCCCCTGGGCAATGTATTTGTACACGGCTGATTCTCTCACACTAGAACCAGATCTACCCTTGCACTTTGCTAATCTGCTGCTGAATACATATGCCTAGTGGTTTCCATGGCTGAGGGGAGATTCAGATTGGAGACCAGCACTGTAGAATTAATGCAGTTTGAAACCACTTTAACTGCCATGGCTCCATGCTGTCGAATCACGAGAGCTTTAGGGGCTCTTTGGAAAAGAAGGATAAAGACCTTGTACATCTACAACTCCCATGATTCCATAGCATTAAGCCATGGTAGTTAAAGCAGGGTCAAGCTGCATTAATTCTATAGTGTAGATGCACCCTTAGAATGCAATTTACCCAATTTGATGGCAAGTACCTGCATTTCAAGTGATTTCAACTCTATGTAACAAAATTTGAAAAAATTATGTTGCTGGTTTGACAGTGTTATTTCCTGTTTAATTGTGTGCTACTCACTTTGAAAGTACAGTAGAGTCTCACTTATCCAACACTCACTTATCCAACGTTCTGGATTATCCAATGCATTTTTGTAGTCAATGTTTTCAATACATTGTGATATTTTGGTGCTAAATTTGTAAATACAGTAAATACTACATAGCATTACTACGTATTGAACTACTTTTTCTGTTAAATTTGTATAACATGATGTTTTGGTGCTTAATTTGTAAAATCATAAAGTAATTTGACGTTTAATAGGCTTTTCCTTAATCCCTCCTTATTATCCAACATATTCGCTTATCCAACATTCTGCCGGCCCGTTTATGTTGGATAAGTGAGACTCTACTGTAGTTGTTATACTCCAGAGATGTCATTTTTGGGGCTGTTAGAAAATATTGTTGGGATTCTGTGAGATATTCATTGAAAAACTAGAGCAAAATGTGCTGCAGGATGTCCCGCAAAAACAAGGTTTTTTTCTGGTTTAATAAACTTTTTTATGATAGAATCAATAAAGAAATGGCATTTATAACCCAGGAACAACAATTGTGTTATATCATATAATGATAATAATAAAAATAATACGACAGTCTACATCCACCAGTCCCGCTGTAGGACCTAGGGATTTCCAGAGAAACATGTGAAATGAAACAAACTGGATCAGGTAAACTTTCCATAAAATAAATTTAAAAATATTTTGAGCCTTCTACCAATTATTCAAAAAGGATTATTCCAAAATTGTTCATTTATTGACCCCCTCTTGCTGCTACTTTGCCTGTTTAGGCAGCACATATTATTAACAACCACCATGTCAGACTACACAGAGAAGCCATTGAAATCCACAAACTTGTGGACAATTTCAACAGAAAGGAGGAAACCATGAAAATGAACAAAATCTGGCTACAAGTATTTAAAAAAAACTCTAAAATCAGAACAGTAAATAAGGAACAACATTCTGAAAATGGGAATTCCAGACATGAAACAATCAGGGCCAGGTAACACCTCCTAACAAAGGATTCCCTCAGGCAGGAAGCAGCCACGCTTTGAAGCTGCAATGTTATTCAATGCTAAACAAGGTGATTAACTGTAACATTCACTCTTGCCTCAAACAGACAAGAGTTCTTTCTCCCACCCTGGACATTCCACAGATACATAAACCCCACTTGCCTAGTTTCCAACAGACCTCACAACCTCTAAGGATGCCTATCATAGATGTGGGTGAAACGTCAGGAGAGAATGCTTCTGGAACATTGCCGCACGGCCCGGAAAATCACAGCAACCCAGCTCTGTTGCCCTTTGGCAAAATAAATTATTCCCTTTCCTCCAGTTTATGATTTTCAGATGCAAGTGCTCCCATTGTATTCAGTCAGGATCTTATTTTCTAACCTCCTCTGCCTCAGTCAGTGCTCTTGAGGTTTTCAGTCAGGTCCGCCCACTTCTTCAGGGGGCGTGGCCCAAACGCAAAAGTCCATCACCAAGCCCCGCTGCCCTTGGACCAATCAGAGCTCACCACCGAAAAGCTGTCATTTTTCCAAAGGCAGGAGAAGCTGCGAGGATAGTATACTATGAAACATTTGAAAGTGCTTTGTCCCTGCCTGATTCAGAAGCTAAGCAGGGCCAGCCCTGGCTGGCACTTGGATGGGTGTCCAAAACTCGTCACTTATTTCAACTTGGAAGGAAGATTAGTAATTCCCCAGTCTTCATAATGAGTCGGTCTTCATGTCAGCACAGCACTCTATTTATAGTGTTTATGTGTATGAGAGGACCGAAACAGGCCCATTTAATACTATTTTAATCCGTCATATAATCCGCCTCCATTATGATCAAGAGAGGGTTTTCACCCATCGGGAAGTCTGTTTAGGTATTGAGCATATGACGTCTGTTGATAACAAATGTAAGAGCAATAAATCCGAGGCGTTTTTAGTCGAGTAATTCGGGAATTGGGCGCTTTTAAAAGGATGCCTGGCTGTAATTACTGAAGAAACGAGAGCAATAGATTTCTTCTCAGTGAAGAAACAGTTCATATTTCGGGCTCTTGTTTGAACTAGGTTATAAAATGGGGATTTCCTGATTTATTTCGTGGATTGGCTTGGTTTCTCTCCGATATAAAGGATGGTATTTTCGTTTGACACATTCCAGAGGGTGGTTTCTTCAGCCATTCCGTTTCTTTGACAGGGAAAAGAGAAGCAGAGAAAAAAGGCGGGAAACTGAGGCGCCATGTCTGCTTCTCCTTCAAAAGGCGCCCAGAGAGAGATCCCATTAACCGCGGATCCCCTCACCTGCCTTTTATTCAGCACCAAAAACAAAACACACATTTATTAGCATTATAAAGACTCGCTGCAGGTTGAAGACAGAAACCTCATAGGTCTAATAGTAAAAAACGTCCTGTCCATTTGGTTGTTTATGTGTTTTAGGTTAAATAACAATTTGTAGTCTTTGAATGTGGTGAGCGGCTTTGAGTATTGTTCAAGAGGAGAAAGGGGATGATAAATATTAAATAGTAGTAGTAGTAGTAATAATAATAATAATAATAATAATAATAATAATAATAATAATAATAATAATAATATCATCACACTTGGGAAGTGTTCGACTTGTGATTTTGTGAAACGAAATCCAGCATATCTATCTTGTTTGCTGTGTCATACAATAAAATAATAATATCCAACTCTTTCATCTGGGACAGGGAAAAAGGATAAAAAGTTCCCAGTTCACTCCAATAGTCTAAAGTACAGTAGAGTCTTACTTATCCAATGTAAACGGGCTGGCAGAATGTTGGATAAGCAAATATGTCGGATAATAAGGAGAGATTAAGGAAAAGCCTATTAAACATCAAATTAGGTTATGATTTTACAAATTAAGCACCAAAACATGTTATACAACAAATTTGACAGAAAAAGTAGTTCAATACACAGTAATGCTATGTATTAATTACTGTATTTACAAATTTAGCACCAAAATATCATGATGTATTGAAAACATTGACTACAAAAATGCATTGGATAATCCAAAATGTTGGATAAGCGAGTGTTGGATAAGTGAGACTCTACTGTAATTCCCTTAAAAACTTGTCTTTTTGTGTCATATTTATGCATATTATATTTATATAATGTGGTGAGCGGCTTTTGGGTCTCTTTCTAAAGGAGAAAGAGGATTATCATAAAAATAAAATAGTAATAAGAGAAAGAATAATAATAGTATCCAACTCTTCCATAGCAATTTGTAGTCTTTTGAATGTGGCAAGCGGCTTTGAATGTTCAAAGGGAGGAAGGGGATTATCATAAATATTAAATAGTAATAATTATAATAAAAATAGTATCCAACTTGTTCCATCTGGGACAGGGAAAAAAGGATAAAACGTTCCTAGTTCTCTCCAGTAGATAGATGAAAAGCAGGCATTGAAAACTTGAGCGGGAAATAATTACACCTCTTTGAAAAAAAATCTATATTAGGAAAAGGGATGTGTCTTTGTGTGTACGTACATGTACATATATAAAGCTGTCACTCATATATATATATATATATATATATATATATATATATATATGACATGCACTGTGAAATAATTCTAGTACAAGGAGTGTTTACATATACAGTAGAGTCTCACTTATCCAACACTCGCTTATCCAACGTTCTGGATTATCCAACACATTTTTGATATTTTGGTGCTAAATTCATAAATACCGTAATTACTACATAGCATTACTGCGTATTGAACTACTTTTTCTGTCAGATTTGTTTTATAACATGATGTTTTGGAGCTTCATTTGTAAAATCATAACCTAATTTGATGTTTAATAGGCTTTTCCTTAATCCCTCCCTATTATCCAACATATTCGCTTATCCAACATTCTGCTGGCCCATTTATGTTGGATAAGTGAGACTCTACTGTATTAGGAAAAGGGATGTGTCTCGTGTGTACATGTACATATAAAAATCTGTCACTTATATATATAGATAGGAGACATGCACTGTGAAATAATTCTAGTAAAAGGAGTGTTTACATATATATACATCTGTACTGTAAATATACACACAGATCTAGAGTCTAAGATAATTCCCTCAAGAACCTGTGTTTTTCTGTCGTATTTATACATATATATCTATATATGCGCATAAATTCAGTGCAGATTTAAATATTTGTATAGATACATCTAAAAAGATATCCCCAGTCTTATACAAGAAGCGGCGTTGAGGTGTCCTTGAGGCGCTGTTCTCTCATTGGTGGAGGATTCTGGGCCAATAGGAAGGCGGATCCTGATTTGCACCAATCACAGCCAGGGCGGCCCCCTCAGGGAGGGTATAAAAGAGCGCCCTGTAGCACCTCAGGGCGCAGTTTCGTCGTCTTCGAGGAAGAGAAAGGAAGGCAGAAATAGAGAGAAGCGATAGGCAAGAGCGGAGCAGCAATGTCAGGTCGCGGGAAGACGGGCGGTAAGGCGCGGGCCAAGGCCAAGTCGCGCTCCTCAAGGGCCGGTCTCCAGTTCCCCGTGGGGCGCGTCCACCGCCTCTTGCGCAAGGGCAACTACGCTGAGCGCGTCGGCTCCGGGGCGCCTGTTTACCTAGCCGCCGTTCTTGAGTACCTCAGCGCAGAGATCCTCGAGCTGGCCGGGAACGCCGCCCGCGACAACAAGAAGAGCCGCATCATCCCCAGGCACCTCCAGCTCGCCATCCGCAACGACGAGGAGCTCAACAAGCTGCTCGGCGGCGTCACCATCGCCCAGGGCGGCGTCTTGCCCAACATCCACGCCGTCCTGCTCCCCAAGAAGACCGAGCCCCCCGCCCACTCCTCGGCCTCCGCCCCCACCACCAAGCCCCGCGGAGCACCAGCGGCGGGAGGGAGCGGCGCCAAGGGACCTGCCGCCGGCAAGGGGCCCAAGCCCGGCCTCAAGCCCCAGGCAGCGTCCCTCGCCGTCTAGTTAGGGAAGGAAGGAAGGACCAAGATGTTAAACAGACCCAAAGGCTCTTTTCAGAGCCACCGCAACAGCCCCAAGGGAGAGCTGAGGAACACTTCTCCCTTGCATCTCCAGCCATACCGAGAGGGAAAGTGCTCCACATTCAAAGTACAGGGCTCTTCCTTAGAAATAGCTGCTGGCCCCAATACTTCAGGAAAAAGCACATGATAAGCCAGAACGACATGCAAGTGCAGGCATGGGCAAACTTGGGCCCTTTAGTCATTTTGGACTTCAACTCCCACAATTCCTAAGTACTGGCTGTTAGGTATGGTGAGAGTTGAAATCCAAAATAAAGTGCCCAAGTTTGTCCCATGTTTGCTACTTAACAGCTAGAACATTTGGAAATGCGTTGTTAAAGGCCTTCATGTCCAGAATCACCGAGTTGGCAGTGAATTTTTCCAGGCTATATAGCAATGTTCCAGAAGCATTTTCTCATGACGTTTTGCCCACATCTAAGGCAAGCATCCTTAGGTTGTTGAAGTCTGTTGGAAACTAGGCAAGTGGGGTTTATATATCAAAGGTCCAGGGTGGGAGAAGGAACTCTTGTCTGTTGGAGGCAAGTGTGAATGTTTCAAGTAATCACCTTGATTAGCATTGAAAAGCCTTGCAGTTTCAAAGCCTGTGATTCCTTCCTGGGGGAATCCTTTGTTGGGAGATGTTAGCTGGTCCTGGTTGGGAATTCCAGACATGAAATCAGGGCTAGCTAGCACCTCCCAACAAAGGACTCTCCCATGCAGCAACCAGCCAGACTTTGAAACTGCAATGCTATTCAATACTAATCAAGCTGGCCAATTACAAAATTTACACTTGCCTCAAACAGGCAAGAGCTCTTTCTACCTCCCTGCACATTCCACAGATTTATGAACCTCACTTGTCTAGTTTCCAACAGACCTCACAACTTCTGAGGATGTCTGCCATAGATGTGGGTGAAATGTTAGGAGAGAATGCTTCTGGAACATGGCCATACAGCTCGGAAAACTCACAGCAACCCAAATTTGGAAATCTGTAACCTGTAAAGCGATGAGCTGCTGAACTTGCAGACTGAAAGGTCGCAGGTTCAAATCCGGGGAGCGGAGTGAGCGCCTGCTGTTAACTCTAGCTTCTGCCAACCTAGCAGTTCGAAAACATGCAAATGTGAGTAGATCAATAGGTACCGCTCCAGCGGGAAGGTAACGGCGCTCCATGCAGTCATGCCGGCCACATGACCTTGGAAATGTCTACGGAGAACGTCGGCTTTTCGGCTTAGAAATGGAGATGAACACCAACCCTCAGAGTCGGACACAACTGGACTTAACATCAGGGGAAACCTTTACCTTTACTTTACTTACTTTGAAAGTAGTCATATTCCAGAAACTTTGTTTTGGTGGCTGCCATTTTTAACCTTTCAATGTGCCATTTTTAATCCTTTGGTGCAGACCACAAAAACAAAGTTCTTGCAGTTTAACAAATGTTTCCCATGTTTTTATGATAGAATCAATTAGGAAATGACATTTATAACACAGGAACAAAAATCGTGTTTCATAGTGTAATGAATAACACATATGGGCACCAAGAGAACAAATGCAAGCACATAACATCACATTCCTCTTGTGCCTTCAACAGCTCATCAGGCAGAAAAGTGCATTGTTGGTCTGCGTTTTTCCAAAGAGTCTTTGCCACAGATTTCAACATATCTTCCATTGATAATAACCCTATTGCTTCTTCCATTGTAACTTTCCAGTTACTACAGAAAATCCTTTTAAAAAAGGGAAACAGCAAAGGTTTAGAATGTCTTTTATTCATAAGGTGTGTAGGACGGTTCTTTTCCAGAAAACCCCCTTTCTTGCAGAAATGAATGGCTCTTTTGGGGTCTCTATGGGTGCATCTATACACTGTAGATTTAATGCAATTTGATGCCCTTTAACAGCCATGGTTGTAATTTGGTGAGAGAAGGGCAAAAACATTGTCAAATTAATGTCTCGATCCATCAAGCCATATAGGAGCTTTTGTTGTACAAATGGGGGAACCAACTAACAAACACACACATTTTGATATACAGTAAAGGTAAATGTTTTCCCCTGACATTAAGTCCAGCCGTGTCCGACTCTGGGGGTTGGTGCTCATCTTTATTTCTAAGCCGAAGAACCGGCATTGTCCGTAGACACCTCCAAGGTCATGTGGCCGGCATGACTGCATGGAGTGCCGATACTTTCCCACCGGAGTGGTACCTATTGATCTCCTCACATTTGCATGTTTTCAAATTGCTAGGTTGGCATAAGCTGGGGCTAACAACGGGCGCTCACTCTGCTCCCTGGATTTGAACCTGCAACGTTTCGGTCCGTAAGTTCAGCAGCTCAGCGGTTTAAATCCTGCAACCATTCTGGGTGTTACAGTCCAAAAATAAAGTCAACCAAATCCTTTTTTTTCCAGGCTGTGGATTTTTATCCACCTCATATTGGATCTTTTGGTACATTGAGCTTTTCAGCCATTTATTTATTGTACAAAGAAAGCCAAGTAAAGTGTCAAAGCGTGTTCTTCCTTTTTTTTGGCTCGGCCCTTTTCCTACTAGAAACCTATAGTATATGGAGCCCAAAAGATGGCGCTGTAATACAATCAATGAAGGGATTGCAGGCAGAAGTCAGAGGCCTTGCTAGACCTGATGCAGAGACTTTGGCAGCAAACTTTGGAAGAGATGAAGAAAGTCTGTAAATACCCGGCCTACTAATTTCTACAGGTGAGAGGGTTAAGTATGCTCCTGCCCCTATCCCATGGATGCATTCAGTGCTTGGATAAAGTTATATTTGTGGAATTGCAATTACCGAATTACATTTTAGGCTAGGCTGGAATCTGGTTAGGGTTCACTAAGTCAGGACTGTGGAGGCCCTGAGGCTGGATCCACACTGCCATATAATCCAGATCATCAAAGCAGGTAATCTGGATTTTATATGGCAGTGTAGAAGGGGTCTTAGGGATGACCTGTTGTTCACTACTAAAAGTATTTCCCAATAGCATAAGAGTACAGTAGAGTCTCGCTTATTCAACCTTCACTTATCCAACATTCTGTATTATTCAATGCAGTCTGCCTTTTAGTAGTCAATGTTTTTGTAGTCAATGTTTTCAATACATTGTGATGTTTTGGTGCTAAATTCATAAATACAGTAATTACTACATAACGTTACCATGTGTTGAACTGTTCTGTCGATTTGTTCTAAAACATGTTTTGGTGCTTATTTTGTAAATTCATAATGTAATTTGATGTTTAATAGGCTTTTCCTTAATCCCTCTTTATTATCCGACATTTTTGCGTATCCAACATTCTGCCGGCCCGTTTATGTTGGATAAGTGAGACTCTACTGTATCATGAAATTGAGTGAGGGATCGTCTTTTCTGATTTAGCCTTTTAGGCCTCTACTACACTGCCATGTAATATATAGATTATCTGCTTTGAACTAAAGTCTCTTTTTTGACAGGTTTTTTTTTTTGCCAGTGTGGGAATATGTTAGCCCTTTTTATATGTTGTCATTTTCTTGTTGACGTGCTTTATTGGATTGCACATTTTATTTGTAATTTAAAAATATATTTTAATCTAATTTTGTTAAGTAAAATGTTGTATGTTGCCTGAAACATTAGACTGCTATGTGATGCCTAGCTGTAGATCTTTGCAAACCTGAAAAGCCTGAAAAGTATCTTGGTACTCCTTGATAACTTTTTAAAAAAAGTCATTGCTAGAAAATACTTTTGTGAGGACACAAGTATTTACTTTTATTAAAAGCTCAGTGGGTTAAACTGCTAGCTGTAGGAAATCTGTCAACTGGAGGATTGGCAGTTCAAAGCCGTGAGTAGGGGTAAACTCCTGACTGTCATCCTTAGCTTGTGTCAACCTAGCAGTTCAAAAGCATGCAATGTGAGTAGATCAATAGGTACTGCCTCGGTGGGAGGATAAAGGCAACAGATCGGAGATCTGTATGGATAACAGATTCCTAGGCATGGGAGGACTGAACGAGAGCACCTTTCCATAACCAGAAGTTGAGGATCGCCTCCAGATGCCAGAGATGAAAAAGGGTAAAGACCTATACCTTTGTCTGTGTTATTGTATGTCGTTGTGTAAAAGGCATTGAATGTTTGCTCATATGTGCTCTGTAATCTGCTCTGAGTCCCTCTGGGGCAATAGAGCAGAATATAAATAAAGTGTATTATTATTATTAAAATATTTGTGCTCTATTTTGTATCCTGAGGTCTCAAAACAGAGTACAATAAAATCAAGTCAACTGATGTAGCCCAATTTTAAACAGTCAAATATAATGTAAACAGTGACTGAGAAACATGAAGGAATTTGACAAAATAAAACAAGATAATTTAAAAGCTACCGAAACAGTTTACAACCATTTAAAATTATACATTATGTGCAGATTGATTCAGATGAAATAAATTAGTTTTATGCAAGATTTCAGGTTCGCTGTTTAACTAGGTAAGACAAATAAGGAGGTTGAAGAGAAAAAATGGTTTAAAAAAATCTTCAATTAAGACTCAGTGATAAATAACATGAACATCAATCAAAATATACAATCATTTCAGAGTTCTAAAACATTCATATTGAAAAGACTCAGTAACAGCCTAACCAAAAAATATTGGTTTTTAGATCTGTTACTGGGTTTATTTAGGATGCTAATTCAGAAAATGCCATCGGATAGATGGCATAAGGTCTTGTATTTAGACACAGTTATCAATATTTTCTATTTTAATTGAATAGCATCATGTGCCTATTTATTGATGAAAAAATTATACAAAACACTTTTTCTTTGTACATATAAACTATTTCTAAATGGTCTTAGGTTTATTTCCGAAAAGAAAGAGGACAGACGGAGAGATCTTCAGTCTTATCTGCTAAAGGGGGTTCCTAAGACCATCAGAAATATGCGTTTTCTGGTAGTCTTTGGTGACCCCTCTGACACCCCCCTCGCAACCACCCCAGGGGTCTCGACCCCCAGGTTGAGAAACGCTGGTTTAGGGCTTTATAGGCTAAAGCCAATATTTTGAACTGTGCTCTGCACAGTAAGCCACTTGCTCAATACCGGTTTGAAAGTGCATGAAATGGCTAACGTAAATGTGGCATTAGACAAAACTGCCTCTTAGGGTTGTATGAATATAACACTTAGGTAACAATTTTTTGTTCCTAGGTTATGAATGTCAATTCCTAATTGGTTCTATCATAAAAAACATGGAAAAAGTTTATTCAACTGAAAAAACTTTGTTTTTGCGGGACATCTAGCAGCACATTTCACTATAGTTTTTCAATGAATATCTCATTGAGCCTCAATCAATTCAACATAGTTTGTGGCAGCCACAAAAATGAAGTTTCTGGAATATGACAACTACTTTCAAAGTAAGGACTGCACAATTAAACAGGAAATAACACTTTCAAATCAGGAAAAGAATTTTTAAAATTTTGTTACATGGTGTTACATGGGAAGTAAGGAAAGCATATGGGCTCACCTTAACTCACTAAGAAAGGCAGAATGTAAATGTAAACAATAATTTGCACTAAATCATCTTTGTAGTCGGTGATGGGAAGAAAATGATTTTTCATTGAAGCAAAGAATTATATTTTGGCCCAAGTGTCAAAGATGGATTGCAACTGCGCATGCTTAATAATTAGCTCTAAAAGGCATTATTATTACCCAGTAATAACCTCTGTTTGCATGTTGTTATTCACAGCCTCCTTCTTCCTGAGTCATGTAGATACTAACTTTAATCTGGGCTGCATGTTTAAATGCCCACTTGCTATTTTTCTTTTCTGAGCCTCTAACCATGAGGATATTTTGGCAAGGATGTCACATTGAGAGGGCAAGCTTGTTTTCTATGGCTTCAGAGACTAGGACAGAGAGGCAAGGGATTCAAATTGCAGGAAAAGAGATTCCACCTAAACATTAGGAAGACTTTCAAGATGTTAACCTCTGGAGGTTTTTAAGCAGAGAGCTGGGTTTTCCAGTTACACGTAAAGCAGTGGTTCTCAATTTGTGGGTCGCCAGTTGTTTTTGCCTACAACTCTTAGAAATCCCAGCCAGTTTACTAGCTGTAATGATTTCTGGGAGTTGAAGGCCAAAACATCTGGGGACCCACCGGTTGAGAATCATTGCTGTAAAGCATAGTTTAAATCAGTGGTTCCCAACCTTTGGGCCTCCAGGTGTTTTGGATTTCAGCTCCCAGAAATCCCAGCCAGGTTACCAGCTGTTAGAAAATGTGGGAGCAGCAGTCCAAAACACCTGGAGGACCAAAGGTTGGGAACCACTGGTTTAAATGTTGTCTCCGTTATTTTTAATTATTTTTTTTTTACAATAAAAACACAAAAAGAAAGGCTACAATACTCATGTATACACAAACATAACATACCTAGACAATGCCTAACAGACAGCAACATATATCTCTACCCAATTACCTATTTATTTACTTCATTTATACCCCTCCTTTCTTATCCCACAGGGACTCAAGGCAACTTACAAAATCCTGCAAAAATTCAATGCTGTATTGTAGACATTATAATAAAACCAAAATAATAAAACATACCCTATCAAACTATTACCTATTACTCTAAAACTACCAACATATACATGAATTAGTTTTAAAAGTGAATTTCCTCCTTCCCTTTTGTAACTTTTTTAAATTTAACATTTTTATATCCAAAACATTTGTTTACTTGTAAGCGTAAATTGTGAACGTAAATATTGAACATGGTTTAAGTGTTGTATTGGATAGACTATAGCCCTTACTTCAATGTGATTTAAAGTGAAACTATTTGATCAAATCCTCCTTAGCCACCTTATTGATAAAATACATAGTGCAACCTTGACCTTTTTCTGTCTAGAGCCGTGGCAGAAGTGGAGTTATCAGGTTTAGTCTCACTTTAAAGCTAGGACATGGTTTAAATGTCGTATGGATAGAGTGTAAACTTTATATCAACGTAATTTAAACTGGAAGAACTTGATGGCTAGATGCTTCTTATGTGGCCTTTTGCTTAGGCAAGGGATATACAGTAGAGTCTCACTTATCCAATATTCGCTTATCCAATGTTCTGGATTATTCAATGCATTTTTGTAGTCGATGTTTTCAATACATCGTGATATTTTGGTGCTAAATTTGTAAATACAGTAATTACTGGATAGCATTGAACTACCTTTTCTGTCAAATTTGTTGTATAACATGTTTTGGTGCTTAATTTGTAAAATCATAACCTAATTTGATGTTTAATAGGTTTTTCCTTAATCCCTCCTTATTATCCAACATTTTCCCTTATCCAATGTTCTGCCGGCCCGTTTATGTTGGTTAAGTGAGACTCTGCTGTAACTATTTTAACTCAGAAATAATAAAACATTGTATTTCTCTAGAGTTCTAATCTTCTTTTCGCATGCTTCCAAATCTATGTAACCTGTTGGTGAGTTTCCAATCAGAGTAGACCCATTGAATTAATTGTTGAATGGCAAGACAACACAAAGGCGAAGTCCATTAATTCAATTGATCTGTACTCCATTCGGAGCTAACAGTAAGGTTCGGCCCAGGCAGGAAGACACAATCAAAGCACCCCTGACAGATGGCCATCCAGCCTCTGCTTAAAAACCTCGAGAGAAGGAGACTTTTCCCAGTGGGTTTCCATGGACACATTTTAAATAACATCTGTGAATAATCAAATACAGTGTTCCATCACTACTTCACGGTTCGCTTTTTGTGGATTTGCTGTTTCGCGGTTTTTCAATAAACTCCAATAATAATATTATAAATCATAAAAAAATACAATTTACCGCCTAAGGAAGGGCGGAAGGAGAAGCTGAATGGAGAGAAAAGGAGCCAAAGTGGCAACGGGAGGAGAAGGAGGTGATTTATCATCACACAATTGGTTGATAAAGACCTAAAATAATGTATAATTATATAGCGTCCCTACTTCACGGATTTTCACTTATTGCAGGTGGTCCTGGAATACTGTATACAGAAGTCACAACCACAAATGTAGAGGGACGACTGTACAGCAATGTGTGCCTGGGTTGCTGTGAGCTTTCTGAACTGTAAGGTCATGTTCCAGAAGCATTCTTTCCTGATGTTTTGCCCACATCTATGGCAGGCATCCTCAGAGATTGTGAGGACTGTTGGAAAAACTAAGCAAGGGAGGTTTATAGATCTGTGGAAAGCCCAGGATGGGAGAAAGAGGCCAGTGTTGGAGGCCAGTGTGAATGATGTAATTAATCACTTTGATTAGCATTAATTGCCTTGCAAGCTTCATGTCCTGGCTTCTTCCTGCCTGGGGGAATCCTTTGTTCAGAGTTGTTAGCTGCCCCTGATTGATTCATGTCTAGGATTCCTCTGTTTTCAGAGTATTGTTCTTTATTTATTGTTCTGATTTTACTTTTTGTTCATTTTCGTGGTTTCCTCCTTTTCTGTGTTTTCTATTATTTTTAGTGCGGTGAGCTGCTTTTGAGTTTTTATGAAAATGAAATAATGGCAATAACTTCATGAACATGCTTCAGTTCTCATTGATCTCCTTGTATGGCTTTCATTCTGGGGGGAAATCAAGGCATTCTTCTTATCTGAGACTTGATTTTTAAAGCACAGAGGGGGAAAATCAGTACTGTCAGAATGGCTGATGTTTTGTGAGTACAAAGCAGCTAATTGGCCCGTCTGCTACGAAAATAGGTTAAATCCCTTGTAATTAGTTTGATATTTTATACATACATACATACACACACATATATATATATACATATATAAACAAGGTTTGGAATTGGGTTGCTATGAGTTTTCCGGGCTGTATGGCCATGTCCCAGAAGCATTCTCTCCTGACACTTCACCCACATCTATGGCAGGCATCCTCAGAGGTTGTGAGGTCTGTTGGAAACTAGTTAAGTGGGGTTTATATATATGGAATGTCCAGGGTGGGAGAAAAACCTCTTGTCTGTTTGAGGCAAGTGTGATTGTTGCAATTGACCAGCTTGATTAGCATTGAATGGCCTTGCAGCTTCAAAGCCTGGTTGCTTCCTGCTTGGGGGAATCTGTTGTTGGGGGGTATTAGCTGGCCCAGATTGTTTTCTATCTGGAACTCCAGTTTTTTGAGGTTTGGAATTATTTCCTTTATACACTTCTTAGGTTCTACAGTTGATTTTTCTCTCATTTTCTCTACAGTTGCTCCACGCGATTCATTAGAAACATCATTTTCAACAGGCTTTCTTTTCTTAATTAGAACTGGTCCATTTCAGCAACTCAATCACCAAATTGTGCAAATTATAAAAGTGGTACCAGTCTCTATACTTGAACAGCACCAGCACTGCACTCCTTCAAACCTCTTTCTAGTGCAGTGGTTCTAAACCTGTGGGTCCCCAGATGTTTTGGCCTTCAACTTCTAGAAATCCTAAGAGCTGGTAAACTGGCTGGGATTTCTGGGAGTTGTAGGCCAAAACACCTGGAAACCCACAGGTTCAGAACCACTGCTCTAGAGGTTTTTTTTTTTAAACAAAGGCTGGATGGCCATCTATCAGGAGTATTTTGTGCATTCTTGCCTGGCAGAATGGGTTTGGACTGTATTCCCTTTGGGGGGGGGGTCTCTTCAAGTGGAGTCTCCTATGGGGTATTGTAATTGGTGGTGGTGGGGAGCACTTTTCATACCACACAGCTATGGACTATAGGTGACACACTAGGTCAGGCATAGGCAAACCTGGGCCCTCCAGATGTTTTTGGCTCACAACTTCCACAATTCCTAACAGTGCTGTGAGTTTTCAGAATGTATGGCCATGTTCCAAAAGCATTATCTTCTGACGTTTTGCCCACATCTATGACAGATATCCTCAGAGGTAGTGAGATCTGTTGAAAATTAGGCAAGTGGGGTTTATATATCTGTGGAATAATGTCCAAGGTGGGAAAAAGAACTTTTGTTTGTTTGAAACAAGTGTGAATGTAGCAACTGGCGACCTTGATTAGTATTGAATGGCCTTGCAGCTTCAAAGCTTACCTGGGGGAATTGTTAGGTGTTAGCTGGCCCTTATTGTTTCCTGTCTGGGTTCCCCTTTCTTCTGAGTGTTGTTCATTATTTACTGTCCCAATTTTAGAGGTTTTTTAAATACTGGCAGCCAGATTTTGTTCATTTTCATGGTTTCCTCCTTTCTGTTGAAATTGTCCCGATGCTTGTGGATTTTCAATGGCTTCTCTGTGTAGTCTGACATGGTGGTTGTTAGAGGGCATCAGTCTGCCATATACCATGCAGGTGTGGACAAGTCTACATAGGAACCACCAAATGCAGCATTGCGCAAACACGAATCAAGGAACATGAAAGGCACGGCAGATTATTCAACCAGAGAAGTCAGCCATAGCAGAGCACTTGAAGAACCAACCTGGACACAACATATTATTTGAGAACACAGAAATGCTGGACCACTCTCACAACCACCATGTCAGACTACAAGCATGTGGACAATTTCAACAGAAAGGAGGAAACCATGAAAATGAACAAAATCTGGCTACCAGTATTAAAACTCTAAAATCAGGACAGTAAATAAATAGTAAGTAAATAAAGAACACTCAGAAGACAGGGGAATTCCAGACAGGAAACAATCAGGGCCAGCTAACAACTCAAAACAAAGGATTATCCTAGGCAGGAATCAGCCAGGCTTTGAAACTGCAAGGCTATTCAAGGTGATTAATTTATTATTTACAACAGTTCTACACCACCTTTTTCATCCACGAAGAGGACTCAAGGTGGTTTGCAACATTCACTTACCTTATGCAGACAAGAGTTCTTTCTCCCACCCTTGACCTTCCAGATATATAAACTCCACTTGCCTAGTTTTCAAGACTTCCCAACCTCTGAAGATGCCCGAGATGTGGTCCAATCGTCAGGAGGGAATACTTCTGGAACATGGCCATACGGACTATAAAACTTAAAGCAATCCAATGATTCCGGCCATGAGAGCCTTTGACAACAGCCTACCAGTTGCTTTGAATTGTGGGAGTTGAAGTCCAAAACTGGAGGGTCCAAAGTTTGCCTATGTCTGTAGTGTCCGTCTGGCTTATTTTAATCATACTTGTGTCCCCCTGCGCTAATGAGACTGACTTGGGCCAGCATCTATTTGCCTGCTCTAAGAACTTCTTTGGAATCTGGTCCACTTTCACTGTGGCTGGAGATGCAAAGGAGAATCAGCTCTCCCTTCGTGCTGTTGCGGTGGCTCTGAAAAGAGCCTTTGGGTCTGTTTAACATGGTCCTTCCTTCCTTCCCTGACTAGACGGCGAGGGACACTGCCTGGGGCTTGAGGCCGGGCTTGGGCCCCTTTCCGGCGGCAGGTCCCTTGGCGCCGCTGCCTCCCGCCGCTGGTGCTCCGCGGGGCTTGGTGCTGGGGGCGGAGGCCGAGGAGTGGGCGGGGGGCTCGGTCTTCTTGGGGAGCAGGACGGCGTGGATGTTGGGCAAGACGCCGCCCTGGGCGATGGTGACGCCGCCGAGCAGCTTGTTGAGCTCCTCGTCGTTGCGGATGGCAAGTTGGAGGTGCCTGGGGATGATACGGCTCTTCTTGTTGTCGCGGGCGGCGTTCCCGGCCAGCTCGAGGATTTCGGCGCTAAGATACTCAAGGACGGCAGCCAGGTAAACAGGCGCCCCGGAGCCGACGCGCTCAGCGTAGTTGCCCTTGCGCAAGAGGCGGTGGACGCGCCCCACGGGGAACTGGAGGCCGGCCCTTGAGGAGCGCGACTTGGCTTTAGCCCGCGCCTTACCGCCCGTCTTCCCGCGACCTGACATTGCTGCTCCGCTCTTGCCTATCGCTTCTCTCTATTTCTGCCTTCCTTTCTCTTCCTCGAAGACGACGAAACTGCGCCCTGAGGTGCTACAGGGCGCTCTTTTATACCCTCCCTGAGGGGGCCGCCCTGGCTGTGATTGGTGTAAATCAGGATCCGCCTTCCTATTGGCCCAGAACCTTCCACCAATGAGAAAAGAGCGCCCCAAGGACAACAGAATGCCGCTTCTTGATGGGAGTTTCTGTATAAGACTGTATGGGGATATCTATCGATATCTATAGAAATATTTATATCTGCACAGTATCTGTGCACACATATGTATATATATATATATAGGTATAAATATGACACAAAATGACAGGTTTTTAAGGGAATTATTTTAGTCTGTTGATCACAGTTGAGATCCAAATACAGTAGAGTCTCACTTATCCAACACTCGCTTATCCAACGTTCTGGATTATCCAACACATTTTTGTAGTCAATGTTATCAATATATCGTGATATTTTGGTGCTAACTTCATAAATACAGTAATTACTACATAGCATTACTGCATATTGAACTACTTTTTCTGCCAAATTTGTTGTCTAACATGATGTTTTGGTGCTTCATTTGTAAAATCATAACCTAATTTGATATATATATATATATATATATATATATATATATATATATATATATATGACAGATTTATATATGTTTATGTACACACAAAGACACATCCCTTTTCCTAATATACATAGTTTCAAAGGGAAAAATTAATCCCCTCTCAAGTTTTCAATGCCCACTTCTCTTCTGCTGGAGAAACTGGGAATGTTTTATCCTTTTCCCCTTTTATTATTATTAAATATGTATGATTATCCCCTTTCTCCTTTTGAACGAGATTCAAAGCCGCTGAGGACACTTAAAGGAATGCTAATTGCTATTCAACACATAAGCATTCAAATGGACAGGACGTTTTTGCTTATTAGACCTATGAGGCTTCTCTCTTTGACCTGCAGCGAGTCCTTTTAATATACAGTAGAGTCTCACTTATCCAACAGTCGCTTATCCAACGTTCTGGATTATCCAACACATTTTTGTAGTCAATGTTTTCAATATATCGTGATATTTTGTTGCTAAATTCATAAATATAGTACTAATTACTACATAGCATAACTGCGTATTGAACTACTTTTTCTGCCAAATTTGTTGTCTAACATGATGTTTTGGTGCTTCATTTGTAAAATCATAACCTAATTTGATGTTTAATTGGCTTTTCCTTAATGCCTCCTTATTATCCAACATATTCGCTTATCCAACGTGCTGCCGGCCCGTTTATGTTGGATAAGTGAGACTCTACTGTACTAATAATAAATGTGTGTTTTGTTTTGTTTTTGGTGCTGAATAAAAGGCGGCTGAAGGGATCCGCGGTTAATGGGATCTCTCTCTGGGCGCCTTTTGAGGGAGAAGCAGACATGGCGCCTCAGTTTCCCGCCTTTTTTCTCTGCTTCTCTTTTCCCTGTCAAAGAAACGGAATGGCTGAAGAAACCGCCCTCTGGAATGTGTCAAACGAAAATATCACCCTTTATATTGGAGAGAAACCAAGCCAATCCGTTTACTAAATAAATCAGGAAATCCCCATTTTATAACCTAGTTCATACAAGCGCCCGAAATATGAACTGTTTCTTCCCTGAGGAGAAATCAATTGCTCTCGTTTCGTCAGTAATGACAGCCAGGCATCCGTTTAAAAGCGCCTAATTCCTAAATTACTCGACTAAAATGCCTCGGATTTATTGCTCTTCCATTTGTTATTAACAGGCGATATTTACTCCATTCCTAAATAGCCCTTTCTATGGGTGAAAACCCTCTCTTGATCATAATGGAGGCGCCTGGCTTTGAAGGAAACATATGGACAGAATGACGTATTAAAATAGTATTAAATGTGCCTGCTTCGGTCCTCTCATACACATATAGGAATAGAATCCTGTGCTGACATTTAAACTATCACATCATGAAGACTGAGGAATTATTAATTTTCCTTTCAGAGTTGAAATAAGTGAAATAAGGGACAGGTTTGAACTCCCATCCACGTGCCAACCAGGGCTGACCCTGCTTAGCTTCTGAAATCAGGCGGGAAAAGAGCACTTTGAATTGTTTCACATAGTATACTATCCCGACAACTTCTCCTGCTTTTGGAAGTATGACAGCTCTTCGTTGGTGGGCTCTGATTGGTCCAAGCGCAGCGGGGCTTGTTGATGGACGTTCCACTTTGTTTGGGCCACGCCCACTTTAGAAGTGGGCGGACCGGACTGAAAACCACAACAGTTACAGCCGACTGAGGCAGAGGAGTTTAGCAGAATGAGACCCTGACTAAACACAACGGGATTTGCGTATTCAACAACGTCCCCTTTTACTTTTCTTGTACTTGTGTCTGAAATTCAAAATGTTTCCACCTAAACTTGAGAAAGAGGAATAATTTATTTTGCCAGGTGGCAACAGAGGGTTGGGCTTGATCAATTATTTACTCCATAATGAAACTTACAGGCGAGTAAGAGGGTGTGTGTTCGTCTACACTGTAGAATTAACGCAGTTTGACACTACTTTAACTGCCATGACTCAATGCTATGGTATTCTAAGAGTTTTAGTTTGGTGAGGCCCCAGCACTCTTTGGCAGAGAAAGTTAGGGACCTTGTAAAACTACAAATCCTATGATCCCAATGCATGGCGGCATGGCAGTTAAAATGGTGCCAAACTTCATTAATTTGAGATGTGGTTTTGCAAGATATTTAGCCTTTTCTGCCCAAGAGTGCTGGCCTTACCAAACTACAGATCCCTGGATTCCACTGCATTGAGTCATGCAGTGCTGCCGACCTGCATTAATTCTACAGTGGGGATGCATGTGGAGAAGAGGGACTTAGCACTTTTAATAGTTCCATAAATGAAGTATTATAGAGTACGTGACTGACAGGAGACATTTTCTGGCTTTCATACCAATTTTAAAAAGGTAGGAGAGCTCTATCCTTTTTTTCATCTGGTTCCCGCAGCATTCAGTCCTTAAGAATATATCAGGATCCTGAACATTTTCGTATAATACTCTTCTATTTCCCTCACGAAGCATAGCCCCGATTCTTGTTGCAGTCACCGCCAAAGATAGAAAAAGGCGGGACGCTGTATCCCCGACCGGAGTGGAAACCCCACACGCTTCTGACAGCATTGGAAAAAACCCAGTGCTTGTTATGACCTTCCTCAGCCAATAGAAATCGAGCATTGCGCTGATATGTAAATTACATAGTAGAACTTCAGTCCCCTCTCTTCCTTTTGACCTAAAGAATT
Source organism: Anolis carolinensis (assembly GCF_035594765.1). Lineage (NCBI taxonomy): Eukaryota > Metazoa > Chordata > Lepidosauria > Squamata > Anolidae > Anolis > Anolis carolinensis. The sequence continues at coordinate 29,618,374 of NC_085842.1, read as the reverse complement.
GAGCCTGGCAAGACTTCACTGCCTGCCTTTCCAAAGAAAATAAGTGAGAAAATTGTTATTGTGATTATTATTATTACTAATATTTATATTCAATGTCTACGATGTTTTCAATTATAGTACAGCAGCAAATCACGACCTAAAGCTTGCCTTATTCCAAGCCGCTACGAGTCCCCGCGAGGAGATGGTGGCGGGGTATAAATAAAGTTTTATTATTATTATTTATTTTTATTATTATTATCCACCCTCTTTCACTTCCCCAAGTCATATACTGCAGAAGTAATATACTTTGACACCTCTTTGACTGTCATGGCTCAATGCTATGAATTCCTGCACAAATTGTAGTTTTCCAAGTTCATTGTTGTGAGTTTTCTGGGCTGTAAGGTCATGTTCCAGAAGCATTCTTTCCTGATGCTTTGCCCACATCTATGGCAGGCATCCTCAGAGGTTGTGAGGTCTGTTGGAAACTAGGCAAATGGGGTTTATATCTGTGGAAGGAGCCAGGCTTTGAAGCTGAAAGGCCATTCAATGCTAATCAAGGTGATAAATTGCAACATTTACACTTGCCTCAAGCAGACAAGAGTTCCTTCTCCCACCCTGGACATTCCACAGATATAGAAACCCCACTTGCCTAGTTTCCAACACACCCCACAACCTCTGAGGATGCCTGCCATAGATGTGGGCAAAAACGTCAGGAGAGAATGCTTCTGAAGCATGGCCATACAGCCCAGAAAACTCAGAGCAACCCAGAGAACAAGACTGTCAATCAATGTGCATGTGTTTACAAGCCTTCAAGTCACTTGCCCATTTATGACAACCTCGTGAGTTTCACTAGATTTTCTTAGGCAAGAAACTCTCAGTAGTTTTGCCATTTCCTTCCTGTCTGATATAGCCTGCTTAGCATCTGGTATTCATTGGTGGTCTCCCATCCAAGTACTAACCACAGCTGCTTAATTTTCAAGATGAGAAAGGATCTGGTGCTTTTAAGATTCTTTAGGTATTAGAGGCAAAAAACAACAAAAAAAACACATGCTTTGAATCAATTTTTTATTTAATTTAATATCATTTGATATTTCATACATAGTAGGTTACATTTTTCATTGCTTTGTCAAGTATTGTTTGCATGTACAGTAGAGTCTTACTTATCCAAGCTCCGCTTATCCAAGGTTCTGCATTATCCAATGCAGTTTTAGTAGTCAATGTTTTTGTAGTCAATTTTTCAATAAATTGCAAAATTTTGGTGCTAAATTCATAAATACAGTAATTATTACATAACGTTATTGTGTACTGAACTGCTTTTTCTATCCATTTTTTAAAAGCATGATGTTTTTGTGCTTAATTTGTAAAATCATAACATAATTTGATGTTTAATAGGCATTTCCTTAATCCCTCCTTATTATCCAACATTTCCCTTATCCAATGTTCTGCCAGCCCGTTTATGTTGGATAAGTGAGACTCTACTGTAATTGATATATTTCCAGCTATAGTCACCCCCCCCCCCCCACAATTATGTATTGGATTTATATTCCATTCTTCCTCTATAAACTTTTCTTACATAATACAGAAGCTTTCTTCCAGCAAAATCTACTAAATACTACTTTGCTATACTTGATTATATATATTTTTTCGTGTCAAGAGCGATTTGAGAATCTGTAAGTTAACTTCTGGCATGAGAAAATTGTCCATCTGCAAGGACGTTGCCCAGGGGATGCCCGCATGTATGATGTTTTTACCATCCTTGTAGGAGGTTTCTCTCATGTCCCCACATGAGGACCTGGAGTTATGATGTAGAGAGTACGTATAATGCACCTTGCTTCTGTTTTGAAGGGAAAAATGGGGACATCATCATGGGATGGAGGTGTCAGTCTCTGCACATGTCTCAAGATAGATTCAATAGATGTGCCCTGTTCTGGACGTCTACTTTGATATTCTGGGTGCCCAGCAAAATAAAAACAACCCAAGCTTTACAGAAGAGCAGCTTAGGGAGTCGGGTATGTTTAGCTTGGAGAAGAGAAAGCTAGGTGGGGCATGGTAGCCAATAGCCATGCTTCAATATTTGAAAGGATGTCACATTGAGGAGGGGGTAAGCTTGTCTTATGCTATTCTGGAGACTAGGACATGGATCAATAGATTCAGATTGCAGGAAAAAGAGATTCCACCTAAACATTAGGAAGAACTTGCTGGTGGTAAGAGCTGTTTAGTAGTGGAATATGTTGCCTGGGAGACTCCTTCTATGGAAGTTTTTAAGCTGAGGCTTGTGAGGATTTGTAAGAGACACTATGATGTCGTGAGTTAACTGGAAAGGGCATGTATCGACAGCTGATTGGCTGAGCCAGTCAGGAGCCAGAATTCTGGTTGGCTGCTGTCTCTAGCTTGGTGCTGAGGCAAATGGTTTTAACTGCCACTTTCATCTGGCAGAGGGAAGAGAGCAGCTAACTGGAAATTTATCAAGAAGGAAATGGCTGGCGTACTCTCCAAAGCCTGAATATTTATAAGGCATATGAGGCATATTTAAAGACTGTTTTAAAGGGACTGTTTATTCTTATATTCTTTGTGAATTCAGAAAGTCTGCTATATATCTTGTTGCCCTGTTTGAACTTTTGAACTGAAGTAAAGATACTGTTACTTGTTACACAAGCCTGAGTGACATTTTATTATACTGCAGGGTTTAACTTGATTCAGAAACTGTAGTAAAGCTTCTATTTATTTATTTATTTATTTATTTATTTCTACAACCTTCAACAAAGCTGAATGGCTATCTGTCAGGGCTGCTTTAGTTTTGTGTTCCTGCATGGCAGAAGAGGCCAAGAGGGCCATCCAGCCCTTACAATTTAGAGCAGGTACAAAGATGTGGATGAATCACCAATGCGGAAAAAAGGGAAGACTTTCTCCCCTTCAAAATCGATTGATCGGAAGGAATAGAGGGGTTTCTTATCTTCATCATAGAAATGCACTATTCCAGCATCATAGTTCAAAGAGACCTGGATCTCTTTTGGATCATAGTCTAGATCTAGAAGAGTAGGGGGTGAAGTAAGAGCTTTGTACTGATCGTCGTAACGTGCCATAGCCCAGATTCCTTCATCAGGCTCAAAATCAAGCTCCCCATCCCTGTCCACAGATTCCTGGGCTACGCCCACCGCCCAATAGTCACCATCTTCTACATCCACGATCCAATAATGTTTTCCAGAGGTGAATCCCTTCTTCCCAAGCACACAGCGGGCAAACTCAAATCTTTTGGAGCTGTATGGCAGATCCTGGCGGCTCTTCGCCCAGTGTACGCTTTTCCGATCGTCAGACACAAAGTACCGAGGATGGGCTGTTTTTGCATCCAGCGTCACATTTTCTGAAAGGGAATCAACACTGTGACGGAGTATCTCAGGTTAGAATCACATGGCCTAATTTAATGTTTTGGTGTGGTAAGGAACTGAACTGCAAGATGGCGTCTTATTTCTTTAAAGATGAGCTTTCCAAACATTTCATGTTGGTGACACCGTATCTAAACATGCGTAATTTATGACACAGGAATTCAGTTTTACTGCAGTTAGCACAGTGGGTTAACTGCTAGCTGTAGAAAATCTTGCCAACTGGGTGGTTGAGAATTCAAGCCGTGGGCAGGGTGAGCTCCCACTGTCAGCCTAGCTTCTGCCTACCTAGCAGTTCGAAAGCAGGTAGATTGAGCAGATAAATAGCTTCCGCTGCCATTTCTAGATGTCCTCCAAAAACCCAAACAATTGGGCCACTCAGTTTACAGAAAATCTACACACACTGATATACAGGGTATTTGAAAAAGAACTCCCTAGTTTTAATGTGTTTTAACTTAAAACTAGGGAGTTCTTTTTCAAACACCCTGTATACCTACATAAAAGCTCCAACCATCCCCCCAAGTCAAATAAAGAAGCACAATTAAAGACCTGGCAGACTGTGCTAAAAGAATCTGCGAACTCCACCTCTCCAGGGTGAACTGAACCACCTAAACTGGGCTCTACAAGCCAATGAAAACTCCACCACAGATATTAGAAGAGCTGTAAGACCAAAAACAAGCCACGAGAGGAAAGACAAAGATCCACCCAGAGGAAAAGTGTTCTCACCATACATCAAGGGAAACACTGACCGCATAGAGTAGCTGATGAAGAAACACAACCTACAAACTATCTACAGATCCACTGAGAAAATCGAACAAATGCTACGTTCAGCAAAGGGCAAGAGGGATATTCTCACCTCTTCAGGAGTCTACCATATACCATGCAGGTGTGAACAAGTCTACATAGGGACCACCAAATGCAGCCTTGCCCAGACACGAATCAAGGAATATGAAAGGCACTGCAGACTAATTCGGCCAGAGAAGTCAGCCATAGCAGAGCACTTGATGAACCAACCTGCACGCAGCATTTTATTTGAGAACACAGAAATGCTGCACCACTCCGACAACTATCATGTCAGACTACAAAGAGAAGCCATTGAAATCCATAAGCATGTGGACAATTTCCACAGAAAGAAGGAAATCATGAAAATGAACAAAATCTGGCTACCTCACAACCTATGAGGATGCCTGCCATAGATGTGGGTGACATGTCAAGAGAGAATGCTTCTCAAACATGGCCATACAGCCTGGAAAACTCACAGCAACCCAGTGATTCCAGCCATGAAAGCCTTTGACAACAAAGGTGAGATATACATCAGCAAATGTTGTTGTCATTAATAATTATTTAATAGTAATTAACAGCAGCAATAATTAGAGATCCATGGTTGATTATCCCAACATTTCAATTTTTATTTAAAAGCAGCTGATGGATCTTGTACTGGATTGGGATGTTGATGGAAGCAATAGGAAAACAGTTGTACCATTTCTTCCAATCTAAATTCCTTTTGGAACCTACCTAGCAACTTGAGGTCTGGGAGGATTTTGGTTAAGGAAATTATGTAAGGGTTAACCAAATTAAGAAACATGAGGAGCGTAAACTAGGAAATCTTACCCATTCCCATATCTCATCTGATATGGCTCTCTCTATTCATTTGGACTAATAGCTTACCTTTTATCCATTTTTTCTTTGGCGTGTTTTCTATAAAAAGAAAACAGAGAAGACAAAATAAAGAAATCCAACTAGACTTTAACAAACAAATCTGTCCTATCTTCTCTACTTGAATGAAACACTACCCATGTCTTGTTCATTATGGAAGATATCCTGTTCTGAGATGTTGGATATTTTCCACTCCACAGAGTGTTCATTTATGTTCATCTCTAGTTGTCTGGGGCATTCTACTGCAATCAATCAATCAATCAATCTGATGATTAGGACTGATGGTGTGACATGACTCACCAATTTGGTGCTTCCACCCCCTCTTTCATACCAGATATTCCTTAAATCCCCAACCAACAGGAATAATGAATGAATTACAGCCTTTATGTCTATAGACCCCCAAGGAGGGAAGGCTGGATAAGAGATAGACTGGATGGATCTTGTGATTGTTGGGAATCATCCTGGACTACTCAAGTCTAGATGTAGTTAGATAGATGATAGAGTTAGATTGAGGGAATCCTTTCCCCCATTTCCAAAGCATGCCTAGACAGGCTTTACTGTGTTTCACTCTATCCTGTTTACGTCACATCCTTTACTTTGAAGTTAGTCGAAATGTGAATCTCCAGGGACACTAACTTCTCATTGGTCAGAATGTCTTTTATGGCCCCAATAAACTGGACCATGTGGTTGGAACCATTTTGGTTCATTCTTCTCCCTTTGTTCTTCTAGCTAACAAGAAGCATCTCACCATCTCTCCTGGCAAGCTGTAACTATTTAGATGTTTGTTATTTTTCCTTTCTTATTTTTCCTTAGAAACCAGTCTAGAGTAGACTAGACAGCTCCCAAGCCTTTCTATCTACAATGGAGTTCTTTTTACCTGAATAAATACTTTTTTGAACTGAGACTCTGCAGTCCATTGGTCAAAGGCTTCTCTTTGCTTGCCCCGTGTAAGTAACTGTTGCATTTGAAAGCTTTTGCTTTTGCTACTCTGCTGATTTTTGGTGGAATCTCCCCCAGAGAGGGTTAAATTGAGTCTAACCACTCAGAGATTACCACAACAGTGATGTCTTCCAACTCTTTGTTTCTATGCTTCTAAGTTAAGAGAAATTTGTCACCTGCATACTGATCCAACCTGGTGTTAACCAGATCCATGTTTTCAGCGATGGATTCAAGGATTGTTTTCAGTTCACGTCTGGGTCTTCTTGTTTCCTGCTCACATCTAGAAACAGTATGCACGCAGTTAAATGTGAGCTATTACTTTGTAGTATTGAGGGAATATTCTGTTACATAGTGAAGGCACTGTTATATTAAACTAGAAAAAAAACTGCACTGGACAGTAAGGACTTGGAATAATATTCATTATTATTGAAGCCAAGGGAATCTTGAAGCAGACCCCATGCCATTACGGCTGTCCAAAATAGCCAAAATAGCCAGAACCTGTTTTGAAAAACAGATCTGTGCACAACCCTAGTGGAAAGGGAATGCTTAAGATGGGAAATTGAGGTTAGGATCCAAAAGGTTCTGGTTAGCATAGTGGATTTGTCCAAGTAGAGTCCTTCTCATGGGAAAAAAGCAGGGTAGAAATGAATACATGTTTATTTCGTGTCAAAAGCATAATAAATAAGTTTAAAAGTAATAAAATAAAGGAATCACAAACAGCTAAATAGTTTTGGACCAAAAGCGGGCAACAGCAATTGCATTGTCCATAGCTTTAAACAACTCCTCCTCTGTACATGAGGCAGGGCATTGTGGGCAAGCATACCTATGAGGAGTTGTTTGTGAATTAATAATAATAATAATAATAATAATAATAATAATAATAATAATAATAATAATAATTTGGAACTTATGCCTCAAGTACCACCTCCCAGCAGCAAAGAACTGGTGGGATCACAAACCTGCAAAAGTAATGGAAAATGAGCACGCAAAGATACTGTGGGACTTCCGAATCCAGACTGACAAAGTTCTGGAGCACAACACACCAGACATCACAGTTGTGGAAAAGAAAAAGGTTTGGATCATTGATGTTGCCATCCCACTTGACAGTCTCATTGATGAAAAACAACAGGAAAAACTCAGCTGCTATCAGGACCTCAAGACTGAACTTCAAAGACTCTGGCAGAAACCAGTACAGGTGGTCCCGGTGGTGATGGGCACACTGGGTGCCGTGCCAAAAGATCTCAGCCGGCATTTGGAAACAATAGACATTGACAAAATTACGATCTGTCAACTGCAAAAAGCCATCCTACTGGGATCTGCACACATCATCCGAAAATACATCACACAGTCCTAGACACTTGGGAAGTGTTCGACTTGTGATTTTGTGATATGAAATCCAGCATATCTATCTTGTTTGCTGTGTCATACAATAAAATAATAATAATACGTACCTGTTCAATAAATCACCAATGCCCTGAAGGATGAAAAGGGAAAAATTATTAGCCCCTGCTGCAAATGCCATTAAGCATTTTTAGAGTCTGGATGTTTCATTCTCTGTGTTTAGTGGCAAAAGGCAAGAGCTTAATCCATTCTGGGAAAACCTAAAAGAAGCACCTATTCCTTCTACTGTCTTCTCCATGGCCGACCCAAGAGAACATTGCTGCTTCCTCTTCTCCGCAGAATGATCCTTGACTTATTTGTGGCTCATAGCAAAATGTTGGCCTCTAATCCTGCTCTCGGCTTATACATGAGATTGACTTGCAGATGAATATATATGGTAATATTTTAAGATATACAGTGTTTCCTCACTACTTCATGGTTCACTTTTCGCGGATTTGCTGTTTCACGGTTTTTCAATAAACACTAAAAGAATATAATAAACCATAAAAATATGATTTTTCCTTCCTTCCTCTCTCTTTCTCCTTTCTTCCTAAGGAGAAGCCTAAGGAAGAAAGGAAAGAATAGCCGAAGGGAGAGAAAAGGAGGCTGAAGCAGCTTTGTGAGATTGTAAACAACACAAATATAGTGTCCCTACTTTGCGGATTTTCACTTTTCACGGGTGGTCCTGGAACGTAACCGCCTCGATAAGTGAGGGAACACTGTGTGTGTGTGTGTGTGTGTGTGTGTGTGTGTATATATATATATATATATATATATATATATATATATGTATATATACACCAAATAATTTTTATTAAACATTTTATGAAACATTTTTCATACTGAAAAATATCATACTTAGTATGTGAAATATTTTTGAAAAGAAAACTCCACCACACTATTAAAACGATAGTTTGTTTCATACACTACACTAAGCCACTCTGAGGCCTCATCAACAGTGATCACTAAGGTTGGTATAGTTTTGGATCAGCTCTATGATGGCTTTAACATGAACTTACCCCCCGATATCTCAAGAATTTCCCAAAAATCAGGCTTTCCCCCAACATAGGCGCTATCTGTACTGGCCATTTAATGCAGTTCCAAGCTGGCTTCAAACTGTGATGACTAGACAACAAAGTTCTATAAAACTGTGCCAAAGAAAGTCTCTAATGTGCATTACTGTTCTGTGATTTATGTAATCACCATCTGGATCTTAGACTGGTTCCAGAATTTCCTATGTCTCCAGCTGCACAGAAAAACCACTTTCTTCAATTCTTGGTTTGAAACTGCATGGAATGGTCTGTGTAGATGGGCCTTAAAGGTAGTGAGGACAGCAGTATAACTTAACCATTACCACCATCACTTATAATGTTTTATAGTGGCTACATTTCCAATATGCTGATGAAAAAATAAACACAAAAATGAGTGCCCCTGGTGATTAAAGAAAATAAAATTTTGCATATGTGCAAACTTCAGCACTTTAAACAAATTTAACTCACTATTTCCCATATTCCTTTCAGCCATGCAATCTTTTGTCAGGAGCATGGCTTAATGCTATGGAATCCTGGGATTTGTTGTTTTGGTGAGGCACCAGTACTCTTTCAAAGAGCAAGCTAAAGACCTCATAAAACTACAGCTCCCATGATTCTATAGCACTGTGCGGTTGCACTTAAAGTAGTGTCAAACTGTATTAATTCTATGGTATAGATGCACCCTGTATGAACAAAATCATGCCATGAGCATGCACATCCTGAAATCTCACACTGGCCTGGGACAGACCCATTAACTTGCCCTTGTTTGCTTCAGCTCTCCCATATGAACGATCAGAGGCACCTCTGGCAAAGCCTCACCTGCAAGAGTCCAAAGGATGACTGCTTAGACTTCTCTTCTATGTCGGTAATCAGCGTATTAAGACAGGATAAATCATTGGATGCTTCAGTAACTATCTGCAGATTTGCTTCACATGTGTTTAGTAGGGGCATCAAAGTCTGGGATTCTTTTTTTGGAAAATTGGGTCCAATGCGCTGCTTGGCAGATTCCACAATACTCTGCAAAGGGCAGATGTCAAAAGGGAAGGAAGAGTCATGAAAGCCAATATGATGGAACAGCCAGTGTAATTTCAGGCACTTTAGGTTAGCCATTGATAGTCCAAACACAATACAGATAAATTAGTATTGAAATATTTCTACTGAGACCCTGTATCCTGGAACCTAAGAATTAAACATATGATATTTTTGTAGAACTGGTTTGCCAAAGGCTGTCCAGGAAGTGTGCCAGTAAGCTCTGTGGATAAGAAGATAATTTCAGCCAAAATAACAACCATCTTCAGCGAAAGCCAAAACTATGATGCCAACCAGCACAGCATATTACATTTAAATTAAGAAAAATAAAAATACAAGAAGTGAGTATAAGGAAATGTAAACAACCCATCCAGGCAAAGACATGTCTGATATATAATGAATTTCCATCACAACTGTGCAACTGCATTGTCTTTTTTTAACTTGCTGTGTAATGATCCTCGATTAAATCCAAAGGTCATATCAAAATCCATAATTTTGGATCCCAAATCCACCTTGGCTTATACATGAGGTCGACTAATTCATGAGGATATACACAGTGGCACAGTGGGTTAAACCGCTGATGATGCTGAACTTGCTGACCAAAAGGTCGGCGATTCAAATCCGGGGAGAGGAGTGAGCTCCTGCTGTTAGTCCCAAATTTTGCCAGCCTAGCAGTTCGAAAACATGCAAATGTGAGTAGATCAACAGGTACTCCTCCGGCACGAAGGTAACAGTGCTCCATGCAGTCATGCTGGCCACATGACCTTGGAGGTGTCTTTGGAGAACACCGGTTCTTTGGCTTAGAAATGGAGATGAGCACCAACCCCAGAGTCCAACATGACTAGACTTAATGTCAGGGGAAAACATTTACCTTACTATACATGGAAAAGATACAAAACAGATAAGGTTGCAAATTTATTTCCCCAAATTTGAAACCTTAAGACATTCTAAAAGGGAACATCAATGTTGATTTGCCCATTAGACAACAATGTTTTTGCAACCTTAGGAGCTCAGGTGACCAAAACAGAAAATTCTCAGGAATTCTTCAGATTATATACAGATGTACAGATGCAAGGCAATCCTTGAATAAAAGGATGGGAGGAAGGAGGTATGAGGGATACCTGGAAAGTAAGGTAAGTATTTTTTTTAAAATACAAAGAGCGCATTTGCTTTATTAAAACTTACATGGATTGTGGCATAGGTATTACATTTTTCCCACATGATCGCATAGAGTTCAATACATGTTGTCATCTGTGGGAGGAGTTTTTTTTATGCCTATGTCTAGAAATCTCCCACTGCCCTTTTCAGCCAGAAGGAGATGGCTGCAGAAGCTGCTCGGCGGTAGTTCCCTAAAGTCGCAGTTACTCCTCTTCCTCTCCATCACCTTCCTCCTCGTCCTCGTCCTCGCTTTGGCAGCAGCATGTTGCGCTCAGCCATGGCACGGCTCATCGCGTGGGTTCGGCAGCTCGGGGAGCCCCTCCAGCCAAGAGGCAGTCTTGGCCTCGCATCTGCCATCCGCTCCCAGTTCCGGCTGTTGTTGCTGCTTCCTCCTGCTCTCCCTCCTCATCCTCTTTCACAGCCGTCAGCTCCTGCTGATGGGATCTGGTGGTTCCTCAAAGCAGACTGGCTGAAAAAAGTGTCGGGAGACCTCTAGACACGAGCATCAAAAAACTTATCCCACCGATGACAATCTGTATTGAACTCAGTGGTGATTATGTGGGAAAATAATGTAATACCTATACTATAATCCATGTAAGTTTTATTGAAATACTAGCTTGGGGACCGGACGATGCCCGGGTTATTTGAAAAAGGCATTGTTTGTTTTTGCACATTAGGTATTCTCAGTTTGGTGTGGGTGAACTTCAATTCCCAGAATCGTGGGTCAATCCTCCCCGAATCCTGCCAATATTCAAAGTTGGTCTGTGCACCAAATGTGGTCCAGATCTGTCTTTGGCTGGTCATCGTCTGGCTGCAGTGCTCTCTGGATGGAGGTGAATTACAACTCCGAGATTCCCGGGGCAATCTTCCCAAAACATCGGTCAGTATTCACAGTAGGCCATATTGAGTCTGTGTGCCATGTTTCGTCCAGATCTGTCATTGGCTGGGTTCAGTGCTCTTTGGATGCCACTGAACTACAACTCCCAAAATCAAGGCCTGGTTGCCATAATCTTGCTTTTCTTGATGTTTAACTGCAACCCAGCTTTTGCACTTTCTTCTTTCACCTTGTGTATATTATGTGTATAGATAGATTCATTTTTGTATGTTTTTTAAAAAAACCTTGTAACCTAATTTCCCAGATATCCCTCGTACTGCAATTGTGGAAATTGTTCCCCAAAAGCTACCAAATTTTATATATATATATATATATATATATATATGGATGGGGCAGCATGTTGTTGGCCAGGAGTATATTATATTATATACAGATCAAAACTCGTCAAATCATTTCATTACAGGGCTTGGAGAATTGCATTTTATAGCAAAAGAATGCATATCCTGAGCACTCTTCCCCCCGGATTCCTGTAAAATTTGTTCAGATGGATTTGGCGCTTTTTGGAAACAAGTTTCACAATCGTTGCACCGGGAATGTGTTCCAAATCATTGCCCCAGACTCACTTCTTCCACCACAACATGCAGAAGGTATCATATAAACCATCCAAAATCAGGCCAGAGTGTAAGTCTGTGTCACTCCAATGTGTAGTATTGTGATAGCAAAAATACACACTGTTAAAGGGGATCAAACAGAAGGCCAAAACACTGGAAACTGCCTTACAGTGATTGAAACCACAGTATGTCTAGTCCAGTATTGTCAGCTTGGACTGGCTGCAAGGGTTCTCCAGGTTCCAGATGAAACTGTTTCATAGCCCTACTTTGTGATCTCCGGTGCATCCTGATTGCTCCTTATCCAAGGACTAACCAGTCCTGATCCTGCTTAGATTCAAAAATTAGATGAGACTGGTGTGGCATGATACAATTCAACCGTGCAGACAAAGATATCATCGCTGAACTCAACTATCGTATAATGAAAGTCACAAAAAGTACATCAAAGGGAAACTTCTTTTAACATTGAAAGTTGATTTCCTAAATTCAAGTCTTACTGGGTTGTTGTGTGTTTTCCGGGCTGTATGGCTATGTTCCAGAAGTATTCTCCCCTGACGTTTCGCCCACATCTATGGCAGGCATCCTCAGAGGTTGTGAGGTACCTCACAACCTCTGAGGATGTCTGCCATAGATGTGGGCGAAACGTCAGGAGAGAATACTTCTGGAACATGGCCATACAGCCCGGAAAATACACAACAACCCTGTGATCCCAGCCATGAAAGCCTTCGACAACTCAAGTCTTACTGCTGGATCCAATAAGCTGGACCCACCACTGTCTCAGATAATAACAACATATCACAGACCCCATTGAGTTCAGGGGGATTCAAAGCCAGATGGAAGAACTCTGTAATCAAAACCTTCAACAGACCAATTCCAGTGAACCGGGCCCTATGGGGATCGTTAAGTGCCGAATACATGCAGTTTCTGGTTGCTTGAGAGTTACCATTCAAATAGGCTTAACTAATACTATATCCCATACTATACCATACCACTTTGTATTGACTTGATATTAATATTGAAATACTGTAATTGAAAGCAAATAAAGGCAACCTTAATGTAGCACAGTTTTACTGTATTATAAGAAGCCGCCAGTGGTGCAGTGGGTTAAACCCTTGTGCTGGCAGGACTGATGACTTGAAGGTTGGGTTGCTGACCTGAAGGTTGCTGGTTCAAATCCAACTCAGAGAGAGTGCAGATGAGCTCCCTCTGTCAGCCCCAGCTCCCCATGCAGGGACATGAGAGAAGCCTCCCACAAGGATGGTAAAAACATCAAAACATCTTGGCATCCCCTGGGCCACGTCCTTGTAGATGGCCAATTCTCACACCAGAAGTGACTTGCAGTTTCTCAAGTTGCTCCGAAAAAAACAATCAATATTATAAAATCAGTTTTGTGAATGCAGTATGCATTATTTCTTTGATATTTTTTTTTGCCGGTTGCTTTTGATCCAGTTAACTGAGGGTCTACTGTGTTAAGATTGTGAAGAAATCTTTGGGTTGTGCCAAGTGCTTTGCTAAATAAAACTAAATGAAAATACCCAGTTATCTCTATATGGTACAGCTATGTGGCAGCATTTGCCCATACGGGCTTTAGCAAAGCAGGTTAATCACCAGCCCAGCTGCAGTAAATCTTGCCAACCGATAGCCGGGTCAGGGTGAGCTCCTGACTTTCAGCTCAGCTCCCTGCCCACCTAATGGATCCAAAACAGCAATGTGAGTAGATTAATAGGAACCACGTTAAGTGGGGAGGTATTTTAGGCACGATGTTCCAGAGGAAAGTTTACGAACAAAGAAAGCTTTTCAGCAAGGAGATGGAGCAACAGCACCCCCCGGTGGCTGGAACTGAGCATAGCCTCTAAAAGATGCCGAATGATGAGAAAAAGCCTAAATATACCTCTGTCTGTTGTTTGTCTTGTCATTGTATAATCGGCATTGAATGTTTGGTGTATATGTGTTATGTGATCCTCCCTGAGTCCCCTTCAGGGTGAGTAGAGTATAATATAAGTACTGTAAATAAATAAATAAATAAATAAATAAATACCTTCAGTTGTTGATAATGGTGCCTATTGTACACAACTGCTCTCTGTAGTTCATCTCTTTCTTTTGCCAGTTTTTGCAAAAAAGTCTGGATTTGATCCTGAAAGAAAGAAGAAAGAATTTGCCACCTAATGCTCATATTCGCATAGTGGTTGTTCTAAACTTTAAAACATCTACAAATTTTAAAATTAAACTTATTTTTGAACTTTAATGTCTATATTGCTTTTGGCCATTCTGATAGTCCATACAGTGTAGATTTGGTTCAAATCCCATTATACATAATGGGATAACAAAATTGTGTCCTTTAAGTAAAATGGCCAAAACATGGTTTGATTCTGGGACATATTTTTTTTTAAAATCCAAATTGTAGGCAGTGGAATCTATATGCAGTAGAGTCTCACTTATCCAACATTTGCTTATCCAACGTTCTGGATTATCCAACGCATTTTTGTAGTCAATGTTTTCAATATATCGTGATTTTTTGGTGCTAAATTCATAAATACAGTAATTACTACATAGCATTACTGCATATTGAACTACTTTTTCTGTCAAATTTGTTGTATAACATGATGTTTTGGTGCTTAATTTGTAAAATCATAACCTAATTTGATGTTTAATAGGCTTCTCCTTCATATCTCCTTATTATCCAACGGTCTGCTGGCTTGTTTACGTTGGATAAGTGAGACTCCACTGTATACATAATTCATGGTTACAGAGGGCTGACTGTAATGCCTTGCCATCATAAGTCTACAAACATCTTTGTGGTTGGTTTGGGGAGCCAAGAATCAGGACAAAACTTGGAAAACTGAAATCATTTCCTTTTACATGCAAACCAGCTGACACATGGCACAAAGATAAAGATTGAGCATGTCTTATGTGAAATGCTTGGACCAGAAATGTTCTGGATTTCAAATTTTGGAATATTTGCAAAGATGGACCTGAGCCAAAACAAAAATATATATATATGACATAGGAACCTGTTATATGTATACTAGCTTTAAGATAATTTTGTATATGATATCTATATGCACCAAAGTCATGCATGTTTATCCAATTGTACCACAAAAGCTGTTGCTAGGTAAGGTGGGCCTCTGTGTTGTCAGTGGATTGGCTGTTGCTAGGTGAAGGATTGGTGGTTGCTAGTTGAAATGGCTTTCTGTGATGTCGCTGTGAAAGAAAGGTGATGTGTATGAGGGGAAGGGAGGGAAAGAGGAAAGAAGGAAAGCGTCAAAGTAGGGAAGGAAGAAAGAAGAGAAAAGAAAGAGGAAAAAGTATGAGAGGAGGAAAGAAAAGAAAGAAAAAGAAGGCATGACAGTAGGAGCGCAGTGATTCCTTCGAAACCTGGATAATGTAAAGTGTGTACACTAGTTTGAAATAACTGTATGCATAAAGCGAAGTTTGCATACACTGAACCATCAAAAAGCAAATACAGTAGAGTCTCACTTATCCAACATTCGCTTATCCAATGTTCTGGATTATCCAACACATTTTTGTAGTCAATGAGGGGAGGTGGGGTCGCGGTGGTCTATAAGGATTCCATCCCCCTGACCAGGTGCCCCGTCCCACAGTCGACCATGTTTGAATGTGTCCACCTGAGGGTGGGAGACCGGGACAGATTAGGGATTCTGTTAGTGTACCGACCACCCCGCTGCACTACAGTCTCCCTGCCTGAGCTAGCTGAGGTGGTCTCGGGCCTGGCGTTGGAGTCCCGGCGGCTCATAGTGCTGGGGGACTTCAATGTCCATGCCGAGACTAACCTTTCAGGTGCGGCTCAGGACTTCATGGCCGCCATGGCAACCATGGGGCTGTCCCAACACGTATCTGGTCCCACCCACAGTGCGGGGCACACACTAGACCTGGTCTTCTGTCAGGGATGGGAGGAAGGTGGCGGTGTGGAGGAGCTCACCATCGCTCCTTTGCCATGGACCGACCATCACCTGATCAGGTTTAGACTTACTGCGCCCCCAACCTCTGCAGGGGTGGTAGACCTAAAATGGTCCGCCCCAGGAGACTTATGGATCCAGAAGGATTCCTGACGGCTCTTGGGGAATTTCCCGCCTCCTCGGCAGGTGATCCTGTTGATGCTCTGGTCTCTCTCTGGAATGGAGAGATGACTAGGGCAATAGACACGATCGCTCCGGAGCGTCCCCTCTCGAGTAACCGAGCTAAACCAGCTCCTTGGTTTACTGAGGAGCTGGCAGCGATGAAGCGAAAGAAGAGGGAACTAGAGTGCGTGTGGCGATCAGAGTATAACGAGTCAGACCGAACACGGCTAGGCTCCTATTTTAGGGCATATGCCGCGGCAATCAAAGCTGCAAGGAGAGTCCACCTTGCGGCCAACATTGCGTCTGCACAGAACCGTCCAGCAGCGCTGTTCCGTGTCATCAGAGGGTTGTTAACTCCCACCAATCAAGGTGGGAGCCCTGATAACTCGGCAGCCCGCTGTGAAGCATTTGCTCGGTTCTTTGCAGACAAAGTCGCTCTGATCCGTTCCGACTTTGACACCATATTAACGGCAGTCTCTGAGGATGTAACGAGTGCACCTGCTTGTCCAGTTTTGTTGGATTCATTTCAATTGGTTGAGCTCGAGGATGTGGACAAGATCCTTGGAGAGGCGAGACCGACCACATGCATCCTAGACCCCTGCCCATCCTGGCTGGTGAGAGAAGCCAGAGGGGGATTGGCCGAGTGGGTGAAGGTGGTGGTGAATGCCTCCCTTCGGGAGGGCAAGTTTCCAGCGAGCCTAAAAATGGCTGTGATCAAGCCGCTGTTGAAAAAGCCATCATTGGATCCCACTCAATTCGGAAACTTTCGGCCTATTTCCAATCTCCCCTATTTGGGCAAGGTCTTGGAACATGTGGTTGCCTCGCAGCTCCAGGGATTCTTGGTGGACACTGATTTTCTAGATCCGGCACAGTCTGGCTTCAGGCCGGGACATGGTACCGAGACAGCCTTGGTCGCCTTAGTCGATGATCTTCGCCGGGAACTGGACAGGGGGAGTGTGTCCCTGCTGGTTCTGCTGGACCTCTCAGCGGCCTTCGATACCGTCGATCACGATATCCTTCTGGGACGCCTCGCGGGAATGGGACTTGGAGGTACTGTCCTGCAGTGGCTCCACTCATTCCTGGAGGGTCGGTCCCAGATGGTGTCATTGGGGGATGCCTGCTCGGCCCCACAACCGTTGTCTTGTGGGGTCCCGCAGGGCTCTGTATTGTCTCCCATGTTGTTTAACATCTACATGAAGCCGCTGGGAGAGATCATCAGGAGTTTCGGGGTCCGGTGCCATCTGTACGCAGATGATGTCCAGCTCTGTCACTCCTTCCCACCTGTCACTAAGGAGGCTGTTCAGGTCCTGAACCGGTGCTTGGCCGCTGTGTCGGACTGGATGAGAGCCAACAAATTGAAATTGAATCCAGACAAGACAGAGGTCCTCCTGGTCAGTCGGAAGGCCGAACAGGGTATAGGGTTACAGCCTGTGCTGGATGGGGTCACACTCCCCCTGAAGGCGCAGGTGCGCAGTCTGGGGGTGATCCTGGACTCATCGTTGAGTCTGGAGCCCCAGGTCTCAGCGGTGGCTAGGGGAGCCTTCGCACAATTAAAACTTGTGCGCCAGCTGCGACCGTACCTTGGGAAGCCAGACTTGGCCACGGTGGTCCACGCCCTTGTTACATCCCGTTTAGACTACTGCAACGCACTCTACGTGGGGCTGCCTTTGAAGACTGTTCGGAAGCTTCAGTTAGTCCAACGGGAGGCTGCCAGGTTAATAACTGGAGCGGCGTACAGGGAGCGTACCACTCCTCTGTTACGTCAGCTCCACTGGCTGCCGATTAGCTACCGAGCACAATTCAAGGTGCTGGCTTTAGCCTATAAAGCTCTAAACGGTTCCGGCCCAGCTTATCTGTCCGAACGTGTCTCCCGCTATGACCCACCTCGAAGCTTAAGATCGTCGGATGAGGCCCTGCTCACGGTCCCGTCAGCCTCACAGGTGCGGCTGGCGGGGACGAGAGACAGGACCTTTTCAGTAGTGGCTCCCCGCCTATGGAACGCCCTCCCCATTGAAATCAGGCAGGCTCCCTCCCTCCTATCCTTCCGTAGGAAGGTAAAAACTTGGTTGTGGGGCCAGGCTTTCGAATAAGAATCAGCAGCATTAATTACTATTATGTATGCTGGAACTCAATTGACAGACCCAGTCTTTTAAACTTGTACATGCCTATCTATATTTTATAAATGCATTTTATGAATGTTATATGTAAGTTAATTTTTAACTGATTTATAGTGTATTGTACTGTTTTTATATGTCTGTTTTATTGTAAGCCGCCCTGAGTCCCCTGTTGGGTGAGAAGGGTGGGATATAAATATTGTAATAAAATAAATAAATAAATACATTGTGATTTTTGGTGCTAAATTCATAAATACAGTAATTACTACATAGCATTACTGTGTATTGAACTACTTTTTCTGTCAAATTTGTTGTATAACATGATGTTTTGGTGCTTAATTTGTAAAATCATAACCTAATTTGATGTTTAATAGGCTTTTCCTTAATCCCTCCTTATTATCCAACATATTCGCTTATCCAACGTTCTGCCGGCCAGTTTATGTTGGATAAGCGAGACTCTACTGTATTAGCCATCCACGTGGAACATTTTCTATTCTGGAGTATTTCAGATTTTGGAATTCTGGAAAAGGGATCCTGAAATCGTTTTCTCAACAATTATATCCTAAGTTTAACATGGGCTGCAAGTACTGGATGAAGGATCTGAAGCATTTCTTTCATAGAATCCTAGAGTTGGAAGAGACCCCCAAGGGCCATCCAGCTTAACCCTTTTCTGCGGACAGTAAGACACAATCAAAGCAGTCCCAACAGATAGCCATCCAGCCTCTGCTTAGAAACCTCCACAAAAGGAGACTCCACTGGGGTCTGAGACAGTGTCATGTGTTTTTCAAGACACCAGCACACCTGCATGCCATGAATTCACAGTCAAGGTTGAGGAATGAAAACAGAAGGGAAACATCTGGAGGCTGGCGTGGGAAAGAGCCTGATAAGGACTGGCTCAGATTGGAAGGTATTGAGCTGAGAGCTTGCTAGTGTTTTCTTTATTCGTAACTTTGCTATTTAGTAGTAACCAAGCATTGAAGAAATGTCCAAGATTTCCTCATGACTGGATTTAATTGCTATCAAGGTTCTGCCATCATCACCAACACTGCCGAAAAGCCAGACTATCTCCGCTTGCCTTAAAACAGGCATGGGCAAACTTTGGCCCTCCAGGTATTTGGGAATTGAAGTTCAACACACCTGGAGGGCCGAAGTTTCCCCATGATAGTAAAGGTAAAGGTTTCCCCTGACGTTAAGTCCAGTCGTGACCGACTCTGGGGGTTCGTGCTCATCTCCATTTCTAAGCCGAAGAGCCGGCATTGTCCGTAGACACCTCCATGGTCATGTGGCTGGCATGATTGCATGGAGTGCAGTTACCTTCCCGCTGGAGCAGTACCTATTGATCTACTCACATTGGCATGTTTTCGAACTGCTAGGTTGGCAGAAGCTGGAGCAACAGCGGGCGCTCACTCCGCTCTCGGGATTTGAACCTGGGACCTTTCGGTCTGCAAGTTCAGCAGCTCAGCGCTTTAACACACTTCGCCACCGGGGCTCCATGATACTCTGACTTAAAGAGCATCTTGAAGAACTGGGACACTTTTCCCCTCAGGAGATATTGGATTTTAGAATAGGGATGAGGGCAGTTCACAAATGGGTTTTGCAGGCATATCCCAACTCTATTGCCACAGAGATGGAGTGGCTGTCTCTCTCAGACATCTGATTCTGGATGTCATGAAAGGGCAGCAAACAGTTTATTCTTTCATTTATCATTTCATTTTAGTATCAAAATAAAATGGCTGTTGGTCCTGTGCACTTTTAGATTTGGATAAGGGAGGGCAGCAGCAAGGGGTCCTGAAAGTGGGCAAATTTTGGAGGAACAGAAAAAGAAGAAAATAAGAGTTTATGGGGTGGAGGAGAGAAAGAATATATAAAAGTCTGATTAAGTCTATATCTTACATAACTGGAATGATAGTGGAACCTATAGTTAAACTTTAACTGAAAAATGTTTCTAGAGATAGCTATTCTGGCTTGTTGCAATGAAAACAACAGGCTCTTTTGGTAAATCATTAGCTTGTGCAAAGTTTCTGCCATAATAATGTGTGTTAAGCCTTGAAAGCCCCAGAAGACCCCTTCCTTGTCGAACCCTGATGTGCCCCTATCACTTATTCCAGTATGCCGGAAATGAGAACTTGGAAAAGTTTGCTTTTGGACTACAAGTCCCAGAATGTAGCCATGGGAGATATTGGGAACTGTGATCCAAAGTAGTTGTTTTTGTAAATGCTGGATTGGCAAATATTTCTGCCTAAAAGTGTGTGTCATTTATCTGATCACAAGCACGGTCCGTTGGGATGAGGGAGAAGGCCTTCTCGGTTGTGGCCCCCTGACTTCGGAAAACTCATCCCAGGGAGACTAGGTAAGCTCTACACTGTCCACTTTTCACAGGGATTTGAAAACCTGGATGTTTCAGCTAGCATTTGACAACGCATAGTCCCTAGTTATAAATACGCAGTCCCTAGGTTGCCTGATAATATTTTGTTCTCTGTACTTTACCCTATGGTATGCTGTTTGCACTATCTCATGCCTGGCCCTTTTTACAACCTGGTCACACGTATCGTTATTGGTTATTATTGGTTATTACTTTCTGGTTATTATTTTCTGTAACTATACTGGTTATTATTTTCTGTTGAGCATTATTATGATTGAGTTTCAGTGCTGCTCTTTTATATTCTTAGCTAAAGGTAAAAGTTTTCCCTGACATTAATTCTATTAGAGTCCGACTCTGGGGGTTGGTGGTCATCTCCATTCTAAGCTGAAGAGCCGGCGTTGTCTGTAGATACCTCCAAGGTCATGTGGCCGGCATGATTGCATGGAGCGCCATTACCTTCCCAACAGAGCGGTACCTATTGATCTACTCACATTTGCTTCTTTTCGAACTGCTAGGTTGGCATATTCTTATGTTTCATTTAATTGTATTTTTATCTGTTATATTTTACTATGTTCTTATTTTAATTATGTTTTTGCTTAATTAGATTGTTTTGTATTTATGTCTTGTGGGTATTTTGTCCCATATGTAAACTGCCCCGAGTCCCTTCAGGGAGATGGTGGCGAGGTATAAGAATAAAGTTATCATCATCATCATCATCATCATCATCATCATCATCACCACCACCACCATCCAATTGAAATAGTTTCATTTTTAAAAAAGGTGCCAGCAAGAAAATGACAAGCGGCTAAAAGTCTGTATTACTAAAAACTTTAAAAAAAACCTGTTGTACTTCAGTTTTTTTAAAAAAAGAATGCTGCCATCTGGTTGATCTGATTACATTTAATGCTTAAAATAATGCCTTTATCTGTTGCACATAGAAGGGTGCAATGTGATGAATAGAAATAATAGGTTTTGCTGCTCTGAGTCCCTTTTAGTGGAGGAAACAGTGAAATATAAATAAAAATATATAATCATATTAATACTAATTAACTACCTAGCAGGTTGTGGGGCCCCCGGTGGCACAGTGTGTCAAAGCGCTGAGCTGCTGAACTTGCGGACCAAAAGGACCCAGGTTCAAATCCGGGGAGCGGAGTGAGCACCTGGTATTGGCCCCAGCTCCTGCCAACCTAGCAGTTCGAAAACATGCAAATGTGAGTAGATCAATAGGTCTCTGGCGGGAAGGTAACAGCACTCCATGCCGTCATGCCGGCCACATGACCTTGGAGGTGTCTACGGACAACGCTGGTGCTTCGGCTTAGAAATGGAGATGAGCACCAACCCCCAGAGTCGGATACGACTGGACTTAACATCAGGGGAAACCTTTACCTTTACCTTTACTAGGCTGAGTAACCCTTATCCAACATGTTTGGGATCGGAAGTGTTTTGGATTAAAAAAATGGAGTACCATGATGACATATTTTGAGATGAGACCCAAGTCGAAATACAAAATGTATGTTTCATGCACACCTCATACACATAGTTTGGATGAATGAAACAGTGGGCACCTCTAACAGTGTAGAATTGGTGCAGTTTGACACCATTTTAAATGTCATGATTGAATGCTATGGCATTGTGGGAGCTGTAGTTTGATGTGGCACAAGCACTCTAAAGGAGGGAAGAAAAATACCTTGTAAAACTACAGCTCTCAGGATTCCATAGCACTGAGCCATGGCACTTAAACTGCATTGATCCCACAGCATAGATGCATCTTCAATATCCTGCTCAGAAGCAGCAGCAAAAACTGTTGGGTTTCATTCCTGGACTGCAGTCTTTGTGTCATCGAGTTTCCAGTCTTCAATGAGTAGTTAGACTATAGACAGGGCTAAGCTCAGGGATTGCTTTCCTTACATTCCTATGCATCTATATATATAAATGAGTGATGGCATCATGGCGACCCACAAAACAACAAATCTACAGGCCCTCCAACCTCGAAATTTGACAACACAACCCATCATCCATGCCTCTAGGTTGATACAACAAAAAGAAAAGAAAAATAAAGTCCTGATTAGAGGAAAAGGAATAATTGTTTTTATCAAATTACTGCCAGTTTAGAGGGCTAATCTCTGCCCACTTGGGCTCCTAGCAACCAACTCAGCCCAGAGACAGGCAGACTTAGGCCTCACTTAGGTCTCTTCCACAGATTATCTAATTTGCACTGGATTATATGGCAGTGTAGATTCAAGGCCCTTCCACACAGCTATATAACCCACTTATAATGGACTTAATGTCAGGGGAAAACCTTTACCCTTTACCTTAACTACCACCAATTCCTCAATACTTTATTTCCCATACTGTCGGAGTGCGCAGTTTGGATAAACACACATGCAGCGGAAGATCAACGAAGAATCACTGGCACCAATAAAGAGGCTGAAGCCTGTTTGGCTTTCTACAAAAGATTTACTAACAAACGGAAAAACTCTCAAGACGATATATACAGACAGAGTGCAGAGAGGCAGAGAGCAGAGGGCAGAGAGAAGAAAGACATCAAAGAGGACGTCAAACCATACTTCGCCACAGCAACGCGTGGCCGGGCACAGCTAGTGCCTGTATAAAGGACATTAAGCCTGGCTGCTTCCTGCCTGAGGGAATCCTTTGTTGGAAGGTGTTTTTTCTCTCTCTTTTTTTTCTCTCTTTTCTCAGAAAGCATTCATATATCCGAGAAAGATATATATGTATTTACATATATTCCCTATATTTATTCAATGTTCTTCTTTCTTTTATGTACATTCAAAATTATAAATATATATATTTTTTTAAAAAGGAAAGTGTTGTCTCGAAACCAGACAAGAACCAATCAGGGCCAGCTAACACTTCCCAACGAAGGCTTCCTCCAGGCAGGAAGCAGCCAGGCTTTGAAGCTTCAAGGCCATTAAATGCTAATCAAGCTGGCCAATTGAAACATTCACACTTGCCTCAAACAGACCAGAGTTCTTTCTCCCACCCTGGACCTTGCGGAATGGACCAGAAGACTACTTACCTTTCTATCGGCACCATTACTGCTTATACTTTATTGTTCTTTTTCTTTCTTTTCTTTTCGTCTTTTCCCTTCCTGCTTTCTCTCTCTTATTCAATTTTTTCCCCTATTATTCCACATACCTAAAGTATTTTAATCTATATAAAAGGGTAATGAAATTTTGGCCTAGGACAAAACAACAAAACTACACATCCCAAAAGCACTAAACTTGGCAACACAACCCCTCATCCATGCCTCTACGTTCATACAAGAAAAAGAAAAGAAAAATAAAGTCCTAATTAGAGGGAGAGGAATAATTGTTTTTATCCAATTGCTGCCAGTTAGAAACTAAGCTCTGCCCACTTGGTCTCCTAGCAACTAACTCAGCCCAGGAGACAGGCAGACTTAGGCCTCACTTAGGCCTCTTCCACGCGGCCTATAAAATACAGATTATCCAATTTTAACTGGATTATATGGCAGTGTAGACTCAAGGCCCTTCCACACAGCTATATAACCCATTTATAATTTTATATTATCTGCTTTGAACTGGATTATCTTGACTCCACACTGCCATATAATCCACTTCAGTGTGCATTTTATCCAGCTGTGTAGAAGGGGCCTCATACTTCGCCACAGCAACGTGTGGCTGGG
This sequence comes from Anolis carolinensis, assembly GCF_035594765.1. Classification (NCBI taxonomy): domain Eukaryota; kingdom Metazoa; phylum Chordata; class Lepidosauria; order Squamata; family Anolidae; genus Anolis; species Anolis carolinensis. The sequence continues at coordinate 29,594,160 of NC_085842.1, read as the reverse complement.
CACAGCTAGTATTTCCTAAAGGGCTTTGTTTTTACTGCCAACCACGGTCTCCTCCCCTTTTGATGAAGTAGCAATGGAATTCTGTGAGGGAATTTCCTTTTAATTTGAACTGCCCCGGGAAGGCCATGCAGTCTCCACCACTGTCTCTTTTGCTTTTCTTTCTCCCTCAGAGGATGCATTTTGCCTCTCTGTAGGCAAAATGTAGGAGCCCCCGTGGCGCAGCAGGTTAAACCACTGAGCTGTTGAACTTGCTGACCGAAAGCAGTTCGAATCCGGGGAGCAGTGTGAGCTCCTGCTGTTAGCCCCAGCTTCTGCCAACCTAGCAGTTTGAAAACATGCAAATGTGAGTAGATCAATAGGTACTGCTCCGGCAGGAAGGTAATGGTGCTCCATGCAGTCATGCCGGCTAGATGATCTTGGAAGCATCTATGAACAACACTGGCTTTTTGGCTTAGAAATGGAGATGAGAACCAACCCCCAGAGTCCGACATGACTAGACTTGATGTCAGGGGGAATCTTTACCTTTACCTTAGGCAAAATGTACCTTTTACCTTCTTTAGAAGATGAAATTAATAAGCCAGTTAGCTCCAAGACTTTTCTAGCAAGAATGTTTTTCTTTTACTTTAATCAATCTTTTTGAACTCTGCCATCCTGAGCCATCCTAAAGATTAGAAGGCTATCCCTGCTCACCACATGTAAGTTTCTGCTAGTTTACTCCTGGTATCTTTACTTACTCTGCTATATTTTGGTGGAATTATCCTAACTGAGGATTATTTTTGAGCTTGACAGCTCATATTCCCCAACAAACAAAAACAAATGAACAACAAACCCAATGACAGTTTTGAGAAGTTATAAACGGATGTAATCAGATCATATAAACAAATCAACAATGCCACGCTCTTAGGCACCCACGGGTGTTAGGAATAGTGGGAGTTGAAGTCCAAAACACCTGGAGGGCCGAAGTTTGCCCAGGCCTGATCTACACTAAATAATTAATGCACTTGACCCCCCCCCCCTTTAACAGTCAGGGCTCTACGATAGGGAGAATTAATGCAGTTTGATCCCACTTTACCTGCAGTCACTCAATATTATGGGAACCTGGGAGTTGTAGTTTGGCTTTTATGCTGGTGCTTCACCAAAGGGCCATTCCCAGGAATCCATAGCATTGAGCCTTGGCTGTTAAAGTGGTGTTAAACTTTACCAATTGTGAAGAAGAGTATAATTATATTTTGTTTATAGATGATATGTGTATTTGATTTTGGTTAAACGGCCAGGTTTGGCTAAGGTTAAAATGGTGAGTATTTGAATAGGCAATATGTATGGGGAAAGGTAGCCATCTTAGAATGCTAGAGCAGGTTACCATAGCAACAGGGGCGGAGCCAACCGCCGCCTGGAAAGGAAAAGGGGGAATATTTCAAAACCCAGCAGTGGGTGATTCTCTAGTCACAGAGAAGGATCTGATTCTTGTGTGGAGAATCAGGCTGGCTTAAATAGAAGGATTTGAGTCAGATTTAGGTTAGACCAGACTAGGCAAGTTAGGTGATTTGTCTAGGGTCAGTTATAGAGTCTGTGGATTAGGGAACATTAATCCCAGGGGATCCAGGAGGATCAGGGTTTAGTGTAATCCAGAGAAAGAAGTATTTTTGAAAGTTTAACCACCTTATAACTGTTTGTAACCATTAAGCGAAGTGCCTTTACCAAGTTATCTGAAACCATCAAGCTCTGTACCTGCAATAAACTTGTTTTGATTTTGTTCAAATTAAGCCTCTGTCATACTCTCATATTAAGTTAAGTAACATCAACACCTGAAGTGGAACAAATAGAGAAAGCTTATAAGAACCAGTACCATCTGCCTGACGTCTCTCCATTGGTGGCAGCGAAGAAGATAATCCAACAAATCACTAATTAACATCATCTCTCACAAAACATCTTTATTAAGTGGTGGTATCTGTGTGTGTGTGTGTGTGGGGGGGGGGATTAAAAAGGGTTCCATCTCTGACACACATTCCTGTCAGACACCTCACCTCTGTACATATTGGTGGCAAGGCTGAGGGGATTCAAAGGGGATTCCAATCCCTGCCACCTCAGCTCCTTACACCAATGTTTAGGACTTTGGAGGTGTGGGAATCCCGGGCGTATGATGCTCAAACCTGTGCAAATCCATGGGTCTCGCTTACCCGGTACTCTTGGGCAGCCTCTTCGATGGGGAGCGCGGTGTGGGCTTTGTGGGCTCGGGACTCCCTGCAGATCAGGCAGAGGAAGGCTTTGTCTTCCTGGCAGAAGAGCTTGGCGGCTTCCTGGTGCTTCTCGCACATCTTCGGGCCGCCCCCCGCCGGCTTTGGCCGGGCCGCCTTCTCAAGCGGCTGCAGGCTGAGCTGCCGGATAGCCTCCACCAGATTCCGGAGATCCCTGTTGGGCAGGAGATTGTCCGAAGGGAAAGGGATCCTGCAGCGGGGGCAAAGGGACCTCTCCCCCTGGCACTGCGAGATGCACGCCCGGCAATAGTTGTGCCCGCAGTCGATGATCATCACCGGGTCCTGGAAATAGTCCAGGCAGATGGAGCAAGTGGCATCGTCCTGGAGCCTGGCCGAGGGGTGCCCACCAACAGCCATGGCTCCTCTTTGCTGGAGACGAGAGGGAAGAGCTGTGGGAGGGGAATGCAGAAAGAGAGGCTGCTCAGAAACGAAAGCGAAACCGAAGAAGACAAGGCGAAAGGGAGGCGCCAGAGCAGAGAAGCAGGCAGGCAGGGAGGGAGGGAACTCTGTCCTCTTTCCCTGCGGTTTCCCCATCGAAGGATCTCACTCCAAGCAGCAGCCTCACATGGAAGAGCTCCTCCAGCTCCCAGGAATGAACCACAGCCATAAGGCATTTGGTGTGTTGTGGCACCACCAGCCAGGCATTGATACCAGGAAAGATTCTGGAGAAGATCATTAAAGAGACCGCCTGCAAGCATTTAGGAAGGTGCTGTGAGTTTTCCGGGCTGTGTGGCCATGTTCCAGAAGCATTCTCTCTCTCCTGACGTTTCGCTGCATCTATAGCAGGCATCCTCAGAGGTCTGTTGGAAACTAGGCGAGGGAGGTTTATATATCTGTGGAATAATGTCCAGGGTGGGAGAAAGAAAGAACTCTTGTCTGTTTGAGGCAAGTGTGAATGTTGCAATTGGCCACCTTGATTAGCATTGAATAGCATTGCAGCTTTGCTGCTTCCAGCCTGAGGGATTCCTTTGTTCCTTTGGGTGATTAGCTGGCCCTGATTGTTTCATGTCTGGAATTTCTCTGTTTTCAGAGTGTTGTTTTTTATTTACTGTTCTGATTTTAGAGTTTTTTTGTTCGTGTTCATGGTTTCCTCCTTTCAGTTGAAATGGTCTACATGCTTGTGGATTTCAATGGCTTCTCTGTGTAGTCCGACATGATGGTTGTCAGAGTGGTCCAGCATTTCTGTGGTCTCAAATAATGTGCTGTGTCCAGGTTGGTTCATGAAGTGCTCTGCTATGGCTGACTTCTCTGGCTGAGTGAGTCTGCAGTGCCTTTCATGTTCCTTCATTCGTGTCTGGGCAGTGCCGCGTTTGGTGGTCCCTATGTAGACTTGTCCACAGCTACATGGTATATGGTGGACCCC